>NC_069145.1:42092169-42392169 GCF_943734635.1 Anopheles cruzii
TTTGAAGTCCTTGGACGCTTCTTTTTTGTAAAGTCAAAATCGCCATTTTGAAATTTTTTAAACCACTTAAAGCACTGCGATCTTCCAAACACAAGTCCCGACAAGCATTTGGTGCGATTCCGAAGCAGCTTTCTTCAAGAGGAGCAGAAAAATTATAATCCCCGCAAAACGTCATTTTCAGGCACAAAAGTGGACATAGTTTAACCCTTTTATTGATGGGTTGCACACCGAAATAATTTTTGTTTCGACCTGAAATCATTTACCTGATGTCAAAACAAGGTAATGATGAATGAACAGCAAAACTGGGAAGTCTCAATCGGCAGGTACAGCCATCTTTTGAACAGTTCACATCTCAACGTATAGACCTAGTAAGATACTTTCGTCATGTTTCCAAAGCATTTGTCAAAACTATTTAACTTTTCACATCTACAAACTCAACTCTCAACGCCTTAGATACGTTCCCAGGAGGGTTAGATTGTCAAAAAGGTATTAAAGGTTGTGATAGCTCCGTGCATTTCTTGAAACTCAAAAATATGCATAATAATGAGCATTACATGAAGAGCTGTCTACGAATTGCTGATATGATGTATAACCCTCTCTTGATCATTCATACAAGCTACACTAATTTCGAAAGATGAATCATTTCGCTTTTGCAACCATTTACCAAGTATTATTAACTCAATTTTAAGCATGATTAGAACCATGTGAATAATTCATACATGTTTTGTTAATTCAGTTTTTCGCCATCGCATTGTTTTTTGACTTGATGTTTCATTCAAAACCATGTAATAATGCTACAGTGAAATTCTGCGCTTACGATGAAGTAAACTAGTATGTTAGTTAATTTTTTTATTCTTTCCGACACGACTTTCCGACTTCCGACAATGAGTTTTCCGTGGGTTGCCCTTCGCACAGTGATCCCCAAATTAATCCCCCTCCGGTCGGTGCCACGTGACGGACCGGACGCTTAATTCTCAATTAGCGTTAACATTTTACCTCCATAATCCAGTGCGGCCAACGGAATTCGGCGGACCTTCCGTTTATGAACCAAATTCCGTCCCCATCCGGATCGTACGCCGTTTTGTGCGCGTCCATCTTGTTACAATTATTTTTTAATTAAAAACTGAATCTCATAACAGCGGGAATAAGGTGAGGCAAAAATGGACAATTCATAAAAATCCACTCAACGCTCCGCACCAGAAATGCTTGCCCCGATGGCCAAGTGGGAGGCGGTTTCACATCGTTGCCTTGAACAAATGGCCAGGCCAAACGTGTAGTAGTCTGGTGAATTTCCCGGTTTTCCCAGAACGCCCTTCCCGAAGTCGGTCGAACCAATGGCGCTCATTCGACAGCCGATGCATTTCTGATGCACTTTATTTGGCGCTGTGTTGCACTGCCGACACCACTCGGTTTAAGTTATGATGAGGAATGGAAATTTATGTGCTCATTCAGCGGTGCTTCGGTGAACTGTTGCTGATCCTGCGAGCTCCCGCTAAACTGATACCAAAACGCCATCAGTCAGTCAAATGCAATCCCTCTTTCGGGCGCGGAGGCACTGTCAAAATGCAGCTCTGTTGTCCGACAAGCACCACTTTTAATCGCAGCAACCGATGAGCTCATCGCTACAACGGTCACCACGCACCACGACCACACGACGGCATTTGGCTTCGTGGAACTTCGCATTGCAAAACGTCCAACGCCCGGCCAGAAGTGCTCTTTGTCCAGATGTCTGACTGGCCGCTGCTGTTGCTCAAGAACAAGAACTACCGCCCAGCGGATGGATGGCCTTTGCTTTTGGCTGGAGTTATTGAGATGTTCCATTAAAATTTATAATCACTAGACGTCTGGGCGAACTGGGCGAGTCTTCCTGGTCAGTCTGTCAGCCGTGGTCTGAAAATTACAAATACCTCGCACGTTGGCGATGGTCCGAGCAGCGCACATTTTCATTTGAATTATGGCCCATTCCGGTACGGGTCTTCTTCGCCGGAACTAACTCGAGTTTGTCTGGCTGCAAACAGCGTGTTCGGTCTGGAGCTCCAGCCAACGGCTTCGCTGTGGTACACCATTCTTTTTTTAATTTATTACCATAAGACGGAAAAATGGAAGGCTTGAAAAGAAAACAAGCTTCGCCACCGCCAGTGTTAGGTGCTTTTCTAGGCCAACATCAAAATTAGGGTTTGTAATGGAGCGGTGACCTCTGCTTTTTCTAGTGACCCACGGCCGCTGAATACGGTGCCCCAAAATTAGCCGTTACTAGAGCGTTACTGTTCCGAAGACGCCCCAAACCAAGTTCCATTGCTCCAGTTATGTAAAAATAATACCACGATTGGGGTTGCAGTCCGTTTTAAGGTTTCACTTATTTGAACAAACCGTAACAGTGGGATGTTGGCTGTAGCAACCGTTGCAAAGTTAATTTTCGTTACAAGTTGGGTAGGTTCTTTCGTTTTTTTCATTGTGTAAAGGTTGTTCTAATGGACGTTGTCTTTGTAATTTGATGCCAAAATGTTAGATTAGATAACATTTTTTTAGTAAGATTAAGTCCATCTCCTATCGTCTGGAGTGTTAAATAATATTCTGCAGTAGAAAATCTACTATTTTAGTGGACGATAAATGAGCAAATACACAATTGTATGTCCTTATTGGTTGCACATGTTGGTGTGTGCATTTGATTCTTTACAAATCCACACAAAACACGCAGAAACTTAAGGAAAACCAAAAAAGTAACCTATACCAAATTAACGTGCATATTTAAAACCAACATTTTGAGGACGACAATGAAACAAAGATCTAATTGTATACTGATTGCCCATATCAATTTCATCTGAACTGCAGATACTGTAAAAGCACCGACATCTAAGGGCTAAGTCTAAGATAGACCTGGCCGTTGGTTAGATAATCAAGGTCGAACTTAGCCTTAGTTTGTACTGTTAGTCTGTTAGTCTAGAGAGTATAGGAACACATCCAACGCTAAATTGTAATGAAAACTAAATCAAAAAACTAACAAAATTGTAAGAACCATATAAACTGCTTTTGAAAATGGAAAACTGACAATATACGGGAAAAGCGATAGAATTAAAAGCTTGGTGATTATTATTACTACACAACTAAAATATGCAATGGAAAGGACAGCTGAATTTAAAAAAGTACTTGAATATTAAACAAATGAGAATAATGAGTTTAAACGAACAAACGAGTTAAATGTACATTTAAAATGAAACAAGATAATCTGATCGCAGCTGAATCAAACTCTTCAAACTTTAAACATAAAATAAAAAAAAAAATCTCAAAGTTTTAATCGAATAAATCGCTAAACGGTGAACAAAACAAATCAAAATCAATGTGAACTTCAACAGAAGTAATCAACATTAGTTTTTAAAACTAACTTATCTCATTTTGTTGAGCGACGCAATTGTTTGCTCGCTCTTATTAAAAATGCGATGTTTCTTTTGACGTTTACTAAAGCCTTTTTATTAAAAGCTTTGCTCATACAAAATGAAAAATGAAACCTATAGGTCAAACATCGGCACAATAGTCTCCATCAACACTTTATCTTTACATTGCATCACATTCATACAATTTTTCAACGGCCCCAACGTTGGAGTAAGGACCTATAATAGAATATTATTGAACGAAATAAAACGAATGGATCTGTACCGTATTTAATAAAACATATTCATCGCAAGTAACTGCACTTACTTCAATAGAATTACTCAACGAATTACTTTAAAACAAGACCCTTTGGCTGTGGCATAACCCTCACGCTGATCAACCGCAAACGCGTGGAGTTATTTCTGCGCCATTTTCTCCGCACCGGCCGGCCAACGGCGATCGCAGCCCGTTTATTATTAATGCGCCGTGTCATCGGATTTTCACGCATACAAGAAAATGGCCTCTCGTAAATCAAATGAAAATCCTCTACGCAAGCAAACGCGCCCGGGTCCGGGTGCGCGGTGCGAATTCGAAAACCCGGCGTGGTGGACAGCGAAAAATGGCGTTTCCAGCGCGAAACAGGCAAACGGGGCGCTCACAAAAAAAAACAAACCAGCAAACCAGAAGTAGAAAATACAGAAACATACACATTTACCAAACTCGTGCCCCATGTAACCCGGGGCCGCGCTCATCGGCGACGACGACGACGACAAGTTTCCCACGAAATTATGCTCACCATTCGAGCCGCGACCGGCCGTTTCGATTGCGTTCTTTTGCATAAAATGTGTCTTACACGGCGACCGTGGAGCAGCTAATGAAAAAAAAGCAACGACAAAAACCAGAAAACAAAACGGGTAAAAGACCGGACCGAAGAGGAAGAAACCGTCGGACCTCGTCTCGGGACCCAGGACCCAGCGGTACGGAGCAACCTGGCGCCGAACCCGAATTGTTCACGGCAAACCAGAGCGAACCCGAGACCCGTCCCCGGGGGCGCTACGTTATGGCCACGCCACAGCCACCAGGCTCGGCGCACGCAGCATGATATACATGAAACTGCTCTTTCCGCGCCAACACTTTACTTCTTTTTTGCTTCGTTCTTCCTTTTTTTGGTTTGCTTTGGAGAGAGTGTCTTCGAAGCAGTCCTTCCTGGCGCACGGGCTGAGCGGAAGGACACGGAAGGGTCCGGGTTTATGAGAAAATTTCACGCTGCTTCAACATTACGCCATCATCGATCAGCAGGTAGCCGGGATCGCTATGTCTCTACGCACACCGGACAAGCAACCCAGGAATAAGGCCCGGTGCCTGGCAAGAGGACTGGGCGAACCTGTTGGCACGGCACCGCACCGCACGAGGCTCCGGACGATCCCGGCGAGAGCCGAGGAGCCGAGGGCCATAAATTTTGTACCATTTGGTAATTTGCGCATCCCCCCGTTGGCAGAGGCCGAGGCCAAGCGTCCGGCCAATGGCCAAAGGTGCACACGAGAGAGTGCCGGGAACTACCGGAGAACGCAACGCGGAGTACGCAAGCCACGCATACGCAACCCGGTCGCTGGTGGCCTCAGTCAGTGACTTATTAGTCAGTGGTGGGCCCCAACTCATTTGGAGCGACTCCTGGCTGGCCGGCGGCTGGTGATTTATGACACCCGATCCGGTTGCATCCCGAGGCACCTGGGACCCAGCTCAACAGCTCCCTGCCAGTCCCGGGCCGCAGCTGAGGGTGACATTTACACCTAATATTCATTACCGCGGACGATGATAAAACCACGCACCTACGCGGCCGATCGCCGATCGGAACCGCACCATCAATCATCCATCGAGCTGCCGTGTGGGAGTCCTACTCCGACGCGGCTCCGGGTCCTGATTAGCTACCGTTCGACGGCCGAAAGGCTCAGCGGCGCTCGGCAGCGGCCCCGGGGGTATCTTCATAAGCCTATTAAGGGCATTCCGACGCACCGCACGAAAGCGTATCTGTCAACACTGCGCTGACGGTTTAGTTCTTTGCCCTTTGTCTCGCTCTGCGGCGCTCTTTGGCGTCCGCTTTTTGGACTTCTCCACTCCGCAGCTCCGTGTCAGCGGCGTCTTCCGCATCAATCATCCGGAAGGGCGTGTAAAGGGGGCAGTATTAGGAGTCGCCAAGCGGTGACCTGTCAGCAGCCGTCACCGCTGATCTCTTTTCCTAATGAATGGCCCGTGACGAGGCGAGCAACAAGCTCCCGGGTTCCCGGGTTGTTCCCGGCTACGGAAACAAGATCATATGACCCACACACACACACACACACGAGATCTACCAGAGATCCAGAGGATGACTAAAGTGAGAGAGAAAGAAAGAACAGAACCCAACACCAGAAGCGATGTGGCCCGGTAGCTCCGAACAGCGAAAGTTACTTATCTAATTGAGCTAATATTTTGAGCGCTTCGCTACCACAACAACAACATCGGCGCGCGGTTACAGGTACCCCGTCACACTGAACCCCTTTTCGTCACCATGCCACAAGGATTAGGATGCCAACGTGCTCGGGGCGTATCGCATAAATCGGAGCCACAAGTGTACGATCGATCCGCCACTTAAGATCGTACCGTGTAGATACCCGGCCAGCCGGCCGGACGATGGCGTTGACGAGATAGCGGACGTCATTCCATACTTCTGGAGGGAAGAAATGTGAGCCCTCGTCCCTCGAACTGGGAACACTACCGGACCGCTAGACGGCGCTTCGGGCTACCTGAATTACGGATTTATGACCGTCAGGGTCAGGTGATAGATTTTTGTTTGTTCATTTAGATCTTTAGATCACCGATCACCGAAGGACTCTAGAACTTGACAACCCAACCCAAGACACGACAAAAAAAGTGACATGACGCTGCTCTCGACCGGAAATGGGCGTGATGTGTGTGTGTGTGTGTGTCTGACAAGAAACCTTCGGTTACGGAAGCAAACTGACCGGGCTAGGGTTGCATTTGGCAACATCGCAAGGAAGACCAACTTTGGGTAATAAATAAAAAAAAAGGTTTTTTTAAAGGAAAATAGTTGGGAAACTGACAACGGCTCTCTGTGCAAAGAACAATGAATGCTATTGAAATAGCTCGTGTATATTGTACGGGATACAACCTTATTAGACAGGTTTCAATATTGAGAACCTGTTTCGGTCTATCTTGAAAATAAATAGGATATCGGACCTGTTACGCAAGGTATTTCACATTGACCAATAAAAAGGTCTAGAACGGTTCCGTAAATAAACTCTTTGCTCAAGCAAACTATTCATTCCAAAAGTCGGAGACGTACTTGAGATTTTGTCTTTCTTTATTAATATTAGAACGGACAGAGCCGTATTAAGCACCAACTTAAAGTTTTGCACTCATGTCAGGGTTTGAACTGACGTCTTTCGAATAGAAACCCGTTAATCGGTGCAGTGCGCTGATAGAGCAGTCGGTAACGCTCTTCGCTGTCAGCGCAGCTGGCCGTGGTTCGAATCCCGGGATTGGTTGTAACTCAACCGGCCATGGTTTCGATTCCCGATACCGGCGTGACAAGGGGGGTTGGCGCGGGGCTAACAATCCCGTCCGTAAAAATTAAAATGTTACAGAAGAGCATCAGAGATTAGCATTGTCTCTGGTGCCAGGCCAAGACTGCTCAGCGGTTGTAGCGCCAAAAAAGAAGAAGAAGAATCGGTGCAGTGAGACGTCCTATCTACGAACGAGTTTATGGACAGGCTTTGTGTTTGATTGCATATAATTTTGTTTTTTGAAAACTGAGTTGACGGATTGCGTTTAAGCTTGATAACCTTACGCCGCACATTAAAGCGTAGCTGGCAGAAATTAATATAAATAATAAAATTGAATTATATGAAATTTTAAAACGACGGTTTCGTTTATGGTAGAGAAACTAAATTCAGATCTTTTCCAGAATATTCTACTTTGTAGTCAACACGAGTCAGTGTTACGAAGGGAACAAATCATCATTTCGCTCTATCCAAAATATCTCCAGATTATAATATTACGAATTTTGTAATCAATCTCCAATTCTTCATCGTAGCTCATTTCCAACATGGCCAAACATTCCTCTTTTCTTGCTTTAACTCCAGAGATATTAAGAAATCGAATTCCAGGACACCGTGAGATAGCTCAGCGCTACTATTGTGAATCCCGTAATCCCGACAGTAAAGATCCCGAGGAAAGCTAGACTGTTGGACAGAACCAAACTGAAATCCTCATGTTTCATAAAGCTTACTACGTTGGTTGATTTTTGAGTAGAACAGAACTTTAGCCCCACATTCAGTCCACATCAATTCGAACAGTTGGTGCATTTATTCGCTCAGTAAAATTAAATATAAATTTAAAAAAATAAGTTGCCGGAGCTCTGAGGCATACGTACGTTATTATACTGGAAAAAGACCAAATCCAGATAAATTTCTCTGTCTAGAGAGCCCTTCTTGATTATCGACTTCAGAAGTGTGTGGACTATGTGTTTCCACCCAACCAAATTTGCTGCTCAAAGTGCGTCGTATTGTTAACCGATAGAGATGATGAATGATAGGAGATCGTAGTACACTTACAGTTGCCATGCCAGCACATTGTTGCAAGTGAACGAAACCCAGTCCCCGCAACATCAAAAATGACAGCTCTTAGGTTACTCGGACGTTGTTGCTACAAATTGATGTGCACGAGAACATTTCGAAGTGTACACCTTTCGTCACGTTAAGCTCCTGGCGAAGAGCCCCGAAAGTGACCGTCGAGAGTACAATGTTTCCGACACCAATAAAGTGCAAAATTGATGAGGTTCCTTTCGGGAGCGCCTCTGCTAGCTGCAGCTTTCTGCCCATTAGCCACTTGCCACTGGCCGAAGCGAAGGCAGCTTGCAGCAACACCAGCCAAGGAACGCCATCGCTCTGGGCGGTTGGTTTAAATTGCACCTTCAAACGCGAACTTCCCATCGATCTTTTCGCACGGAAAGCTCCCCCGGGGGGGGAGGGGGGGCGATAATGGGCACGGGCACGGGGCTAACTTGTAGGTTGCAAATAAGCGTCTTGGTTCAGCTCCCTGGAGTGCCCGCGGCCTCGAAGTGAAGGGTTTGCCACCGAAAACGCCATCCCCGTGGCCGAGGTTGACTTCTTTCGTACGCCTTCGCAGACTTAATCACGTTAATTCCCGGCCCGGCCTCGGCGGAGGCTACGCGGCCCAAATTAGGAAGCTTATTAAAGAAACTTTAATTAATCGTCCGCGGCCTCGCCCGGGCCGCGCATGTGTGTGTGTGTGTCAGTGTGGTTGGGAAGCTCTTTACTACTTCGGCTCTCTTTTCGACCCCACAGCATTAGCCCGCTGGAACTTCTGCGCCTGGATTTCGGTTGCGCACAACACCCCCGAAAAAGGGAATTTATTACACAACTATCACACTCACACACGCGCAGTGTGGCCACCCTCGCAACCGAGCGAGCTAAAGGCGGCAACAAATTGTCCCGCAACGAGCCGACCACATGCCATCGGTCCATTAAAGACCACAAATTATGCTGCCGGCCAGTGGTCAGCGCGCTGGGCGCTGGGGAAAAATGGGAAAACCGTTCCCCCCGAGCGAAGGCTAATTAAAATGTCCGACGTCCGGGTTCTTGTGGCACGGGCCGGCCGAGAAAATGACAACTTCTCGGCGATTGGGTGGTACACAATTTGGGACCGGACCTTGTCCTCGAATGGCCTCGGTTGCATGCCTCCGGCGCATAACTCTACCATCGGCCCGCCACGGTGTGGACAGTTTTATAGGCCCCCATTTTCGATAGAGTCCCAGGGCGCCATCTTGGAAAACACACCCACGAGTGTCCGGCCCAGGTCCGGGAGGTCCAGTAACGGACAGTTTAACGTCCTTCCAATCAATCGGGTGACGGCGCTGTCGCCGTAGCCCATAAAAGCCGGGCCGTTGCCGGGCGTGAGGTGACCGTCATTATCGGTGCGCCACGATCATCAACATCTGAGCGCGCATCCCTCCTTTAATGTCTCTATTTTACCCAACCCCAAAGGAAGTGGCCGATTTGTCCCACCGGCTGCGGTGGGTGCACCCGATGCCCCTTAGCTCCTAGAGCGCGGGAAATGGCTTCACACGGGCCTGCTCCGGAGGTTCTGGTCCGGACCGTGACAGCCAACCCAGCCCGGGAAACCAGAAACAGACCCTCACTGAGAGACAGAGCCAGATGAGCCCGATGAGTTATAGGAGAATGCCATTAAGTCGGGGCGCATAAAAAGTGCGCCCGGTCCTCGCGGGTGCCCCGGACAGAAGCTCTAAAAAGTCTTAAGTGCTCCGAGTGCGCGACTGCTGGGCTGGGTCACAGAAGAAGAAGGGATGAAAAAAACGACTTTTTAGACAAATGACTTCACTATGTTACACCAATAATAAACGAAAAATAAAACGAAACAATCACGTCACGGTCCGTCATGGATCGACGGAGACGTCGAGATGCGCTGCGCCCACACAGAGACAGGAGACATCCCGAGGCCCAGAATGGTTTACGGTTTCAACACTGTGGCCAAAAAGTGACGGAATTTTGTCTGTAACTTGTTTGTGATTCCGATAGGGACAAGTGGCATCACTATCACCAACATGTATGTCAAATTATACGTCAAAATACTAATAAGTATTACGGGTCCTTTTATAATCAGTTAAAAGGGATTTTTTGGCTTTTCATAATGTCTGAAACTATTCAATAACACAGGTACATTAAATATTCTGTGTGGAGTAAAATGTCTGCTACCGAGAAGGTTGCCGAAGGACTTCGGTGAGCAAGCTTCATCGAAAACAAGAGTTTATAAGTGGTACAAAATGTTCAAAGAGTTACACGCCAATAACATCAAAGAATTGGTGCTCCAAAATCATCAATTGATAGTCCGAAATCTTGCTGAACTTGATCTCGCTATCGAGAGGATCAGTGGAATCCATTTTGAGTGACTGTTTGGGCCGCGGGAAAAAAAGTTGTCGATTGGTGCCAGAAAAGTGATGTTTAAGCATCATTCTTTCGTGGTCCTTTCGTGATCATCAAGAGGCCGTTCCGTGGAAAACGTTTTGAGTCTATTGAAGAGATAGAAACCGATACGATGAACGCGTTAAAGGCTATACGGAAAAAAACTGGAAGATTTTTTTTTTAATTTAATTAAATTTGATCTTTATTATACAGAAATGTTTGGTTATATTAGGTTACAGAGATATTCCACATTGGGATTGCAGCTATTTATTAATTCTAATTTAACAAAATGATTGAAATGAACATGTTTTCGATTAAAATCTATTTAAATTATATGTTATGCCACGTGGCGTCAAGTCATAAAGAGACTGGAAGATGAATTTAGTAAAATAATGATTTTGGGTTTTATTTTTTTATTTATTTAGCATAAATTTGACAATGGGCAAATGAGCCTAGTTGACAAAAAAAAAATTTAGCTAACCTAAACAAACAAGGGTTACAAGCAAATACCCGGCATTGGTTGACCACAGTAGTAAATCCTTTCGGAAATCACATTCGGTCGCCGGGGTGGCATCGCAGTCGGCAGGCGTACTTAAAAGTGAACAGTGATCACAATAAAAAAGCCTAATTACGGTTTAATATAGTTTTACAATTTGTACCACATTCGGCCCACCGTAGTCAACGGCGGCGTGGGGAGCCCAACTGGCTGCGGCTGCGGTCGGCTCGTTACCGGAGCCTCCGAGCCTGGCGAGCTTAGTGCACTCACAGCACCCGACTCTGTACTCACACACCGATCACACCGGGTAACCGGTTGGGCTCCGTTTAGCGGCATTTGATTGATTTATGAGCGCAGCATGATTTATGACCTTTGGACCCTCTGAGTCTCTCTCGCTGAGCGTGAGCAGCTCAATGATAAATTACTGCCCTCCCTCTGGAAGGGGTCAAGCGGCCAGCGGTGGTGGCGGGTACCATCCTGCCCGCTAATCGGGCGGCTCAAAAGGCGGCCCACCGCCGATTCGGTGGCGATTGGCGGTTTTCGTGTGCCAATAATTAATTTAACTAACGTTACCTTCCCATTAACCGCGATAACCGCCGGCCCGGGGGCCATTAAGAAGCCGCGGTGCTCCTTCGTTCGCGCTTCCTTCGGTCCGCGTATGAAATTTGATCCTCCAATCCGAGCTGGCTGGCGATCGATAACCGCGGTCATCATTCCGGTCCGCCGATGCTTATCAGGCGCGTGCGCGCGCGTGGTTCACACCACTCGGAAGCGAGCAAAAAAGTAAGATGTCCTACATCGATAACTTCATTCCCGGCGCCCCCGAATCATCGCGCCAGATCAACCCCCAGGCGGAAAAGGTATCATATTTCAGACGCCAGACATCGTTGTCGCGGCATCAGGTCACATCCCTGATTTCTTTCCCTTTTTTTCGGCTTCCTTTACGATGCGCCTTGGCCGATTGGCGCTCATCTTCGGGATCTTGCACCTTACTGCAGATGCAGATGTGTGCTTCGTTTGCTCGATTTTATGGCCTGACGTTCTGGGTAGAAAGGGGTTCCTTTTCCGCGGTGGCCACTTGAAATTCCCCGAGTTCCGAAATCGGCGACCGAGAGAGTGAGTGAAAGCGCCGCCGTGCCGCAACTTGAGCCACAATTATTGAAATTAGTCCTTGCACTTAGCCGGCCCAGGTCCTAGGGCCACTTCAGGCCACGCAAGCTGGCCACCGGATTGACTGCCGGTGGTACGATGATAATGAACATGTGCTCCGCTGCGCACTTACGCCGGAGAGTGAAAGTACCGCACGGTGCGGTACCGACGCCGGATCGTCCGGACGGTTTGCCGGTTTAAGTGCCGCTCCCGCGCTCTGGACCACACTTTCTTGGCTACCGATTTCTTTTCCCCCTTTAATTGAGGGTATTTAAACGACCGCCGCTTGCGCCGTTGGCGGTTGCTTTGCTGTCGATCGTATAATGCGCATCGCTTTTCCGGACCGCGGAGGCGCCACTTGAAAGCTGGCATCCCACCCGGATAACGTTGTGACATTGATTAGCCGCAAACCAAGAAGAAAAGTCTCGGTCCATCGATGATCTCCATCTTTGTGCGAAATCGGTCCTTCCATTGCATTGGGTTCCATTCAAGTATGGCTTTTAAAGGTACAATAACGGCACAATTTACTGAAGTATAGCGCGTGCGTCAATAACCAGAATATATGCTGAGTATAGAGCAGGAAATTATCTATATCCTTCTATCGATTGATTCCAGCTAATTGAGCTAGAAAAAGGATCAACAAAATATACAACAAAAAATACAAAATGGGCATTCTTGTTCATCGATGACATAACCATCACCGGATGAACCGTGCACCACCACTGACATAATCTTGAGTTTTAAACTCAACCCAGCAAAATCTCAGAACATTAAATTTTATCAGATAGAAGCAAATGCAAAACAATAGCAAAATACTCAACGCCCAAAAATGTGGACTTCATCCGGATCAGTTAACAACTTGAATACGAATCATTCGCGTTAGAAAGAAATGTAGAACCGAGTATTCTTACACGTTATAGATCGCCGCAAATTGACGTTCCTTGAAAGTCTCTTTTAAGCGTTGTAATAGAAAATAGTCGCTTGAGCCCAGATCAGGCCAATATTAATAATAGGCAAGCAACTCGCACCTCAGTACGTTCCTTTTTGCGCTTTTGTATTGGTTTTTAGGATAGTTTCTTTTAATTGCAGGGTTTTGGCTTAAAGAAAGCGAACGTGGCACCCAGCAGCAGTATTTTTATCCAATGTTTGTGTTTAGTATTGAGTCCAATAAATCGTTCCATAACGTTTTGGTAGAATTACTCATTTTTCTAAAACAACTATTCTTGGGGTAAATTTCAACTTCTCATTAATCAATTATTTTAGAAATACATGTGAATCGTTTAACGTTTAACTTAACTCGCGGGGTCTGTTGAATTAATTAAACTAAACTATTTAATGGAAGCTAACAAAGGAAAGTCGTTTATTCTGCATAGAGTAATAGTATCCACAAAATAGGATAAATCTCCCATCTCTGTTGCCCTCCAAAAACTCTCTGGAAATAGCACCCGGAAAACAATTCTATTTCTCTTCAAACTAAATATTTTTCAAAGAGTATTGCCTGTTTATTTGACGAAAATCTTTATCCTCAGAGCGCATTTGGCAGTTGAGAGAACAAAGCGAAGTCGCTTGGGACCTGATCCGTTGAATTACAGGGTATCCAAACTAGCGCTCTTTTTCTTTTGTTTTAAAAAAAAAACGGCTGAATATTTTTCGCTGCTAAGACATTTATTTTTTTATGAAAAACAATTTTGGTCAAATGTCCACCACGATTGGCTTGGCAGTAGCCCATTCGATCGACCTATTTTGAGTGCATTTTCGACTGTCTGTGGTCATTGATTTTAAGAATCCTTTCAAATAAATGTTTAAGCATCGAAAGATATTCAGCCGTCTTTTTCTTTGTAACAAAATAAAAGAAAGAACGCTAGTTTGGACACCCTGTAGATGAATTGTCAAGCAGTTCCGTGGATTTTCGCCATGACAACCACTGAGCAACGTGATGGAAACGTCAGCAAATGCGGACAGCTTTCTCATGTTTAAATGTTGATTTTAAATCAGACGAACACATGTCTTGAACATATTCACAGACCCGGCTTTCTCTCTCACTTGAATTCGACCGTCATCTAGCACCTTTTAGTGAACGTTGGCGATGTTTTGGCCGGTAGTGGCAGTGTTTGGACGTCCCGAACATTCATCGTTTCCCAAGTTCTTATGGCCACGTTTCAATTTAGCCCCATACAATTGTTACACAAAACTGTGCGTTAAAACTGATTGAAATGTTGGTGAGTAACTGTCGAAAGATTGACAACCAAATTAGTTGAGGTTGAGAACATATCCAAGTGACCCTCGTACATCACACCAGAATTCGTGTAAAATTAGGTTAACACTGTTTGTGTGTCCTTCTTGTTTGTTTTTTTCTGCTATAAAACAATTAAACCGTCAATCAGAATGAACTTTGGCTGAACTTTGTTAAATACACGCTTACAGTTTGAAAGAAAAAATTCTCCGTACGAAATCTGACCAGCGTTTTAAGCCAGGCTCATGTTTGCTTATGCAAATATCGTTGAAGTTGTTATTTTTAAAACCCAAACTATTATTCTAAGCACCGTTGGTTGTCACCGAAATCGAACAGCGGTCTCCCCAGTGCACGCAACAGCGCCTTGAGCGAAGAAGAAAAACGAAAACCGGACCAAGCCACAGCCCCATGCCTAATCCCCAAAAGCTTTTAGTACACTGATCTAAATTTATTACATTTTTCACGTAATTTGTATGCGCCCCCGGGCGGCGGTGGGGGAGGCGCATGTTGACCGCCAACGACCCACCAGCCGCAACACTATGGGGAGCTATGAAATATGGAGTCGGATTCCTGGTCGTGCCCGGCCCGACTGGCGAAGAAGGAAACTCACTTTTACTTTGCGAAACATTTTGCGGTCGCGTGGTGCGCACGGATTACGTGTTTCAATATTCATCAGCATTCCGCGCTCGTGCGCCGGCACACGCACCCCGTTTTCGTGAGAGCCGGCCGACCCAGGACAACAGAGAGAGAGAGAGAGATGAGACATTGGAGTATGTTTCGCGGTGTCGCGTTTTGTGTTGCTATTGTTTGCCAGATCCTGATCCATCACATCCCGCGCAAGCGATTGGTTCTTTGGGGCCTTTGGGATGGCTAATTTTCCATACAACGATCCTCACACACTCCACCAGCAACCTTTATGAGATTCTTTTGGGGGCGTTCTTGGCGAAACATCCGACCCGACCGTGGGCTTCCTTCGCGTACCGCGGGGAAAATCATAAATTTCCGAAATTCCACCGCCACCGAGTGGGCTTAATTGAAAGTTTCAATCAATGATCAATTAAAACAAATTGTTGTCGCATAAAATTTGCATACATCGCATCGCGGCGCGCAAAGTGGTTGGTAGCCGACGGGCCGAAAGCCGAAAAGGAGTAACAAAACAAACACAACAACAACAACCGCTCGGCGTCACAAGGCGTCGCCGCCACACATTAGTGGCGGCCGCGCTCTCGGAGTGCTTTTCAGGGTCGACGTTTGAAATTTGGGGTGAACGGCCGGCAGGAAGTGTGACTTTTCGGCCGCCAGCCTAGCCAGCCTTAATGGAGCCCCCGTCGGCTGCCTGGCTGGCCAGCGCGGCTGGAGTTCATAAGGACGCGTCCTGTGAGCTGCGACCGGTGGGGCGAAAAATCAAAAGCACCGCACTCGGCCAATCGGGCTGGCCGAAAATCGCACCAAAAACGAAAAAAAAAGAAGCGACCGAAGAGCCGTGTCCGAGCCGATGGATTTCAATGTATTTTGAATAATTTCCTCTCCACAGAAAAAGGGGCGCCGATCGCCTCGCCGCCTCAAGAGACTCCGAACATCAAACGAAAGAGAAGGTGTTCCGAGAAGTAAGATATTCCCCCGGGGGAGCATCGGCGCAAAACTAAAATTCCCGCCCAAAAAAAAAAACAATATATTAATGCTCGCCGCGCCGATCCGCGCTAGGCCAGGTGTCCGCCGGGCCGCGGCCACTTTGCGCGGCATGATTGGCACACGGCGATCCACCGCCATCAAAGCGAAGCGAACCGAAACCCGTAATGTTTTAAGTGAATTTTTATTTCCTAATAAAACCATAATTATGGTCATCTGATGGTGTGCCAGGGGGACCTCGGGACGACGAAGATGGATCGAAATGTCGGCAGCGGAGGACTAGAACCCGATCTAGCTCTCTCGCGATGCCCTCGCCCTGGGCCGAGCATTAAAACCGAGCTTTACGAGCCCCGGTCGGGGCGCATAAAACGAACGGGCGGAGGACCAGGACCGCACCGCAGGCACATGTGACATCAAACCCCAGGGCGGCGGAGGCGGCCGGACTGTTGTGACAGTGCCGGGTGTATAATGTTGTCTAAATGGAGTGTCTGATGAGCCCGAACACTGTGCGCGAAAGGAACCGAGAGGTGAAGAATCAATCATCGGGACCGTCGACGGGGCACCGACGGGGAACTAAGAAGGAATCAGAGAGAGCCTGTGCGGGAGAAAGAAAGAGTGAAATGGATAAAATAATCCCACCGACGGGCAAGGGGCCAGGGCCGACGGGCGACGGGCAAGGGTCAGTGGGAATTCGTCACCATGGCACGATCGATGCATTAGCCGGCGCACCATTAATCTGATCGTGCCGGATCAAGGACTTTGAGCAGCCTTGCCGGGCTCGCCGAGGGCGCCGCTCGTTCCTCTTCGCCTATTTTCGACCCAGCGTGCCGATCTCGCCGGCTTGCCGTCGGCTTGGTGTGTGATTTATTACCGTTGACCGACGCACGCATTACATTCTTCAACTGCCACACTGATGTGTGCCAAAGCCTGACCGCAGAGAGGATGCATTAACGTTGCATTTCGTGTGCGAAATGCGGCAATATTCTGCGTTTTAGCGCGCGACCATTTATGCTCTCCGTGTCCACGAGAACAGCACATTCCACTCAACCGGTGCCAATGCTTAAATTGCCGAGGCCGGTGTTTTTTAATCATCTCCGGTGCACGCGCTCCGGCCGGGTGATAAAACTTAGCTCTTAACAGTGAACTCCCGAGCGATATCCGATACAACCCCGCGAAGAAATGGGTATGTTAATTTGTATTTTTTAGACATATTTTAGCGACAACTGGCACGCTTGGTGAACTTTCCAGAAGACTGGAACTGAATTTTAGTAACCATCGAAATATGAAGGTTATTCCGATTTCGCGCCTAGTTAATGAAGAGGTTTAGAAAACACCGTCGGGCGCCGTTTCACGCATGCTGGCCACTCGGCCACCTTTAACACCTCACAGGCCGAAACCATAAACAGGTTACGAAGATAAAAATGTAAACAGTCGTAAAGCAGTTTTACGACCGCACGTTCGGTTTGATTGATCCACAACCTGTTTCGCGACCGACCAAGATGAGCGCGTGGACCTCGTCGTCGTGGCGCGGACCGAGTGATATAGAGATATCCATTAGTGCACCACAGCGATCATTGGCACAGCGGAAGCTTCGCAGCTAGAGGTTGCCCGTGGCGCATGGAATGCGAAACCATAAACCACTTTACGGCACTGAAATCGAGCAGATCGCTGCAAAAGTATGCTCTCTTTGCTATTGCATCGATATCAGGCTGGTGGTTCTTACTTCAACAGACCGAAATCCACTTGATCGCACGCGCTCCGCGCTCATTCTAATCAAGGTTCACTTTCGGCCCTCACCATTCAAGAAGCTCCAATTCATTCATTTCGACGTCGCGACCTGAAGCCGAAATCCGTTTGCGACGGACAAGCAGCGCACTGGAAACTACCGCAACTTACTCGTCACGACATCCGCCGGCACGATCACTCGATCGGGTCGAAAACTGGTTGCCAAAAACCAGACCGAGAGCCGTTCCCGAGAGCGCGCCCAGGGTTCCCGGGTAGCCGGCCGACGGTTTGACTAATTTTTGCCGCCAAAATAGATACACGATTTTCGACTTAAAGGTTTAGAGAGAGCGGCCGGGATCCTTTCGCGGCGGGATTCGAGATTGGCTCCCGCCGTTCTCCGCCCCCCCCCGCTACACGATCAATCGCCGGTGGTCGCGTCCGGTTGATGGAGAGCTCCCGGATTTTATTTGGACCGCCGTTTCGTCAGCGTTGGCCTCTCTCTCTCTCTCTCTCTCTCTGCTGTTTGCTGTTCACTAAGAACATGCGCTAAGGATGGATTGGACCGCAGTTCTCTACATCCATCACTGAGCATGTGGCTGTTTCCTTTAACTTTCGCCAGTATTGAAGGTTTTTTCCATCACACATTCTGCCCAAAGTTGGCGGTCTGTGCGCTTTGATCTGCTTGTCACGTGCATGGTCAGCGATAAACGAGAGCCGAGAGAAGTGGACCTACCTCTCCCAGGGGCATGAATGGAACGATCCTTTGCGATAAGAACGGAAATGGCAAACGGTTGACACAATGAATCACCGTTCGATATATATATTTACTATCGCGCAGGATGATTGGCCTTGGCTTAAGATGAATGAATCTCGTGGCATTAAGAGCGGCTTCAATGAGCGGTGTAAGCGTGTTGCAGGATTTTAGCTGGGCGTAGCTCTAGCTTAATACCGCTAGATCCTTTTCTGAACACGTACAAGCACGACTGGTCTAATATATTTAAGCTATACCTTTGATGAGCCAATCGATAGAGATAAGGTATGTTGCTAATGACCGATTATGATGGATCAATCGTATAAATATCTCCACTCTAATAGCGACCTCACAAGAGAAGCTTCAGCATGGGTGTTTCTGGGTTCGTTATGAGTCGTGTGTGTAATTAAATTGAACACAACATTGCCGGGAAATTCAAGGGAATTACCACTAAACAATAACAAATAAGTACAATATTTATCGTTCATTAAAAAATGTTAAAGTTCATCAAGACCAATTACAAATCTCATACAAATTGAGATGAATGAGGTTGTTTATTTATTTTAAACGTTATTTGAAAGCATTTTTTAAATACTGTTTAGATACAAGGAATTATTTAACCACTTGTGGAAAAATCGGAAAATTTTGAAGTCTAATCCTTTTCTTTATTATGATGGATAGTAATCAATAAAATACAGGGTGATCCTTCACGATCCGTACTATTTAAATGTTAAATAACTCCGCTATTTGTCAGTTGATTTTGAGAAATAAACAAGATTCTGAAACGTCAGTCTATGCCGTTTTTGTCATGGATCAATTTACGGTAAAACAGCGGGATGAAATTGTAGCACTGTACATTGGAAATTATCGTTCAACTGTGAAAAATATGTAAACTGTGCGTGCTTATTGTTGCCGAATTTCTTTTGACTCTGTTGGGCTATCTGAAGAGTAAGGTTTATGCCAGTCAACCGAAGACCATTGAAGAACTGAAAACTAACATCACAGCGGAAATTGCTGCTATTACGTTGTCTATTACCAAAATGTTGTCAAATACAATGGAAAATGCCAAACCGACCCCTTTTTTGTGTGTCTAATGGAGGCGGTCATTTGATCGATATTTTATTTCGAGTGAATTATTAATGAACGACATTCTATACCCTAAATAAATATTGTTTATTTCTCAAAATCGACTGACAAATAGCGGAGTTATTTAACATTTAAATAGCATGGATCGTGCTGGATCACCCTGTATAAATCAAAGAAATCTATTCTCTTCCTTTAGAATTACTTATCTATTGTATTAAAGTAAAACTAAACTGCTACCAACTAGGAAAGTCTAAGGCATCATATGTTAGTTATCAATCATTATGAGAGCTATTATTCTGCATCATTTAAAACATCTCAATTCGATCACGATCGATCAACGATCCTGTTAAATAACTTCCAGTTGTTTCAAAGGAACCCGGAAAGGACTATAACTTAAAATTTATTTAAATTTAGTTGGGTACTTGTGAGACTATAAAATTGAAATAGTCACACCCTAGAGATTGTGAGGAAGTACAATTACTTATGATTTGTTACGTAGAACACTACCGTTGGCCAGTATGAAGAAAAGTACGACTCAAGTTCTACATTTAAAAAATGGTATTCATATACTAGAGCAATAAAACACGGTCCTTGATCCTTGCCTTGTGGCCAGCAGGATTATCTCAATTAGCAACAAAGTAGATCGCCTACCAACTCGGCCATCGGCAGCCATTTTCCGGATACTTATAGATCCGCAGATTGTGATCTCTCTTGATTGGCTGCACGGCGACACGGACCACCAGCTGCTACTCTTTCGCCGAGTAGCGCCACGCTGAAACTATGTTGTCCCCTAATTGGTGCCATTAAATTTAATGATCTACGAGCTATGGGAGCGTGTTGCGTGTGTTTCGTTGTTAGAAAAGGTAACGCTTTTTCCGCACACTCTATTGGTCCCGTTTTCACGGTCTCGCCGTTCGTGCACCACGCAACCGCCGGGTGCAGTCGATGGAGCCGTCGCTTAGGCATCTTCCATTATCGTAAATAAGGTGTCAAAGTGATTCCGTCATTTGCGTGGTAAAATACCTGGCCACTGGCCACATAATGGTACAAATCAATTAACTTACCCAGATGAAACTGACACGCTGCCGCGCTGGGTGAACGTTTTACCGAGAAGCACTGCCGTAGCAGGAGCAATGCATCGCCCAGTAGAGTGTCGCAATAGAGAACAACAGTTTTTCGAAGTGGTGGACCGTAGGATTATTTAGCAACAGCGTCTCGTTACACAATTCCAAATGAACAGTAATTTTTACACCATTCCATACAGCTTCGTTAAATGCTTTGATGCACAAACGGAGTGAATTAATACGTTTTCTGAGTAACAACACAATTGATATGCTTTTCTTTCAGCACTATGATTTTATGTCACTAGCTTACGATCCGTATACCTTCTATTGCACAACTTGTTTCGTCGGTTTCGCTCACGGGATGTAGCTGCACACGGGAAATTGCACCAATAAAATATTATCACTTATCGAGTTTTAATCTTGTATCTCCCGATTAAAGCGTCGCCATTACGGATACACGCACAAACACAGTGGCACCTCGCGGATCCCTCGCCAACAGAGGTCAATCAACTGTCGCTCAATTACCGCAGTCACTAACTCAATTATCCGCCAATGGTTCGACGCAATCTTCGATCGATCCTAGGACACAGGCAGGCTGAAGATCAGGTCGGCAGAAAGGAGCTCACCGCGTTTATCGTCGAAACTCGAAACTCCGTCTTATCCCTCTCGATAACGGACACCAACTGAAAGCGGCCGTTCGAGTGCCCGAGGTCGGCCGCCGGCTTGAGTCACCGAAGTTGGCTTTGCGTGCGCGTTTCTGTCATTTCCTTCTTTGCCACACGCCACTGAAGACGCACACTACCGAATAAACATCGGTTACTGGTTCAATGTTTGCTAAGGAAAATGCGTGGACATTTCACCAACACATCCAGCACCCGCAGAACGGCAGCAACGGTTGCGAGAGAGCGGATCCACTATATCTCTCCTGGATATTGTCCATCTCGCTTCCGCGAAACGTCACAGTTCGGCGGTGGGCGGAGCTTAATGTCGCCATTACTATTACTTCTGGTGGGTGACCAAAAGTACTTCTTCAGTACATCACGCTGGCCAGCGGGGACTGGCATTCTCGTGGGGGGCTAGGTCGGGACATCTAGTGCACAAATGACCGCAAACTGCCATTAGATGACGCTTGCTTTCCCGCCGTCGGCCAGGGTTTAATAAATCTCACCCGAGAGCACTTACCTTCCGGCGTCCACTTATTTACGCATCACTTAGGTCCTATCTTTACTGACCGCTGCAGGCCCGGCGTGGCCTGGAGAGAACGGCGGTCCAAACGACGACTTTAAAGTTTACTCCAAAAGTCCGCAATCGTCGGCGATGCTTATCGCACAATGCACGTGTGCTGTCATCTTTCGTGACCCAACAACGATCGACCACCGCGCCTGGTACGGTCTTTCAAGAAATACCGCACCACTAATGAAACGATCGCCCGGAGCCAGCCGAAAGCAATTCCAAATTGCGTTTAGATTACGTGAAAATATCTAACTCACAGGAAAGTTTCTTCGACTGATAAAACTTCCACAAGAAGAATAACGATTAATTCTTAATTTTTACCAATGGAAAATCATGTTTCTATTAAAATTATTATCAGGCTACCAACTGTCGAACTTCAACTTAGGTTCTATTCGACCAAAACCTACTGTTGAATGCTTTTTTTTGGGCCACAATTCGTAGCCTGTG
Source organism: Anopheles cruzii (assembly GCF_943734635.1). Classification (NCBI taxonomy): domain Eukaryota; kingdom Metazoa; phylum Arthropoda; class Insecta; order Diptera; family Culicidae; genus Anopheles; species Anopheles cruzii. The sequence continues at coordinate 42,114,350 of NC_069145.1, forward strand.
CTTCGGTGCTGCAACCCACCACTGCTTAGCATATCAACGAACACATTACTTCTGTACCGATATGCGTCGCTTATCGGAGCTACCCTGAACTTCCGACGCCGCGTGATACGCAGCCGACACCGAAACGCACAGCATGATCACTTTCACTTTAGGAGCAGGTCGACAATTAGTAATGGAACTTGTTTTCAATAGATACAACGCACGCTTGTGACGATAATGTTTTTGTTTCTAAATGTATCCTGACGACAAAAATTCCTAGATTTTGAAATTTCAAAGTTTCGAAGCTACACCTATTTGAGTGGAAGCCTTGAGTCGATCAAAACCCAACTTGTTGTGGAACTCACACCATCAATTAATACACGAGTGTATTACCTCCCGGAACGGACGCTAGACGCAATCCGGTAGGTCACTTCGGCGGCCTCGCCCGCCAACCGGAGGCGCCATCCAGAAGCGTCCCCGGGATCGGCCCCTCCGGATCGATCCCAAACGTCAGATTGCAGACAATAGACACATAAAACTGTCACATAAAAATGCATCTAACCCGTGGCGCCTTTCTGTAGTCTCGCTCACCTCTCTCTCTCTCTGTTGCTCTTGAACTTCTCGAACTCGAAGGTTTCGGTTCCCGGACGTTTGTAGGAGGCCTGTTGTGTGTGCCCGTCCACCTGAAGGTTGCGTAACCGGCACCGACAGCGTCACCAGTGGCCATTCATCCGCTCGGGTGCCGCGCAGGCGTCCGCATCCGACCACCGCAGGATCAGGAGACATCGGATCCGGATCGTTTGGGATCCTTTTTGGAATGGCACGAATCGGGACACACGGCAAACATCGCCGGTATTTATGGCATGAGCTAGAAAAGGCTGTTGCTGGTGGCGACTCAACGACCCGTGCCCTACCAAATGGTCCGGTTTTTTAGTGTAGGTTTTTTTTTTTATTCGTCCTCCGTCCGCTTGACCCTTCGTGCGCCCAACCCACAGACCGATCACGACTCGGTGACGCTGCGCCGCCAGCGTGAAATTAGCTTTGTCCACGGTGTTTAGCCCACAATTTATCGCTTCCAACAGTGACCGGAAGGCTGGTGAGTAATACTTCAATGAGCACGCAAGCGATGGTTGGCCGTTGTTTTTTTTAGAAAATTAGGAACATTGGACTGTAATGGGACTAAGCCAATCAGCCCAGCCAATTAGTGGCTAGTTGACCGATTTAGGCCATTGACTGTCGGGTAAACTCGGGTAAGACACACAAAACGAGAGCCAGAAGCAGCAGTTGCAGCCGTGATCGAAAAGTTTATTGAAAAGAATTAGTGAAGTGAAATGTTCGGCAAGTGGTTGCAGTTTAGGATTTGGAGAGAGAAAGTGAAAGAGAGAGAGAAGAACAAAAGGGACTGTTACGACAAACATTATACTGGAATCGCAATTGTTTTTTGTAGCTTTTCATTCACCAAGCGATATCACGGAGTAATCCTAGGAGTAAACTTTCTACGAAAACACAAAGCCCTCATAAATTTCAACAATATGAGCTTTAACTGTAAGCAATCACCCAATAATATTCCCTTGATAATAACGGCCAGAACAGAGATCACTACTTACGTAGCTTCTTCTTCTTCTTCTTATTTGGCTCTACAACCGCTGCGCGGTCTTGGCCTGCACCAGAGACAATGTTAATCTCTGGTGCTCTCTCTAACATTTCATTTTTACGGGCGGGATTGTTAGCCCCGCGCCAACCCCCCTATCACGCCGGTATCGGGAATCGAAACCATGGCCGGTTGAGTGACAACCGATCCCGGGATTCGAAACCCAGGCCAGCTGCGTGACAGCGAAGAGCACTACCGACTGCTCTATCAGCGGGGGTTAACTTACATAGCTACTTATCATAAACAAACTTGTGTTATGCTTAATGAAACTATTCACCCTCATACTTACATAGCCAATCCAATTGAAGGAAAAAATTCCAATGCACATAGCCAATTTTGCTAATAAACCAGTAACTATGTCGGAGTTGGCACCCACTATAAAACCAGCAGAAGAGTCCCGAGGTCAAAGATCTGACTTTTCAAGAAAATGTTATTAGTGTACCTATAATGATATCAATACTCTTATCGACTTACGAGCGATACTAGAGTAGATGATAATCCATGATCACGATACGGATACGGAAAGAGTGAATGAAACTCATTAACCGAAAAAGAATGATATGGCGTGTAGTGTGCGTATGTTTAGGTTAGTTTAGTTTTAGCTTTATTGCGATGCTGTGTATCGCGATGGCCATGTGCCGCAGTGAGTGTCAGTACTCACTTTTCAAGAAAGTTTTAAAAAGAGGTGTTTTAATCTAAAACACCGTCTTCCTCGGCTCAACATTACAAACTGGTTGGTACGAGCAACCGACAACCTCACACCGACAATGCGTTAAAGTTGACGTATCGAAATCCAGCACCGAATAACTGAAATCATTATAATCGCAATTTTGCGTGTGTACCAGCTGACCAGTTTGTGGAAAGTATTGTGTCAAATTAAGAAATAAATTCACTTAGTAGTAGCACCTTCACGATCGAATCCGTCCGATGATTTACGAACTCATTACGGCCACCAATCGGTCTAATCTAATCGTCGCCGGTAAATACAGTCTCGTTCGAAGACACGCGGCCCCAAAGGCCACGGCACGCAGTCCAATCATCCTGAGACACTTCGCCCCCCGCAGGCACCTAGGGCTAGGCCAGCTATCGGACAAGGTATGGCCGATCGTGCACTGCAACCTGCAATCGTCAACCTTGCGCTGCATTTCGCTGCCGGTAGCAACTCTATTAAACCGGGCTCGCTTTTATTGAGTATCGGTATCAGCGTCAATTAAATTTTGGTTTTATTCTCAGATAATGCCACGCACTCGCAGCGCTTACCGGTTCTCAGCGCGCAGAAACAGGCCTCCAGAAACACTCCTCCGCTTATGGCGCCATTTTATGATGGCTTCCTACGCGCTGCTTTATCGCGAGTCCACCATTTCTTTCGATAAGTTGCCATAAAATCGGAGCTCGGCCGGTCAGTGACGGGATTAACTCCTTCTCGCGGGGCGGCGAAATCATGCACAATTGTTTCACCCGGCAGGGATGGGCCCACCGGGGAAGCTTTCGGGTATTGTTTCGTTGGTGCTGGGCTGGGCAGGTGATTATTTTGGCGAGCTTCCTAACGGTCTCGCGGTGGATTTGAATAAAACCATCAAACGTTGATTTACGAGCAGCCGTTGGGAACAGTTTGACTCAAGACTTTTGTTTTGCCCCCAGAAAGGCTTACACTTGGGAAGCGCATTAAGACCTGCGTTTGGTAAGATGCTCTGCGACCGGTTCCGAAGCCAGCCGACCCAAGCGGAGGGAAGAAAAGATTTCTATTTCGGAAATTTTACGATCCAAGTACGGCTCGTAAAATGTGATTCCCCCGAGCGAAGGCTCTAGCGCCACCGGAAAGCCACCCTCATACTCCTTTGTCGGCTGGCCCATAACCACCCGTCAAATACCCGGCGGTATGCAACAAATGCGAAGCGATTGGCTGGCCAGGATGATTACATTACCGTAGGGCCCATTTTTTTGGCCACACGGAGAAAGGCCCTTTCTGCACGACACACACGGCGAGCCAAGCCCCGAAACCCCGAATCCGGCCAGCCTGGAACCCGATCTTCGGCGGGCCTAATGGCGTAATAAAATGGATTCTTATCGGGGTGCGCTGGCAAGGGGGCATTAAACTGGGGAAAGAAAGAAAGTAATGAGATGGAAAACATTTCCCGGGGTTGGCTTCGTTTTTTTTATTACGCCAGAAACAGAATGGAGACCATTCTTTCGGCGGAAAGAAAAAGGTTTCGAAAAAGGCGTCGCCGACCATTTCTTTCGCCTCGTCCAAACGTAGGACCTTCGGTACAGGCTGCGTGACTGATTGGAAACGTATAGATATCGGTTAGCGAGACCAACAGAGGGAGATTTGCCGGACGTTCTGTATGAGCCAGCCGCTGGCAAATGGTGCAAACCCACGACACAGTTTCATTTACTATATTAAAGCAAAATGTTGATTCTAGGTCATCTGATGCATGTTCGAAAGTGCCTTACAGATAGGAACATTTACGTACCAATAAAACTTGCGCTAAGAAACGCAAAAATGGCTGTACAAAACGGCAAATAAATGTTTGATGTTTCAGATATCAATCTTTACAGCTTGGAATTGAATTAAATGAAAGCGCAACGCGGGAAAAACTATCCAACGCAAACGTATAGTTGTGGCTGCTTTTATGGACACAATAAGAAAGAGCACCGTGGATCTTTTCGCAACTTTTAGGCACCAACCAGCCTGCCTTGTCAAGGGCAATTATTTTATATTGTTGCCTAATGACATGCTCGTTTGAGCGATACCACACCGTACGTTGCATCTCCGACCACCAGTGCATCAGATTTGCCCGACAGTTGTTCATTCAAACGGACTCGCGCCGGTTTAGTACATGCCAATAAAACACTATTACCGTTGCACGCTTTGCAAGTGCCGCTTGAGTGCGTTATCTTATCCGTGGCCGTGGCAGTGTGCGCCCTTTCGTATGAATATTACATTCTCACAACTTTATTAGAGGTGTCGAATTGAGCATTCGAACGTGAAAGCTTGCCCGAAAATCCATCCAGCCATCCATCTTGCCGTGCGGCTAACGAGGGTTCCCTAGCCCAACCCCTCTAATCGGGAACCTAATCAAACAGGGAGTAGAAAAGGGATGCCTATTGATTAGTTGGGCTTTTGCGCGATACACCTTGCCGCAGGCGCTGTCAATGGCCGCTGTTTGCTGTTCCACCATTTTCGTTCGATAGAAGGGCTTGGGACAAGGAAACTTGGCATCCCTTCAGCAGCCGGCTTCCATTAATATTTATGAACTCCCGGTTACGCGAGTTTTATGGCTATTGTTCACCATAAATATTAATTGAAGTATTTAAAAGTCCATAAACTCGTACACTCGGTTGTGGCCGCGAATACGAGCAAGCCAATGCTTACCACACAATGGCTTAACCACCCCACATACAAGTGGCTCCAAGGAGCGGGAAGCATTCTTGAGTGAAACATAATTTAGCACTTATTTGTTTACGACATGCCTCAATAAGACTGTAACATTTTTAACAGCCACGAACATTCGGGAAAAGATTTTCGGGACCGAAAACACAACATTAATAATTCAAAGAATGTGAAGAGCTCTATTTAATAACTTCTGGTCAATCCTCGATCACTCCTTCTGCCATCAAACTTTTATTTCACTCCCAGTATCCGGGGCCCATCGGGGGCTTGAACTATGTGCCATAGCTCTACCACGCAATAAACTTCCCATGGAAAAACTAAGGCCGATCATTACGGTCAGCATTTTCTGAAGAAATTGAATTCTATGAAAGTGTATAAAGGAACATATGAACATCGAACCCGGCGTAAGACATAAAATGAAATAAAGTGACACTTTTCGCGTTCAAGCGTTTCTTTTCGCTTTCCACCCACTGCAACGATGAACGTTCTTAGTTCCTAATTAAATCTTAACTCCTTGGTGGTTGTCGAAAGGATTTAAATCTTATCTTTATTTTTGGCAGAATCATGAATAATCAGAATCATTAGAAGATTATTTTAATAGTGCCTGCATTACAGCCCGATATTCTAACGCTCAATAATTCAATCGAAAGATAAAGCGTTATCCGATATAAAGAGAGACATACAATTTAATCCTCCACTAATCGAAACAATGCGAGAATTTCTAATGCCAAATATGTCGGATGTCTCAAACTCGAACTCAACCATTACATTTCTTAAATTCGGTTGTTGTAGCCTCTTTTTGAAATGTGAACTGCCTAGTTTTGATATAAATTCAAGTGTTAATTAGGCCATGTTGACCCTAAACTTTGGATGATATAATAAAATAAATAACCTGAACATATACCAATCATTAGTTTAGTTAGTTAGTTACCAATTGTGAGTTTAAGTTGTGCTGTTTGTTTCTTTGCATTATTATTTTGGTCAAAGTACCATTTGTTAACAACGCACAGTTTTCTTTTAAAGTTGATGATGTTAAACCGTAAGACATGTAGAAAATGACCACAAGTAGCCAATTCTCCATTCAATTAAATGGCTATAGGTAAATTTAATTTAAAAGCTTAACAACCGATTCTAGAGGGTGACCGTTCTCAAAAGAATCGCTTCCACAAATCTGCGTGATATTTGTTGTCTTTTGTTGATGCAACATTACTTGTTGTATGTGCCTTAAAAAAATTAACTAACCAAGAAAACAATGGCCAGGAACGAGCCCAAACAGAGCCTGCTGAGCATCACAATAGACCAGATCAGTCGGTCCTTTCAGCACAATGTCGTGGCAAAGGCCATCGACGATGGTCGGCAAAACGTGTATTCGCCAAGCCGCGCAGCAACATTCGCCCAAGGTAGGCAGCTTCCTCCGCTTCTGGTGCGGCGACCCCTCCGTAGGTTCCGTCGGTCGGTTCCGGTAAAAGCCATTCTATGTTGTAGTCTGAAAGCATGTCGCGACGCATCGGTCACCCGGCCCGACCCAGCCCCGATTCGATTCGTGGGGCCAAAGAATCGAATCAAGAAGTGGACCAAGCCAAGGCGCCGACTGCCGACTGCTTGCCGCCTTTCTCATAATTCCCGATGCATCATTTCTGCCCCCTCGGGCCCCATCACAATGCCCCATCATCATGGTGGTCATCATGGCGACCATTATCTGATTAATTTCCCGCTCCTTATATAAACGTAAATCAAGTAAACCTCCGAAGTACCGGCGAAGCGCCCTCCGCAGGAATGCGCCGGTGCGCCACACTGGCGTCCACGTCCCCGCCGCCCTCTGTCGCAAGCCCCTACCGCGCGCGCCGCGCAATGCACTGCATCTTCGCGATTAAACTCCCCGAACCGAACGGTGCCGATGGTGGTGCCGATCTTCCGTCCGTTGCGGATGCGAGAGCGACCTCCGCTAATGCAAAACCCCTCCGACTCCGAGCATCGCGCATTAATCGCGATCTTGCGCGGTTCTGGCGCTGAGGACTTTGAAGCCGACCGGGCGTTGGTATCAGCCGTTTCCTTTTGGCCGTTTGCTCCTCTGGATTCTTGCCGGAGCCCTCCGCTGGGAACGGCCCTGGAAGCTGCAGGGATATTAATCAGAGGTCAATTCTAAGTGGCGCCTACCGGGAAGGAACGTGAACGCAGGCTGCACCGATTTCGTGCGGCCCATTGATTGTGCCAAAGTTTACCATTCCTGTGTCGTTTATCAGTAAAAAATGATGAAACGTGCAATGCACTGAAGCCTATTTAACGTTCACTTCTAATTAATGGGATACTCGTGCTTTTTGAATCGCTCGAAAGGTCCAAATCCAAGGCAATATCCAACGGGCATTTGGGGACCTTTGAAATGTTTTTTAAACGTACCATAATGAAGGCGCCAGGACATGTTCGATACGATCTGTACATGGTGCGCTAACGAGCAGCAACATCCATTTGCAGTTTATATTGTTTGTAGGTTGAGCTTTCGAGAACATTTCCTGAATGGTTGGCGAGTTACCTACTTTACGTTACCTAGCGGAAAACAATGTTTATTAAATTACGTGCCGCACTAGCTATAAAATAGATTCAATAGTCTAGACCAAAAACAGTTTTCTTTGATTATCGCGGAGTGCATTATGAATTCCTTCCAAATCGGCCAAGCTGTCAACGAAGAATACTATTTAGGTGTTTGCGTAATGCTAGGCGTCAAAAAAGACATGATATATTGAGAGAGAATTATCACCTGACGAAGAACTTATTGCATTTAATTTTTGTAATCATTTCGTAATCATTTCGCTACAAAGTCGATCCATATCGTTACTTGTAGACATACTAATAGATGTCTTGCGTAGAGTAGGGATCATTTTAAAGGTAATGACATTGATTTAGAAGAATGCAGAAAAAAACTGATCACTAGGAATGATCGATCGATAGATCGATAGGAATGACCATCAATAAATAAACAATTTGTCACATGGAACTCATTGACAATTGACAACTGTCGCAATTTACAATTGACCTTTCATGAAACGAAATAATGTTTAAGACTGTGCGACTAATAAAAAGGATCATCGACAAGGATCGAGCTCCTCAAGAAATGCTAACGACGTAAAAAAAAGATACTTCGCAATAAGTTCTTCGCCTAATGTGTATAAGCCGTGTATCGCCATATATTTGTCGTACTGTGTGACCTAAAATGCAAAGGAACTTTTCTATTCAAGAAAACCAGATGGAATAGACATTCGCTGTGCACGCAACCGTACAACCCACGGATCATCGTTTGAAGGGTGAATCATTCAATCGTTCTTGATCCTTCACGGTACGCGGAACCCTTCGATAGCCCTTGGCAAAGCCGACTAATATACGCTTCATCCGTCCCTGTCGGCGCATAGTGCCAGTGCCGTGTGCCTCGAACGACCTCATAGACTAATTTCTGTCCGTCTTCAACCATCCAGACATTCTGCTGTTATTTCCCTCCCTCTCTGTCTTTTTTACTCTCGTCTCTCTCTCTCTCTGTCTATCTCTATGTGGCCGTTACCCGAAAAGCCGTTACACTCGAATTAGTTAAACGCATCCAAGATAAACGATCCCATTCGGGGAGATAAGCAAACGACAATTGATCTCAAAAACCCTTCAAAGCCGCGTATGACTCATGCATCCCTACTCTCGGAGTGCCCTAGGCCTTAATGAAACACACACACACTCGGGTGGAGATTTTTTTAGACACTTTGTTTTATTTTTGGGTAGGCCCCTTTCGGCGACATTAACTAAACCGAACCAGTCCAGCTCCCTTTGGCGGAACCGTTCGTCTGGCAATATTTGGTACAAGAAGGTGACGCGCTCTCCTATCACTCGATGGTGGCGGCAGCTGGCCGGCTGCTAGTTGCTGGAGCGCTCCGCCACGGCGGTGCTCGTGATGACGCTGGTGATCTCCCCGTTGGCTCCTCGACTAGCGTCCAACGATGGCACTCTGCGGGGAGAGACGGGAGAGCGTTAGCTGCGGTCCGCGGTTGGTCGGTTAAAGGGGCTAAGACTAACGTACGAGGTCGCTATGTGGCGGGGCCCGAGCGCACTGTTCGGGACGTGGCTGGACAGATGGGGCGACAGATTGCCACCGTTGCCACCGGGCGACCCGCCGGTCACGTAGCGCGGATCCTGGCTGGGCGAACTGTTCAGTTCCATCGGTTGCGGGGTGGACAGATGGACCGGGTTGCCGGCCAGCAGCTTCGGTTCGGCCGCTAGCTGATGGTACTGGGTCTGTATCATCGACGGCAGCAGCTTGCCTACGGAAGGGAAACGGAAACGGATATGAAGCCAATCTGCGCGCCCAGATCTGAGCGATCACGCGAACCTGTGTTGAGACCGTTCATCTGGGGCACTTGCTGGCCGGACTTTGGTTTGCGCTTGCGCGTCTGGATGCCGTCCTTCTTCATCGTGAGCGGCCGGTTGACGCTGTGCAGCTTGTAGTAGAGGCCGCAGGCGTTGCACACCGGGTCCCCGTTGTTGTTGCGGCGCCACAGCGTGGTCGTCGTTGTGTTGCAGTTCGCGCACGTCACTCCCGTCCGCCGGTTACCCTGGGCCGGTGGGGTTTTCTGCTAAAAGACGACGGAAGGAAACGAAGTGTCAGTTACCAGCTGTGGCTCAAACCTGCGTCCTCGACGAGTCAACGTTGCATAAGCTATAACGCAGGAAGTGGTTCCACAAAGAGATCCCCTTTGGCTACTCGGTTTGATTGTTGAAAAATTATATTTTTTATCACCGCTAATTCTTGGAATAGCTGGCCGACTTTTACGACATAGCTATCGACCATCCGTATAACTGTTATAGATATGTAATCATCATCATGCGTTGGTTTCCTTCAACAAAACAAGTATCAGCATTACGTCTAATTTATTGCCGAAAGCAGATATTGCGTGTTCTTTGAATTACAAATGATAGCCACACGTCTCAAACGAACCGGTGTTACTGGGGGTCTTCAATAGTTACGGCAGAAATTGGTGCACAATGATGCCATTTAATGCCGGTTGGAACGTTAGGATAACGCAAGATAAAGTTTCAAAGGTTGAAGTTTAAGTACATTTTATAGCCGTTTAGCCCTTGTTTCCGTCCGAGAGTTGTAAGGAAAGGCTTGACGAGTACAGCACGTTTCGCACACTGTCTGATCAGCGTTTGTCTGTCTGTCAGGACTGCTTCTTGAGAGCAAAAACAACTGCAGAACTCCTAAAATTACGAAACGTTATAGGACTTGATGAGTACAAGTTTGTTGGCGCGAAATATAATGTTGACGCGATATGGGATAGAGATATCAATTATTCGTCAACAGCGTTAAGTAAACCCAGAACTCTACGCTCATAGTCTGTATAATCCAACAAAAACCGAATCTAAAGTTTCATTGAAAAATAATTCCAGAACTTCTCCAAAATCAACATTCTCTAGAAACGGAGAATGTTCCAAGTCCGAATGCCAAGTATGAGCATTAGTTGGCGTTCAGACCCGGAATTTGGCCCTATAATCGCTGATCTGTCACCCAGAAGCAAAGTGAGGCCCTAGATCGAAAGGAGAGAGCCTACGATTCGTGATCAAGAGGTGTTTTGAGCAACACTTGGCCCATGCAGGTATTGCTCAGTAGTTTGTAAGTACCCTAACTGTCCCCAACTTCTCGAATGTCAGCATCGGCCTCGATCAGTCTGAGTCAGAACCGGAGTTTCGTGTCAACTACGAGCCCAGCGGCTTAGCGTTCTTCAGGACGTCGCGGAAAGTCTTGGCCTGTAGTGGCGGGTCCCCGTGGAGGAGCAACTTACCACCGGCTGCTTCGACTTGTGGGAGCGCGCCGGCGGCCGGTTGGTGCCCGGGTTCTGGCGCGTGTAGAGGGCGCACGCGTTGCAGAGCGTGTGGCCGACGAGGTCTCGCCGCCAGAGCGGCGTATCGGAGCTCCCGCAGTTCACGCACTCCCGGTGCTCGGCCGCGGCCGCCGGCTGCATATCATACGCCTCGTTCAGCGAGCTGATCTGCCAGTGCTGCCCGTTGCCGGCGTACTCGCCGACCCCGTCGCCCGCCTGGTTCATCGTCACGATCGTCCCGCCAAAGTTCTGTGGGAGGGTGGGAATAGAACCGATCAAAATGGAGGTTAGACCGGATCGCTGGATCGGAGAAGGCGCCGTACCGGGTTGTAGTCGACGCTGGATCCGTTCCAGTAGCTGGAGTAGATCTGCTGCGCCCCGGACGGCGAGCTGCTGCTGTGGGCGCCCGGGTTCTCGTACATGGAGGTCGGCCCGGGGCCCTGCAGGGCGGACGTGTACTGGATCTGCTTGGTGACGATGGACGACGAGGTGAGGGTCGGGTCGCTCTTGTACAGCACCGTGTTCGGGCTGGCCGAGTGGTAGTAGATGGCCTCCTTCGGGGGCAGGAACGTGGTGTAGTTGCCGGCGCCGCCACCGGGGGCGCCACTGGCCGTCGTGTAGACGTCCGGCGTGAGGTAGTAGTTCTGGGCGGACGACAGCACCGGCTCCAGGTTGGTGTAGTGCGACGCCTTCGCGTCCACCGTCCCGTCCGCCGTGACGTGCTGCACCACCTCGCCCGGCCCGCCGTCGTGAGCCTCGTACACTTGGATCGTCTGGTGGGGTCCCTGCGCCGCCTGCACCTGGATCGTTGCCCCACCTGACTGCGTCGCGACGGCCACTGCCGAAGAGTGCTGCGGGAGCTGCTGCTGCGGAGGAGGAAGAGGCATGGATGAGGGGGATGGAGTGTACGAAATACGCATACCGTACCACTTCGATCGGCTGGCCCTGCGGGTGATGTCCGGGGTGGTGTCCGGGGTGATGCCCGGGGTTTGGTCCCATGCCGCGCCCGTGATGGGCGTGTGGGTGCGGGTGCGCGTGCGGGTGCTGGTGGGGGTGGTGCGGGTGATGGGCCGTCACATGGCCATGGCTGCCGAGGCTCGCGTGTGGCTGAGGCGCCGACGGCGGATAGAGGTAGCGGTGGTGGTACTTGGGCTCGGGTTCGTACGGATTTACGTACCTCACGCCCTCCCCGTCCCCGCCCGGACCCTCGCTCTTGTACTCCACATAGATGGTCTGGGTTTGCATCGGGATGACCGTCGCTTCCTGGGCCTGGACCAACGCCTGCGCCTCCTTCTCGATGATCGACTCGCGCTTCACCTGCGGGGGGCCACCGCCGCCGCCCTGCTCCTGGCTGGTGGCTGGCTCGTAGCTGTACTGCGCGTGTCCGTGCTCCCCGGCCGCCCCTGCCGCGTGGTATTCGACCCCGGCGTCGTAATCCGATGACTCGTTCGGTGGCTCCTGACCCTCAGCGATCTCCCTGTGGACCATTGGAGCGTTATGATCGTACGGTGAGGATCACACCGACCCCCCCATTCCCACCTCACCTTACCTGATCTGTCCCGTCGTCGTGATCATACGCTGTTTGTGCTGGTTAATGATGACCGCCGTCTGCTGCTGCTGCTGCTGCTGACCGCCGGGGGAGTTCCGCTGAGCGGCCGCCGACGGGACCTGCTGGTGTTGGTGGTGGTGGTGTTGCTGGTGGTGGTGGTGATGCAGCTCGGACCCGACGACGATCATCCCGTTGACGTGCTCCTGCTCCAGCACCGTCCCGGTCTGCGGCTGGTGCAAGCCACCGCTCGTCACTTCCGTCGCCGGTGCGCTTTGCTCCGCTTCCGTCGACTCGTGCGGCACCTCCATCTGTGGGGACGGGAAGAAGGGCGGTGGTAAGAAAGTGTGTCACGGTGTGTGACGCACGCACGCGCGGGCCGGGGATTCCGCGCAGGGCAACGCCCGCAAAACCAACGCGCGTCAACGAATGGTCATTTCCGCCCAAACAACACGCTTCCGGCGCCGCGCCGGCATCGCGGTGCGTGCGGTTTCCGTTCTCAATTTTCGTACTGCAATTTCCTTCCACATTGGGGAAGGGGTGTGTGTGGAGCAGTTCCGGTTGTTGCACAATGTTGACAAACGCACCTCTCGCCCGAGGTTCGGTTGTCGTCTGCGACCCCAAGTGACGAAGAATTCGAAACAGCCGACGATGGGCCACACATCGTCGTCGTTATGCGGGATGATCACTCATCACCCTCACCGCCGGCCACGTGTCACGTGCGCGTGGCCTATCTCCGGGGGGTTCTCCACGCAGTGACCGGCGGAAGATAAGGGCGCTAAACGCTAAAGGTCACTTTCCGCCGGGGGGCCTTCGTGACCTTTCCGTGAGGAGCGTCGGGAGCGGTGTTGACGAAAGGGTACCAGCTCCACCATTCGCAACTTGACCGCGGCTAACCTCGGCAACCACTTGGTTTGGAACTTTTTAATGGAATAGACCAAAAAGGGACGAGGTTTCCGAGTTCCGATTCCCCGTTCTCAGAACGATGGCTCACCTCGAATGTAGAACGCGGATTGATTGGTAAACAGGCGAAGGCATTTGTTGTTACATCCTTAATTGCTGTTTAACGGATGAAGCAGCCCCATGCATAAAATTGTCTTGGAAAGTTCAGGCCCATTCAGGTGTCAGGGTTGACATCAGGTAAATAATTTCAGGTCGAAAAAAAAACAATTAGTTTGCAACTTATTAAAAGGGTTAGCCCATGTCAACTTTTGTGGTTAAAAAAGACGTTTCACGGGGATCATTATTTTTATGCTACCTGATGAAGAAAATTGCTACACAACCGCATCAAATGTTTGTCGAAGCTTATTTTTCGAAGATAACAGTGCTTTGAGTGGTTTAAAAAAAATAAAAATGGCGATTTCAGCTTAATAAGCAACTGGACTTCAAAAAAGTACTTTAAGATGGAACAAAAAGATGTGATGTACCACAAGCTCCTAAAATCTGGTGAAACCGTTAATTCAGATCGCTACTGACAACAAACGAACAATTTGAACAGTGCGGTATCTTGGCTCCATAGGAATGCGCCTGCATCGTGAAGAAAATTTTAACCAGACTTGACGTCTTCCGATTATCATTCATTTTTATTACTGGTACACGTATTGGCTGAACAGCACTTCGACTCCTACGAGGAAGTCGAAATTGGATGACTAATTGGTTTGCTTCAAAAGGCGAAGAATTCTTTCGACTGGGAAGTTTCATCAAGAAATTTTAAAATAAACATTCAACAATTACAACTTTTTAATGGAAGACCATCGTCCCAAATCGGATCCAAGCAAGCGAGTCTGCTGATGTGTCAACTGACGTAAATGTGTGCATAAACTAATCGTTGTTTTCGTCTCTTTCTTTCACTCGGTTATTCGTTTTAAACCGCTCATCTCGAACCGGATCAGTTGTAGTTTTAACCGGTTCATAGTCGTTAACTTAATTTAGTCGACTGATTAAACAAAGTCCATTCTTCAAGATACAAAATAGTATAAGCATAACTCCCGTTAACTTATTGTCAGAATTTATGACATCAAGTTCACCAACGATTCAACGGCTCCAATGAAAAAAAGGAACTCCACGGTCATGGATAAAGTATTGGTAAAGAATCTAGTGCCGGCGTGTGGCTCTGAATGTCCGGATCAACCTACATTTCCGGATGTAGGATCCGAAAAAAAACAGTTTACCCCAAATCATGCCCATCATACCACGTTGGCCGATCGACATCCTATTTTGAGTCATTTGTCCAACAATTCCCCTCCCCCAGGCAGACCGTTTACGTCTTTACGCCACCGTCGACACCATCTCAACCACCCGATCTTCACGGCGACGGTCCGATTATCGCACCCCAAAGCCCCACTATCGACTCGATACCGGAGCCGGCCATCGATGCTGCCGTATCTTATCCAATTCCCGACCTACGGGGTGCTCGCCCGATAACCCCCGGGTATCTGTAGCAGCACTGTTTACCGCCGGGACAAGTGTCTCGCTTCGCAAGACGGAGGCTCCGTGTCCAAGACACCGAGGAGGTAGTCGTTGCGAAACTGCGCCGGCAAAATGGCTCCCCCGATTCCGACGTGTCACTCGCGCGGCGAGTGACTTCGTAATTGAAATTTCCACGATTCTATCAACGCGGTCGACAATTGTGGCGCTGCCCAAATATTGAAGGCGCTGCGCTTTGCGCTTGCGGACCTCTGATCCCTAATCTTGCCTGCGCGTTCCGTCCGTCGCCGCGGAAAGAATCGCCCAAGAAGAACCGACCGGACCCCCGAAACGGGAGAGCGGGGACTCATAAATGTCAGGTAGCGTACCATAAAACTTCCCCCTTATCTCGGGGCCAGTACAACGAAGTCACGACGACGGAAAAAGAAAACAACAAAACAGAGAGAGGTAAAAAACCAAGTCACTCGATAAACTTTGGGCCATCGCAAATTGGGTGTCCGGACGCATTGAGCCCGCGACTGGGCCTGGGTGGTAATTAAACACACCTCGGCACCTTACGCCTCGCCGAAATCATGCTGCCCGGGGACACGTCCGAAAATTACTGTCCACGTCCGCGCATGCGGTCCAACTAATACCGTTGACGAAACCATAAAAAAGCATCAACCCCACGGCTTATGGAGCTCTAATTAAATGGTTCGCCCGATATCATTCCGCCACGTACCGCACTTCGCCCAGTGGACTCGCCCATCGATCACCGGGGCGTATGGAGCGTTGTCGCGGAGACACCTGATGCTACGTGGCGCCAACGCTCCCAATCAGCGGAAAAGCACACCCCGACCCCGATCAGCCAGGAGGCACTTTCACCTATGAGTCAGCTCGGCTGGAATGTTCGCCTCGGCTGGAGTCGCGGGTCAGAGCTCTGGTGTCGCGCCCAGGAATTAGATCATCGATCAAGCTACGAACCAGCGCGCGCGATCGCCCGGCGCTCGTCGGAGGCGTCCGAAAGAATGCACCGACCGCACCGACACCGGCTCTCGGTTCTCGACGATCGCCAACAAGTAAGATATCACTATCGGAGGGCTATAAATATCGAAACAACGAAGATCCCTTGCGCCTCTCTCTCTCACTCGTTCTCGTCGGACGAATTCCGAATGTCTCAAAAGAACCCTGGACCTGAGACCGTAGATGTGGTTGCGGCGTGTCGATGTCGGAGACGGCGGGATGCCGATAATAGCCCCAGAACCCGGACTAAATAGATCGTCCTGGGCCGAGTGGATCAATCCGTGGTCAGAACACGGGCGAACGGTCGAGCGTGTTATCTGCCCAATTTTACATAAGTTTTTATGCATGGCCGGTGCCCCGTTCCGGGGCCGGTGCGTGTAATTCCGAGGCAGGTTCGTAGGTGCATGCGGGACATGCTGAAACAATGTGCCTTTAGCTACGAGATGGACGCGCCTTAAGCGAGCCTAATGCGTCGTGGCAGATGTCGCAATCCCCGACGCAGGTGCTGGTTTTGGCTGGACTGAGACGTAGGTCTCGTATTTCTTGTTCGTCCGTCACAGGTGATTACACTTTTCGACCGCAACTTCCTTCAGTTAGTAACTTTAAACACCAAATTAACTGATGAGTTAAGGGGAGATGATCAACTTTTCAATGTTTCGATTACGTCAAGTGGATCACAAAGCATGCTCTGAATCTTGTAAATCGTCTTATTCTCCGGCTCAGTAGTTCAACATATGATTGTGCATTGTGCAAAAGTACATTTACCAAAACACAACCTTCTTTTGTTACCATTTCACTATTTTCTTACACTATATCTCAAACATTCAACAAGAAATTTTACCGAAAAGCTTTTGTATAATATTATAATTGTTCGCAATTTGCGTCCAACAAAAACTCAAATGGTGAAATCCTGAATGGATCGTTAATTCAGGAGATTCTATGATGCGATCCAGTTCTACCCGTATTCAACAAATCTTCAAACGGAACGCCTTCGTTGTTATTAAAATTCTCGGTTGATGCCACACTTAAAACTTAAACTAAAGCTTAGGATGTTTATGATAAATCTAATATTAGGAGTAATTTAAATGAATAAATGAATAAAACGCTAATTACATGAATAATTATACAACAAATCAAACCCGACAACAAAAATAATACAACATCAGCCGCTGCATTACCAACATTGTACAGCCCAGCTAGCCCGGGATAAGCCTATCCTATATCCTGTAATGGATTAAATGCCACATGTTTCTTAAGTTAGTCTTTTTAAGTTAGATTATATTAACTATTGAGTACATTTAACAAATACGGACCGATCCGTTCTTCTTAAACAAAAAAAACGAATAAAAATGTATATAGAATACTGTGCACACACTTGAAGGGATTTACTAAGTTTTTAATAATTGCCGAACGTATGAACAATGAAGACAAAAAAATGAAAACTACAATTGAATTGAACTGCATTGCTGTAACAGTTTGAGCGAGATTATGAATGATACGATTGAGATCCCTTCCCAATATAGAGATCCTACAATTTTACATCCAAAATGGCGCTGTTTCGGTCAAGAAAAGCGACATGTCCATGGAAAAGGACCGTGACGAAACATGCGGCGACAGTTCATGTGATGGCAACTGACCACTCGCAGCTACCAAGTCAACGCACTAATCTTCAAATAGCAAAAGACAAGATTTGATAATTACACAATTTCGTTTTGGGATTTGATTTCACTGCACAATCTGCTAATGCGAATGCGAACAGATATCGCCCCGCGCGATCACCTGTTGAAGCCATCGAAGATGTAATTTGGAGATTGGAAAGTCATTGTTGAGCCAACTCGCCATCCCGCCGTTATCCCGCATTAACCCGCCTTGTAGGACCACCGGAACACACAAAAAACAGGGTATCAGGTCGCTTTCAGTCCATTTACTTGAGAATTGTAGTCTGTTGCCGAACGGGCGACAAAAAAGCCCAAGCCATCATGAGCCTAATAAAGTCAATGGATCGATGAATGGGACCTGCTCCAATTATAGAGCCCACCGACAGGACCGGGACGTGGCACAATAAACAAACCACCTCGATTCTGCACCGTCGTAAATCTCGGCTCGGCTCGGAGTCATTAAAGCTTGGGCCGGGCCCGGGACAAAAAAAGGTCACCGGAGAACCCGAGACGCAATCCTTCCTTCGTTGCTGGGTCCGCAGCAGAATCCCATTGACCTTGTCGACTTCGAAGGGCCAACTGGAAAGGAAGTGACCGCTGCGCTTCCCGTGGCGCCACGCCGTTATGGTTATTGCGTCTTCTTCGGGTCTTTGGGTCTCAGGACGCGACCGGATTGCGTGGTCGGACGCACACAGACCGGACCGGACAAGCCGAGCCGAGAGGTGTCGTCCCTCGTCTTCGCTCGGGCCGGTGATTTATGGGCCTGCTAAGTGCCTGGCGCAACCTGGCGCAACAGAAGGTGAAAGATTTCGGGAGAAATGACTTTCTTCGGACCACGCCCCGGACCGGAGTCCCGGAGTGCCTGGTGCCCTTGGCGCAGTTCCTTGCGAACCACTCTATTAGGGAGCCTGGGGCCCACGCACATCCCAGCCGGCCGGGATCTGGCTCCCCCGCCGAGCTTTATCACCGGAGCGGGCGCTCCCAACAGATTACTCATCCGGGACGATAGGAGACCATCGATAGACCGGCTCGCCGAGGGGGTGATAACTGCCTGTGTATCTGTTGTTCCGGCGGCCCAGCCATCGGTCCGATAAAAATGTTTTATCTCCCAAGCGTGCCAGGACCGCGCGGCATCCGCGATTAAGATTCCAACTGACTGGCCTGGCTGGCTGGGTCGTGATTTTTCGCGCCAAAACCTTCGCGGCGGGCTGGTACCTTGACAGGATCGTTGGCCGGCTGCTCGCTGCTGGTGACCGGTGGTGCCGACCCCAGGTGGGGCCCGGGATCTCCCGAACTGGAGGCCGCCACCGTCGTTGTGGTCGTGGCAGTCACGGCGGCCGGCACTCCGCTGGTTGTGCCCGCAACATCAGCACCCTTCCCGGCCTCGGACGAAACGGCCATTTTGTTCGGCCGTGCGCGCGCGACGACTCAGGGGGTGAAGGCACCACGTGATCCGCCGAGCCGAACTCTATAGATTCGGTCTCAGCAACGGGATTCTCGTTCACTCAATCGGGATCACAACAAAAACAATAGAGTATAGCACACGCAGGAGAGTTGTTTCACGGTTTTCCACACGGAAGGCTCTATCTAGTTCTCGGTGCACGCTCACGCACGATCACACCAGAAGGAGTATCTCGCTGCGACTAAGGACCACATACACCGGTGCGCGTGTGGCGACTACCGCACCCCGCACAAATTATGTACACATCCGAATCGGGGCGAGTGAGCCCGGGGGAGCGGCACCGGCCGGGCGGGGCGGGAATTGATGGGGAAAATTGAACAACAACAAGGCGCGAGAGAAAAAAAAGGCGAAAGAGAAACAAAGTTTTTTTATATAAATCCATAAACATATATATATATAAATTCACATATATATATATATAGGTAAGTCTAAGCGTACGCGTCCACCACACGACCGAAGCCCAATCGGGTGCCCTCGGAGTGTCGACCGTCTGCGCCTGTCGTCGTTCCGCCCGGGGGTTGGCCGCCATCGCCCCCCCTGGGCCGCCCAAGCTCGCTTATCTTATCGGCTGATGTTTCCGATTGTAACCAGCACCAGCAACACACACCGTGCGGAACACCCTTTACCACACACACAGACACACACCGCAAGTGAGACACTTCCACACCAGCCAGGTGTCGCAATCTCGCCGGTCACCGGTGGCTGGTGGATCAATCAACAAGCGAGCCGAACAATCACAGAGATCTCACTCTCTCACCGATCGATCGCGTCCGATCACACGGCTACTCACTGCTCACTCTGACAGGCATCTGTCACCGGGGACGCTGTCAGAAGCCCCTAGCTCTCAAGCGCACCGACACGCGGCCACGGCCCATGAGGATCTGCGAACCACACGAACCTCTCTGCGGAACGATGGCCTCTCCGCCAGCCGGTGGAGACCGCTTGAAGTAACAACACCAAAAAGCACGGCACAGCGCGCGCGTATATGGGACGTAAAAATCAACAACACCACCGGGTCCGCCGTCCATCCGGCACGGAAAGCCGAGCGAGCGAGCGAACGTCTATTTGTCCAGAGGGTGCAGATCTCCCCGCACTACCAGAAAACCGATCACGTCCCCGACTAGCCGGGACTGCAATAAACGCCCGACGACGACGACATATACTTCTTGCCGAGAGTCCCGAGGTTCCGGTGCCTCGATCTCGCCCCGTTTGGTGTTTGTTTGTCTCCACACGCGACGGGCCTAACGTTTTGTCATCCTCTCCAACAGCACCGCTCGGCACGGTACGGCACGAAAACCCGGGGCCCTTCCGAGCGACAACACACACAGGATGGATCACACGGCGCGGCGCGCACTGTTTGTGCCTTTTGCGTGTGTACAAATTGACGAGCCCGAAAAAAAAACCGGGCCCATCCAAACTAGGCCAGCCGGCTAATCAACGGCAACGGCCCAAAGAACCAACGACCGAGGTTTTGTTTTGGCCGAGAATCCTCTCCAAAAACCGCACCGAAGCTGGCTCGTGCCGAGCAGAAATTTGTTATTTGCCCGCAAATTACTGGGCTCCGGTGTCGTCGATCGGTTTCACCAACCCCGGCACACCCGAGAGCTGAGTGGAGGTGCAAAACGAAGCTCGGCCACCTACCGAAACTACGCGTTAGTCATCGATCGCGAGCGATCAAGTCGGAGTGCTGCTACCCCGGGTGGAGTGATCGATCGGAGTCCCGGGAGGCTAACCGAGGCCGGTCAACGAGTGTGACCAAATCTTGCCACACTTCGAGTGTGCCAAACACATTTCCCAACCTGTACGAGGAAAAGCGTCCCCCCGGGAGCGTCCGGGTATCGATCCTGGGACGGTGATACCTTGCGCTTATCTTATCTGTATGTTTTTAGGGCTCCGGCCAGCGAAGTCTGTGCGATGGAAAAACAAACCATTGAGACAAACACCACTACCGTTCGCCGGAGCAGCAGCAACAGCGGCAACGAAGGCGGCAACAGCAGTAGCGGCTTCCCGTGAGCTTCCCGCGGCTGGAAACTAGTCGGATCGAGAAACCACCGGAGGGATTGTGTCCCGCACTGATCAGTAAATGGCGACGCACTCCAGACACCCGGAGAATCTCGAGGCTTGGAATGTTCACTTCCTCCCCAGGTTCAAGTGCGTCCCCGGATCTCCGGGCTACGAGAGGCCATTGTTTCGACGTCACAATGGACTCGCCGGAGTCGCGTAGGGTGACAGTATGGTTATTGATCGCGTGTCAGGGCGCGTATCAATCTTGCTGATTCGATTGCGGACACTCCGGTGCCCGCTGGCGGGTGTGCTTCCCACAGAACTCATCCTCACCGATCCGGATCCAGCGCTCCTCGAATAGGTTCCAGCGTGGCGTGCTTATCGTGTCGGCCATATTGCAACATCACCCCCCGAGTGATCACGTCACACACATTCAGCCACATTCAGCCAACGGGCTCGTAAGGGTGAAAAGACCCGTAACACCGAGGTTGATAAGAGCAACGTACCGCGGCGGCGTACATTGGGTGCTTATCGGGGCTTCCATCGTGTGGAATCTCGCCAATGGAACCCGACCGCGTAAGTGGTCCAATTTGTGCGGCGAACGACGAGTACACAACACCTTTCGCCACCGACCGTCCCGCCCGGAGCTATCATCACGGGGGACGCGTAAAGGTCCTCGATAAAATCATAAACGTCAAGGGGAATCACAGGCTCAGGGACGGGCGCGAGTGTAAGGTGCCGTTTTTTTTCGAGCCCGTCCCCACGTAGGCGGTCTACTCTTGCCGGAGACACACACACACACACACACAGACACGGAACGCACCCTTCAAATCCGGCGGCCGATTTCTTTCCAGAAGAAACGACGTCCAGCGGCGGGCGAAATAAATTATATGACACCGTCGTAAATCCGCCGCCGGTGACTGCCCATGAACGCTCCTCCACGTCATGTTTGTTGGGGTGAAGAGTCTTGCGCACGACCCCACTGTACACTGCAACTTCTTCGGCAACCGTGTTCCGATTCATCCGCCCAACTTCTTGCAGCATCTCCCAGGTTTACTCCCGGTTCAGGTACTGGACCCGCCACCTAACACTACACTACGCGACAACGCCATGCATGTCGAATCCCAAAACTTTGTTCTAATTCTTCCAAAATTTCGACACACAAGCACGTCGGAAGCGCAATTCTTGACCGACATTTTCACCAACTCCGGAACGAGCACCGAAGACCGCACTCGACCAACGCGACACGTACTTCCGCCCATGCCCAGTCCGTAGCGGTCCGACCGACCGGCACCGAGACCGACGTTCCGAGTGGGGCCACCGTAATATTGTGATAATATAATATAATATAAAATTTAGCACAGCCAGGCCGGGCCGGGTCTTTTTTGAAAAAGTTATATCTCAGTATAGATAGTGAAGTGTGTTGCCGGTTGATAAGTTAACATATCAATTTGTTGTTGTGCCTTGATTTGCGCTTCGGTTACGCTTCGCTCGAGGGCGGTGGTTCGGGCGGAAAGTGTCACGTTCCGGAGCCCGTTGGCTCCGCGCGTGGTTCGGGCCGCGGGCCAGGATCGTCGGTTTTCCTCGGCGAGCTTTTCACCCAGGCGTAAGAATCCGTTTTCCCCGCCCCGGAAGGCTTAGAACGGGGACGGAACCGTGAGAAAAGGCCGCAAGGGTGGCAAGCGAGGGCAGGTGCCACCTGTAGCCTCCTATCTCCTATCATGCCCGGCCTTATTGCTTCTTACATGCAAACGGATGATAACTCCCTATCTCTGACAACAGTTTTATCAACCTATATCTCGGGCTCGGTGTTGGCGAAGTGGCCAGATAGGCCGGCCGGCCAACTAACTACTCCACACGTTCCGGTGGCAAGTGGTTCCCTCCCGCCGAGCGGCAGTAGTGTACCGAACGGAATGGCCCACGGTCGGAACCGGACTTGGGCAATCCGGGCCCGGCAATTGGGCCCCGTCCTGGTCGTTTCCGAAACGGACGTGTGTCGTTAATGTGAGGCAACACTACACGCGGTACATCCGGCGGTGGCATGCGACGGGCTGCCGGGTAGCTATTACCAAATACTTGTAGGTTGTTCAAAGTGAAACGATACTTACTAAGCCAGAACAGAGCCTAACTGTTTCACACATGCCTATGGACAGAATGAATCTGTCACCTAATCATTCGACTTGGAACCTTATGACATTAAGCCCAAGATTGCAGAAGATTTGTGAATTTACGAGCTTTCGGTCACTAAATTTACATTTGAATTCATTTCTGGAACTCTATACAGGGATTCTGGAATGTTGCCCCCTACAAGACATTCCTCGACACACAATGATCAAAAATTGCACACTCTGACTCTTTGACTTACTCGGATCACGGTTTGTTCCCCTCGGATCGAGGACTTGTGTACGTAGGTCAATTCAGTTTGGATTTATTTAACTGTAAACGCTATAATTTTATTACACTTGGGTCTCACAGGCAAAGGTATCCAGGCACCATCAACCGCCTTCCGTCACAGAACTCCAACTGTATGATGATGACGAAATGACAGTGCTTGTAGCGGCTTGATCTTCCTCCGTTGGTTGTTGGAAGAAGAGACCTCTCTGTGTCGTCCTATCCGTATTCGTGTAGAAGATCATATAACTTCATCAGCCTCGATTTTTTCGAATTAGCCCAGCCAAAACGAGGGCAGTGAAGCAACAATGGAACCTAAGATCTTCAAAAATTACAGCGTACACTTTCTTTCATATTTTCCAACGATCTGCCGGAGTGTGGCGTACGGTGGATAGTTGTGTATCACTGACTGACGGGGTCTAGGGTGTTGATAGCACAATCGACGATGGTATAAAGTATACGAGTACAACTACGAACCTTCGCTGAGCCCGTTAGCGATTGACGCAACCGAATCCGGAAATGATTCATAAGGTTCCATGCACTAAAAAGTTAAAGTACGGCTTTGTGCGGTCTCTAGTAAAGCCAAAAACTATTGCTCTTACCGCAGGTATTTAATTTTATTTTCTTATTGATCTAAGAATCTGCAAAGAAGGACCAACCATGTCCACTCCACGAAACTCAACAAATTCAAAATTAATAAAACACATTTCTGAAGTGTCAATTGTGTATTGCTCTTCTAAATGCCCTCTCGTACGTGTAAGTCATTGCAGTTCTATCTCAGTCCCAGCTTCGGACCGAAATCGTAGGAAACAAGCCGTTTCACCGATTCCCGGTTAAGATGAATCAGATCTAAGAAGAGCGACAAAATGGGTCTCGAAAGAGCAAAGCAAGTTTTTCGCTTTTTAATCTAAACGCAAATATTTGTCATAATTCTTGGGTGATGTGTTTACGAAGCCCTTTTTTGTGGGTCCCACGTAAGGACCCCACGAGTCGGTCGCGTTTTGGTGGCGATAAACCGTTCCTAGAACGCGTCTCTGAACGCGTTCGGCCGTGATAGTGAAAAAAGTTTGATTCATTCACTCTCTAGGTTCTGGCGATGCCTTCTTTAGTGGCTGGAACGGAAGGGCCCTTTGGGCTCTGCACTCGTTCCTTCGTGCTCGCTTAGCCAGCCCACTTTTGAGCCGTAAGCCAAGATATAGACAATCAGTGCGATTGTGCAGATAACTATAGATAGACACTATCATATCTGCCAGATACGGCCATACCAAGGAACGGGGCCCTGGGTAAGCAGATAAAATGGCTTGGCAGACGGGCCCGCACCAAGACTGCCGGTCAGATTTGGCCTCCGCTCTCCTGGCCCCCGGGTCTGCCCACCGGCCCCGGTACAGTTCCACTGCACGCTATGCTACGGTAAATAACATTATCAAACTTATTATCTTATAATATGATTATCGTAGATATTCATTACAATATTTCCTTCCTGCTTCCTACGGCCTATCGGGTGTGGTGCTACTTTTCGAGCACTAGCTCCGAGTCGCGTGTCTCAGTTCGATCAAGACCAGGGACCCACAAGGGTTCGCTCACCGGGGCGTCCTTTTTTCGGGAACCGGTGGCCCACTGCTTTTCCAACCGGACTGCTAAGTGACGTGCTAAATGGTGTGCCACGTGAAATGTTCAGTGTCAAATGTGATCAATCGCTCCCGACGAAATCTGTCTGAAACGACACCTGAACGACCCCAATTCCAGTGAACACCAGAGTGGCGCAATAAGTGATGAAGCTGATGTTCGAGGCAGATCGATCTCATTCGAAGCATACTTTCGGTGCAATAAAGGGGCCATAAAGTGGCCGCTGATCCATTTTCCGCAGTGCGCAATGCGCAAGCGAGTGATCGGTGCTGTTTTCACTATCCAATAAAACCCTGTTACCCTGTGTGTCCGTGTGTACGAAAGAGGAAGCCACCCACAGACCCCCACAGTTGGTCGCCAGTCGTCGGTACATAACGAAAATGGAGGCACATAAGGCTTATCTATATCACGCCCCATACTGTGCGATGGGCGTCAGATAACTACTACGTTTCCAGTGCATTGCGCAGCATTCGCTAACACACACACACCAAAAGTCCCGCCGATTACAGTGATAAGAGCGAAAAAACTTAATATGACTCATCGGCGATTCATAATGGTTCTGCAGAATTCTGTCAGCGTCGTTTTGCGAGTTATTGCTGCGACATAAAGGGAGCAAACAAACGAGATCGATTACACGATAAACAAGCTCTGCTCTCATTATGCTGTGTTCCCATTTAATGCCATTCGAAGCACAACAGTGTGCAATAATGATAGTGTCCAGCACTGGAAGCCGACCGTCGAAACGACAAACAAAGCTGTGACGTACTACGATATTCAATAAGTTCACTTAGTTCAATAATATCACTTAGTTTTTTTTTACAAGCCATTTAGTATCGACGTGTCACAGTATTTTTTACAATGGAAAAAATAAAGTATCATGCAGTGATTTAATTTTTATTTTTGAAAGATTTAAAAGTAAAGGAAAATTATGAACGATTGTTGAACTTGTATAAGGACTCTTCGCCTTATATTAGGAGATTAAAAGGGGGGTTTCTTAGTGTAATCGTGGTCGTACTAGCCTTCTAGACGA
Source organism: Anopheles cruzii (assembly GCF_943734635.1). Classification (NCBI taxonomy): domain Eukaryota; kingdom Metazoa; phylum Arthropoda; class Insecta; order Diptera; family Culicidae; genus Anopheles; species Anopheles cruzii. Next base: position 42,140,372 of record NC_069145.1, read on the forward strand.
TCCATGGCAAATATGTGAAAACACATACACAAAACCTGAAATCGAAAAAAATACAGGATATCGTTTTCGAAAATCGTCCAATCACTGATAGAAATTAAATACAAGACCTAGCCAACTTATTGAGCAGTATAACCAATATTTTGACTGAAGTTTTGGGTTCCAGAATGCACTTAGCAAAATTGGTGCCGCATTCGATAAAAATGGAAGAATGCACCCAATGCAAACAAATGGCAAAAATCCAATCCAAAAAATGGCAACAAATGGCAACAAATGGCATCAAATTAGACTCGTAGCAGTTATCGTATCGTAGCCCTCTGTTATCGAGGCTCCGAATATAATGAACAACCTAGTATAACCAATATTTTGACTGAAGTATTGGGTTTCAGAAAGCTGTGTGCACAATGGGTAACGCATTCGCTAAAAATGGAACAAAAACTGATTGGAATGCAACTTTTTCGGCAACGTTGAAAGTGTTTTCGAAGGGTTAAAGTGAATTTTGTGCATTAAATCATCACTGTGCATGATACTTGGATCTATCACTATGATCGTGAATCAAAACAAGAGGCAAAGGAGTGGTGTGAACCTGGTTCTTCGGCTCCGAAACGAGTTCGTGTTGAGAAGACGCCCAACAAGGGGATAGCATCAGTTTTTTGGGAAGCGAATGAAATTTTGTTAGCGTATTACTTACAAACTGGTAAAACAATAAATTTCGAATATTGTTGTTACTTTTTGGACCTCTAGGAGAAAATTCGTGAAAAACATCCTCTTTCATCAGGGCAATGCACCGTGTCACAAGAGCCTTTTAAAAATGGCAAAAATCCATGAATTAAAGTTCAAATTGTTGGATTATCCACCGTATTTACTAGATTTGGCCCCTGGTGACTTCCATCTGTTTTGAAACCTAAACACATTATACGTGGAAAGCGTTTTTCATCAAACGATGACGTCATAATAGCTGGGGAAGCGTACTTTGAATGCGTTACAGTTTTTCACTTCAGGGATGGAATTTATAAATTGGAGCCTCCTTGCAACAAGTGTATTGATGTTCAGGAAGGCCATATTGAATAATAAAGTGCATTTCAAACTATAAAGTTGTGTTTTTCTGATCGAGGCAAAAAACTTATTGAACAACCTAGTACTGTTAACAGACATTTATTTATGGTACAAAATTTAAAATCTATCAAAGTCGGTGAACAAGTTTCAAAGTAATTCAATTTCTAGCAAAACCCGACACATCAGCTATCGCCGAGTTTCATGTGACGGGAGTCATGGGAGCATTGTTTTTCGATCTAACTTAAAATTTGGAACGATTGCGAAGTATCTATCCGAGGGCTCTAGTCTGCTGTACAAGTAAAGCCTCCAGGCACCAGCCTCCTGCACCAGGGCTCGAGATTCGATCACCTTAATCGGCGTACTATATTTACAGCTACTTATAAGCGCGCGCCTGCTAAAAAGCGATGTAGCCCCTTATTGCTACCTTAAGAGCTAGTGCCTCCTACCGGACAGGAGATCCGGTCTGATCTCCTACCTAGTGTCCTATCGGTGAAATATTTAGCACATCCCGTGATCAAGTGCCGCCGTCTTACGTGACACGGTGCAGTTTGCTACTTAAAACATCTCGAGTCTCTCGAACGCCAAGCAAGCACCCTTAGAGAGCGTAGTATCGCTAGCTCCGAAGTGTGGCTGGCCCGCACATTCGAGACGCTTAAAAAAATTGTGCTTTAAAAAAAATAAAGGTATCTCGTTGCTCAGCTACTCTTTAGATCTATGTCAGCAACGATTGTAGAGTCTTTTGCGTCATTCAGTTCATTTGGCATTTGGTAAGCGGTTCGATTCTGAGTGAGACGAAGCGAGATTCGTGGCGTAGCGCGGCCCGAGGGGCGCCCTATCTGGACATCGACACGACGGTGGGACGATTGATGTTGTGCTTGCTCTCGACCAAATCCTGCGCCGAGTGCGCCTGCTCGCCGTCGTCCTCCGCCACCGACGAGGGGCTGCGGCTCTGACTGTGCCCGCCACCGAGCCCGCCGAGGATGTGGTCGTGCTGCTGCTGGTATGCCCCGCCGCCGTAGTGGTTCCCGCCCATCGGCTCCATCTTGATCCCCGGCACGTCCGCCGGCAGCATCTCACTCCCTGGCATCTCGTAGTACATCTGGTCGGTGACCGGTGACTGTGGAGGGCTCTGGTGGTACTTGGGGCTCACCATTGTCGACCCGTTGCTTCCGGCGTGGCCCGTACCTCCGACGCCCCCCGATAGCGAGTAGCTGCCACCGTCCGGACTCAGCGGCGACTGATGGTGGTGGTGGGAAGACACCGCGTTCGATGGGCTACCACCGAACAGTGAGTTCATCGGCGACGGTGACGACATCATGTACACGCCGCCGCTACTGTTGTTCTTCGGCTGCACCGCTGCACCGTACTTGCCGCCGGTGGCCGCGTTCGACGGCGTGCTCGTGATCGGCGACGGAACCTGCTGTGTGTAGCATATTGGCGACAGGTGGCCATGGTGTGACGGCGACTGGTTGCTTCCCTCGCTCGATGGGGACGATCGGACGCTCTTGTCGTAGCTGGACGCCTCGCCAATGTGCACAATTTTCAGCTCTAAAAGGTAGGCACAAGCATCCGGATTAGTGAAATCATCTCAACTACAAGAGGCATCTCATTCGTAATTGAAATACAAAAAAAAGCTTTCGGAAATAACAAACACTATCGAATGTATGTTCTTTGCAGGATACAACAATGCTCTAAGTGCGCTCTTTCGCAATGAAGTAGATGGAACACGGCAACGAAAATTTGAACTTAAAAAACGCCCACTCGAAACCGGCTCGGCGCCTGACGGTATGCAATCCGCGATACACTTAGCTTGGACCGTTTTCGGTAAATTTATAGTAACTATTCTCTTTATGGTAAATAATTTATGGTTCTTGGTAGACAAAAAAATCAGTAAGAAAATTTTGTGCGAATTTAAATGATTTCGACTATTTAGGTATCATTGACACAATAAAAAAATATAACCAGTCTTAAGCTATTGTTTTGATTAATTTAGCGGAAATTGTTGGGTGGTTGGCATCATCTACGAGGTAGTTCTGGCTTGTGGATTACTGCACTATTTCACCAATAAGACTTGTTCCTTCTTGAATGATTTTATCTTTCGTTCGGTTTTGGCTAGCTGTCGAGTCAGCATGATCAGGAATTAATGTTGATTTCGACCTCATATAGCACAAAGTTTTAACTCCTCATAACGATACCAAAAATTCATCACTCCAGAGCAGCTTTTCTCACAATATAGGGAGGTTTCAAGCCGATAGTGAAAATACCATTCTTTTTCTAAATGGGCCTTAGTTAGGTGCGGAAAGATCGCGGACTAAATCGAATGACATGGACGAAAAGGAGTTTCTTACCTTCTGATTTCAGTTTGCTTTTGGTGGTGCTTCCGTCGCTGTTCTTACTTCCCTTCGGTTTCCGCTTGCGTGACTACGAGGACAACAATGCAAACGAGCGTTAGCGTTGGAGCGCAATACTTGTGACATCCCCAGCAACGGGGACCGAACCGGAGCAATTACCTGAATGTTATCTTTCTTCATGGCCAGCGGACGGTTGACGTTGTGTAGCTTGTAGTAGAGGCCACAGGCGTTGCATACCGGTTCACCGACCTGGTTGCGCCGCCACAGCGAGGTGTTCGTAGTGTTGCAGTTCGAACACTGCAGTCCCGTTCGCCGTGCCGAGCTCTGCAGATGTGGGCAATCAACGGACAACGGATTAGAAGTTTTCTGCGGGCATTAGTGTCTAAGGGTTTATACTAAGGGGGTAACTAGCCACTTAGTGAGGGAACATGCCGTTGGTTAGTGAGGGCTCCTGGGAAGCAAGCGGTGTGAGTGCAGGCATCAGACTACGGGACGTGGGACGGAAAAGGAAACAGACAGAGAAAGAGAGAGAGACAGACAGAAGGAGAGATAGAGAGAGAGGAAGGGGGCATGGGGCGAGTGGGTAAGCGGGATCGTTAGACGCAACCAAATGGAGGAGGGAGCTCTACGAGAAATCCGTTCCGAATCGTGTGTCGGGGAAGAAAAACCTACCATGCGCCGGCTTTGCTTTTCCTCGGTGGTGCGAGTGGTCAAGTTACTGTAGGCATAGTTGTTCTTATAGAGATCCCCGCCCTGTTCTGCGGCCACTGGAATTACAATTTTGGATATGGATATACTTGGATTAGTTCGCGATAACAACGAATTACAACGGTAACTGGTAATTGTAAGCAAGGAAACAAAACAAATCAACAGCAGCAGCAAACCACAATTTGCAATGCGTCCGCTCGAGTGCGCCAAACTAACTACTGGCCTGCGACGGGGGTGCGTACGAAACTCATGGCAGCAAGCCAACAAGTCAACAAGAACCCGGGGCCCCGAGAATGCAGATGCCCCAAACACTGGTTCGAGTTCAACAGAGAGAGTGAGAAAAGCTTGGCCGGGCGGGGTGGCTAACATGGCTTTGATCCCTGTTCGGATTCCCAAAACCCGGTGTTTCTAGACGTCATAGTCCAGACGGTCCTTCTTCCCACAATTGGAATGGATTTCTTTTCGCGAGCAACACGATCCCAGTTTGGATGTATGCAGAACAGAGGGGTGCAGATGGACATGGACGCGCACACACACACACACACATACAAATACATATGGCTTTTTTGCGTAAACACACTCGGTCACTAGGGGGTCCACTAGAATTAGTTGAAAGTCTTGAGTTGAGTCCACCGAGTTCCGGAACGGTACTCCAAGGTACTGATGGGGAGAGTTAGACATTAAAAAATGGAGGGACCAGGGAAGGACATAGAGAAAGAGAGGTGGAGAGAGGTAGCTTGTGGGAGGGCAGACTAGGGTCTAGGTAGGTAACGTAACGTAGAGAGAAAAAAATGGAGAAAGAAACGCTAGTTTACAGGTTCTTTTACCAAACGTCTTGGCTGTTTGACCAGGGGACGATTCATGCCGTTCATCTTGTGATAGAGTCCGCACGCGTTACACAAGTAGTGGCCCGTTCCGTCGCGACGCCAGAGGGGCGTGTGGATGGCCCCACAATTGACGCACTCTCGTCCCTCCGTGTACAGGTCCGCGTCGAGGCCCACTGGTTGAATTCAAAAGACGGTGTTGTTATTCGGTGTATGCGTGTGTGCGTGTTCAGAAATAGCGAATTTTCCAACAAACAGGAGAAAAAAAAAGAACAAGAAACACTAGGGCCGGGGGTCCCCGGGTGCGGGTGCCTCTGTGTGTGAGCGTGTGCTTTACTGGTATTAATTAGTTCCTGTGGATCCGATTTCCTGCTGCTGGTGGTTCCCGGAGACTTTCCCTACACCATTTGCATAAGACACCCGGACGGAGCGACAATGAGTGTGTCTTATGGTGCCTTGGTCATGGTTCGTTTCCGACCGTCCGTCCGTCCGTCCGTTGGTTGACAAACTGGCACCCGCGGTCATCGTGGTCTCCACCGGAAGGCGCTCGCCTCGATAAGCGCCAAACCCACGTTCCCCGTCGATTCCACATTCTGTCGGCAGCGATCGCCTTGAGACCTACCCACCCGCTTTCGTGCGCCACCAGGATCGTGCGGTGTCCGTGACGGAGAACTTCCGGTTCGTGGCACGCGGCGCGCTGTACCAGAAATTTATGTCCAAAGGTGTTCTTATGATCCACATAAAACAGAAAAAATCAGTAACCGCTCCGTGCTAGACCCGCATAGACCTAGCCCACGTACAGTCCCGCTCCGATGCTCCGATTCATCGAGAACCGCACCGGACGAGTGACAAAAAATCTCCCACTTCGCGACGATCGTGGATCGTGTGTTGGTTGTTCCGCGATCGTGGGGAGTGGAGTTTCTTCGTTTTGTGTTTCTGGGCGCACTATCAGCACACCCTCTGCCCACTGGGTCCTAGCCCGTCGCTGTACGCCGTACGTGCAGAATTCAGCAAATAGCTGTCTTGCCAACCCATCCAGGACAGGAGTAGGCCGTGTATTGTGTTCTTCGTGGCAAACAATGTTACGACCTGGCCACCAACCCGTACGACTTGCCGTTGTTGTTCCCTATCACCCGGTTGAGTGTTTGTTGGATATGGATATAAAAACACTGGCAGCTGTCTTTGTATTGTTGCATACTGTTTAGTAATTTGTTTTAATTTTGCCTTAGAGGAAATTTCCCTACGTAATGGAATTTATAAAATAAGGTCTAACTGGCGACCAGAGAAGCTATGTCTTATAGGTATGCTGATTTAATTGTAAGAATGCAAATTCCAAGATCAAGACTTCTTGCTCTTGATTTTGTAACCTGACTGGACTAACGCTGGCTTCAGCAGGAGTACTCCTGGCAAGGATCTGTCTGAAGAATACGTAAACTTTTCCCAAGACATCAGTAAATAAGTGGCTGCATCCTCGTGATGTTTTACGTGAGCTTTCAGTAACATCTACCACCTTCCCGCAAATGTAATACTCAAAAACGCGACGACAAACCGGACCAAAAACTGGCCCAAAACACCGAGACAAAACCCAACACTTCCGCCGCTGCCAAAAAGTCCAACAACACGTCAAATCCGCTATTACGTGATGATAGGAGATCGGGCCCAAATTCAGGTTCAGGCACTTATCACACGCATGCAAAAGCAACAACAACCCCAAAACCCCGCCATTGGTGGCCGTGTTATTGTTTGCTATCCACACAACGCACCGCAACAAACAAAAAGGCACACACACACAGGGTTCGCCATTCTCTCACAGTTCGCGCGATATGTGTGCGGGAAAAAGGCAAACGAAAACAACGAAAAGTGCAACAAAAATCGCACGTCCGCCGCTCCGGAGTTCCGCCGCTCCCAGTCGTCGGTGAAAACCTAGGTGACGTGGTGGAGACTTGCGTCACTTGCGTCACTCTCTAGACCTGTGGGGAATCGTTTCGGGGACGGAAGCGATACTTACTGGCTGTGAGCGAAGCCGCGGCCGGGAAGTGGGACGAGGCGGTCGTAGGGACGCTCGTTCGACCCCGATTGACCGTGGCCGGGGTGGTGGTGCTGGAGGTGGCCACGCTGTACGCGATGCTGTTGGTGTCGTACACCTGCGACCATGGTTCATTCTGTGGACGACGGATGACGGATGGCGGCGTTGAGAAAATCTCTGTTCCTGGGTCCTGGGTCAAGGCTGGATCGGGGCTTACCTGTTGGGCGTACGGTGCCGCCGAGATCGAGCTGTACGGGTTGCCCCGGGCCGTGCCGGCCCCGGAAGCGATTCGCTGGAACCCTGGCAGGGTGCCCTTCATGTAGTCGGCGTCGAGCCCACCGACGCCGCTCGTCCACAGGTGGGCCGCCTCCTGCGATGGGCTGCCGTTGAAGTACTGCATCGTCGAGAACGAGCAACGACCGTACGATGGGCTGCGGAGAGGGGAATGAAAGGGATGTTGGTCATTGCCTTGTGAGACCTGACTCCGAAATATGGACTATACTATAATAACTACCGGACCAGAACTTTTCATCTATCTTCCAGTTCTTGGGTGTAAAGAGACTAGCCAATCCGATAGGGTGATCCATCTAGTGTTTGGAATTTAATCTACCAATTGCTTTAATTTTAAAACGTTAAACTTCATTCTGGAAATTGTAGGCATTTAGTAAAAACTTTGACCTTTACAAAATGGGACACGCTGGCAAAATTGGGAAATATTTAAAACTTATGTACAATGTGGTGGCTGTATTTGGAATTCGGAAAACCCAAACCCTTTTAGTCTGGCGACATCATCGGCCCATTTTTCTTCGATAATGAAGAGGGAGCCGTTACTGTCGATGACGTCCGAGTCGACGGTACCGAGAAAAGTTGGCGCTGACTGGTTCTTCGGCGAAATTGAAGCTGAAGAAAACTTGGACAATATTTGGCTTCCAAGAGAGCGCGCTACGTGCCATACTGCGACAGCCACAATCGATACTATGAGCCCCATCTTGGCGGAATCCAAACACTAGATGGACACTCCTATATGACCATTCTTCTGACTGCTGGTTAAAATTGGTTTCATTGCATATCTGCTATCTCATGAGTGTGAGCTCTTTCACTTCGGTTACTAGTTTTCACATTTTGCCGTTTTCAATTTCTATCAAGTCTGGATCAAGTTTCTTAAAATCCCTAAACTTGGAAACACTTGAAATCAGGACCCGAAAATGTTGGCCCTGAAGATCTGGATTCGTTATGTCTAGAACCCTCAAAAGAAAGATCTATGACAGGGTATTGCAAACGGTCTCAAACTATAGTTGAAGATTCTCCTGCATCATTGACTTCCAGACACTTCTCTACTTCATCGTTGCTCCACTTATATTAGTAGCCAAGATATAGGCGGACTAAATCTCAAAAGACACCTCGAATACAGTTGTCATTGTGTGAAAAGAAGTGTTGGGCGTTTTTTCCCCTTAACTTGTTTCCTTGTTCGCACAAGATCCTGTTTGGCACCTTAACACAGACGTCTCCAGGATATCCAAAACTCCAGCAGGTCACTTACATTCGGTAGTTCATGGTGCTTGGCTATCACGATCACGTATCGAACTGTTCGCCGTCCGACTTCAGTCACTGCGGACTGCAAAGCTCACCGCCTCACTCAAGTCACACACAAAGCGTCTCAAACGAACTTGCTTGCACTTGCTTGCCCACACAGCGGGCTGTCCTTCGAGTGACCGTCAGGAGCACACCTATCGATGGCCACCGCTGGCGAACGAATATCGCGCCGCGACCCCGTGCCACTGAACAAAACTCGGTCCGGACCGAAACGCACCCGACCACCACACGGAGCACGCCACGCTAATGTTTTGCGATACGCGACGATGACGACGACCCGGGCAGCCGGGAGTGAGTGGTCAACTGTTGACTAATTTTCGCGCTCGTCGCTAGTCATCGCTGGTCGCTGCTCGCTGCTCCGATAAAGAGGCTTTCCCGCGCGGGCTGACCGTGACCGTCCGGCGCTAGCGTCTTTTTAAACGGTCCTCCAGGATCCTCGCGTTATCTCTCGACCACCCCCAAACGGCACGATATGCGACTGCGATTGGGTCCCTACGACTGTCTTTTTGAAGTCCCCGAAACTCTCCTTCGGTGTACCGTGCACGATATGGCACGGTTCACCGGTTGTTACACAAGAGGCACCCCCCAACGGAGAGCGAGACAGGGTCTCCTCTGGGCTCTTCTGACCCGGCCCCGGGACCAAATAGAGCAGAGAACAGCGCGCACAACAACAATAACAGCGCGGTCGCGAGTGGTTTACTAAAACAACGCGCGCGCGCTGCGACCGTTAAATAACTTCGCCCCAGCGAAGCCCTCTGCTGTCTTACTTAACCGATCGCGATCGCGGGCCACACGTGACTTTGGCGGTGAGTTCTGGAGCGGTGCTCTGGTGTAGCACCGAAAACGGTCCCTAGAATGGGCCGCGATCCGAGATCCATCCAAACGATCGAGCGCAAGCGCATTCTTGACTTTGCTGCTGGGGCAGTTGCAGTGTTTGGGAGGGGGTTGTGGGGGTGCACCTAACGATGACGCTCGCCCTCGGCGGCGTTACGTAATCGAACGAAACCGCCTGACGTCGCCCCGGAGTCGGAATCTGAAACAAATGCCACGAAAAGCACGATCATCCGGAGCGTGCCTCGAAGCCCCTGGTGGGGTTGAAGTTTGCTACTCACTTACACGTGTACCCTGGCACGCACACACACGCGAGGCCCTGTAGGGTCCGGAGGCACGTTTGTGTAGTGTTTCACCCCCCGGCCCCGGGGAATCCGTACCTTATACGGTGCAGTCGTTGTTTTCTCTATTCGGTCGCTCTAAAACAACCGAGCGAGCTTCGTGTGAAGATCCGGCGGTAAGTTGGGCAATGGGAACGGTTTTTGCGCTAGTAGTCGAAGCGTGGCAATGGCGTCGGCATCTGGAAAGGCGCATCGCATCGCAGACCAGCGTTTGGCGCGGATCTGATGATCTGACCGAGAGCTCCACGCTTGAGTCGATGCCAATTGGCACTAGCGACAGTTCAGTGTACACGTGGCCGAAAGTACCTCGATTCCACTGGAGATGAAGTCTCCAAAATACGTGGGATTACGACATATTTAGTTGGAAAATCCATACAAGTTGATGTTCGTGAGCTTCGCACATCTATAACTATGTGGACAACGGAGACTCGACCAGAAATCCTTGACGTGGCCTTGAATCCAACGGCAAACATTCAACTCCATTCAAAAGAGAATGTCCAAAAAAGGAAGACCAGACCAAAGGAGTCTCACAACCATAATCCTATGCCGATGGACCCTCTGGACAATCGTTCGCTAGCTTTGGAAAGTAACTGCGATTAATCACGATGCGGGAAAACAGCGTGGAAGCTGCTTGGGAGCCGTAAGCACGTAAGCATTTCTAGGCACTATGCCATCGACTTCGACGGGACAGTCTTGAAAAAACTCACGTGAGCCACGAAATGCCAAGAAACCACGTGCCACACACCATTTCACTCAAACCAGGGGCTCTCCAATGCTCCTGAATCCGATGGGTGGATTTCTATCCACGGTCCAGAGACCCGCCTGTGAAGATCAAACGGAAACACTCGGCCTTGGGTATGAAAATGGACCAAAAGTAACGTTTTCACACACATACAATTTGAGTCAATAGAGTTTCTTCAACAAAAAATGTTGTACTTTCTTTTGCTGGCTAAAGTTGACCTCCAGGACCCTACATAACTCATCCGGTAAGTAACACTCCCGTTGGTACGGACCTCGTAGCACGCGAATTATTAATAAACCACCAGATGGAGAGCCTTCGCTAGGTTCTTCACACTCCACAAAACACATTCGCCCCTGATAAGCTGGGACCCGAGGTGGTGCAACTCCCTTGGACATCACGACAGCATCGAGGTGCTCCGCCAAGAACGTACGCAAATTTGGCCACATGCACCTCGGTGTCGAGGTCGATCGTTGGATTATTTTGCAGGCGTTCGCTGACTTATCAACTGACCATTTTGGCAGCCAACGATTGATGTATTACCACAAACAACCGCTCACTACGTCGCCACGTTCGCAGGGACCAGTCCGGGACCTGTTGCTCAACAGCCTGCGCGAGTGATACGCCCGATGGTGGGGCAGGAGGGAAAAAACAGGACGCAACGTCCTGTGAAATCCCTGGTCCCTAGTGACCATCGCCCTGACAACGATCGGTCACCGCCGCCAAGGTCAGTCAATGTCTTGTGCGTCTTCGGGCTCCCGCAGCTCCCGCAGTCTGCAAATCGATCCCATGGACGCCCCACGTAATCTACAGTAGCCCATCCTAGAGCGCTGTCACTGCAATCAACTAACGGCCCCTCGATGCGGGTCCGTATCAGGAGCGTATCAGGTCAGAGAAGCGTGTAGAACTTTCACTTTTGCAATAGGCCAGATTCGATCGCCTAGAGCCCAGGCTGCACTGATACCGATTGACAAGAGCAACCGCTCGTAAACAATGTCCGATTCTACGATCGACGGACACACTATCCTGATGGAGCTGGGAATGCTCCACGAATGCGCCGTGATATTGCCTCAAAAGTAGTTTGATTAGAAGAATCTAAGAATCTAGCGACACCAAATGATACATGGGGCTGAACGGTTCCTAAAAGACTGACTCATAAATAGGCGCTAGCCTTGTTGCATTCATCGGTTTTTGCGTTCAATGGATAAAACACAATTACGTGGTTTACTTTCTACACTGCTTCCTTGTGGTAGAAACTACCGTTCTAGCGATGCGATGGCTTGAAAAGTGTTAAAAATCCACAAAACCTTTTTAATAATCGAGAAGTAAAGTTGCGTCGGTTATAGGGATATCTAAAGACACTATAAGGATATCAAAAGATTATGTTGCCTCTGTTCAAAATGGGGCTACATTTGCTCACTGTGGACCAAAAACCAAGAATGTGGTGAAGATTCTGAGCAATATTTGGCCATTCATTCATTCACTCCGGGATAAAAAAGATCGCCATCTGAGTGGAGAGCAATTGGTCTCATCCAAACCGCCATCGAAAGCACAACAATCGGCTGGAGCGGTTGTGGCCTCGGTACTTTGGGATGTGCATGGTGTAATATTCATCCAGTATCTTGAGAAGGGAAACTTCTTCAACAATGTACATTATATAGCATTATTGGAGCGTTTGAAGTCCAAAATTGCAAAGAAACACCTCGTCACAAATCAATCAAGACAACGGCAAAACTACGCGAATTGAGCTTCGAAGTGCTCCCACATGCACCGTATTCGCCAGATTTTACTCCCAGCGACTACTGAGAACCTTTTAGAAATGCTCACTGGTAAGAAACTTCGCTCGAATGAAGAACTTATCACAGAAACGGAGGCCTACCTTAAGGCAAACGATAAAGATCGTTCCACAAAAGATCGGTACTGAAATTCTGGAGCGTCGCGGGGCTCTCGATAGAGATGTCGTTGATAAATAAATCCATCTTTGAACAAACAAGGCACGTTTTCCTTCTCAAGCTCGGGACTTTTCAGCCCACGTGTTACACCAGCGATGGATCTTTCTGTGGTCACTGGGCCGAATCGAACGAACCGATCACTAGGAACCTTCACAAAATCTTCGCGAATCGCGCAAGGACCCCCGTGGGTCTGTACACTAACTCAAAGCAAGCAGTGGAGACTTACCCGCCAGGAAGGACACCGGCCTGGAGCGTATCGTAGAGCGCCGACATCCCGGCCGGATCACCACTGCCGGATCCGTTGCTCGCGGCGGCGGCGGCGGCCGAGTGCAGGATCGAGGTGCTACCGACCATCGCGCCCGGGTGCGCCAGGTGATCGCCGGACGACGTGGGCGACGACGTCATCGAGGGTGTTGGGGTGGTATGGCCGGCCAGCGCAGCCGATGCGGCGGCGGCGGCAGCGGCGGCGGTCGTTGCGGCCACCTGATGTTGATGATGCTGCTGCTGATGATGCTGCGAATGATGGGGATGCTGATGATGGTACATGGCGGCCGCCGACGACGAGGACGAAGCGGTATCGCTCGCCCGAGGCACGTTGATCAACTGGGTGAAGCTCTGCAGCCCACCATCGTACTCCTCATGCGAGTAGTCCGGACTGCGCGACTCACTGCTGGTGGTGTGCGTGTGGGCCCCGGCGTGATGGTTGTGGTGGTGGTGTTGCTGATGCTGCTGATGCTGCTGATGCTGGGCCGCGTGGTTGTAGTTGATGACGCTCTTGTCATTGTTGTTGTGATAAATGCTGGCGTACTCGAAATGGCTGGCGTGTTCCCCTGGCGGCTGTTGATGCTGTTGGTTGAGGTGGTGTTCCGCCACCGATCCACCACCGACCACCAGCGTCCCGTGCGGGGTGAGGTAGCTGTCCACGATCGAGCACTGCTCGTCCTTGAGCGTGTCGGCAATCATCTCGTCGATGCTGTGCTGCTGGGCCATCGCCTCTTGGTGATGCTGATGATGGTGCAAATGGTGGTGCAGGGAGGCCATCTCCTCTTCCCGCTGATGCTGGAGTACGGTCGTATCGCCCAGCTGAAGGCACCCGCCGCCGCCGCCGGCACCGTTCGGCGACGCGTACGAAGGATACATCGCGAGCAGACTGCCGCGCATTCCGGCCAGGAGCGCCGGATCGGGCCCACCGTCCGGTTCGCCGAGGTAGCGAGGGTGCGATGCGTGCGGTGGTGGTTGCGGCTGAGGCGGCTGCGGTGGCGGTGACAGGTCGCCCGGTCCGGGTGACGGGTTCAGGGCCTTGTCCACCACCGGCTTGTAGCTCAGGTCGCAAGGCCACACCGAGTGATGCTGCGGCGGATGATGCTGCTGCGGGTGATGGTGGTACGGGGTGACGGGTGAATGACCGTAGCTGGTGCTACTGTTGCTGCTGCTAATGACGGTGTGTAGCGTGGAGAAGCGTGGAGGTGAGCCGCTATCGCTGGCCAGCTGATCGCTGCCGCCGTACGGTGACAACTTCACGGCGCCGGCTCCCGATAACACCTTCGCGCAGGACGTTATCACCGAGGGGGTGTTGGTGAGGGCACCGGTACTCGTGGCCTGTTCACCTGTGTGCGTCGCCGCCCTTATCAGGCTCGGCTCGCCGATATCGTGCTCGGTCGGCTCGGCCACCGATAAACGCCGATCGCGTTCCTGGTCCACGGTTCCGAACGTGTCCGGGTGCTGCTGCTGCTGCTGCTGGCCGTCGATCGGTTGCGAAGAGTGGTGGCCGTTATCGTGACGCTGTTGTTGCTGCTGGCTGAGCTGATGTTGTGCACTGGTTTGCGGTGACACAACAACTGCCGACTTGTACGCCGACACGATCGCACCATAACTCGGCTCGGCACCGTCTGTTTTCCCGGTGAGGATCAGGCCCCGACGATCCGTACACCGGACGAGCAGAGAAAGAGAGAGAGAGATAGAGGGAGAGAAAGCATAATAAGTAGAGAACGAAAAGAAAGCGAGCGGCGATCGGTGATCGCTAGACTCCGATGCGCGCGCTAGAGTGGAACGGAACCGAAGCGAAGGAAAGAGAGGCAGGCACATTGGACATGGGCGGAAGTGTGAAAAAGAAAGCAAAAAGCACCCTTAGCAGTGTGAGTGGGAACAGGGCGAAAAAAAAACAAACAAACAAACAAACGGCCAGGCAAGCACATCCTGGCGCATCCGGGCAGCAGACCTTCGAGACCATAAATCAGACCCTAGAGGTCTGGAGTACAAGTGACCAGGACGGAAGGATCGTACCGTCCCGTGGCCACACAGAACACACCAAAATATTTCGCCTCAGTGACCGGAGCATGACAAACGCACTCGACACGCAACACGTTGACAGTAGTGTCCCGGGCAAGGGTCAGCATACCCCGATAAGCATGCTGCAACAGGACGCGACCGTGTAGATCGATCGCCGGAGGGGAAGGGTTGCTTACCCGAGGACGTGCTACCAACACAAGTTTGGGATGATTCAGTGCGCGTTTTCGATCACTCTTTCTAACACGAACACACAGAGAGAGAGAGAGAAACGTCAGTCATTCCGGTTGGCTCCGCCCCTTTATAATGGACGCCGTTCGATCGAATCGCGGAAATTAAGAAGGGCAATCTCGGTCACTCTCCATCTCTTTCGCGCGCACGCTTCGCACGAAATATTAATTCTCGGCTCTACTCTCCCATTCGATCCTCGAGGAGCGGAGCAATGGCGGCCGCCGCGGTTCGCATCGTGGGTGATTTGATGAAGCCCTCCCAGGACCCCGAATGAAGGATCCCCGCAACGAGGATTCGCTTGCAGGAACCGTTTGCGCAATCGCATCCAAAAGGTTATCGCCGTGCGCGCAACTTAATCCGTGACCGAGGAGGAATATTTTTGGACACCATCAATTTTCGGGACCGCGCTTTTACACCTCGCTGGACCTGAACCAGATAAGGTTTCCCATGCGCTTCTATTTATTTATTTATTACAAAAAAGAACAGTCAACGGGCAATGTAGGCTAAATGACAGTTGACAGTTGTAGAAATAAGATTAACTCCAAATACAATTGGCGAAACGAACGCAGAAGCCGGTAGCCGATATTTAAAGAGAAACACACACGAGTACACGAATGAAACAGTAACATGAATCAAACAGTTACTAAAAACACATGATAGCAAAAATCAATTCTAAATTCCAGGTTGGGTCGTCGTCTCAAACATCGGGCAGTTGAGAGTCAATACGGGAAGTCAAAGTCTTAAACTCATAAAAACCTTCGAGTTACTGGGCTGTTCATTAAGTTTTGCAATAACAGAAGTCGCTTCTGCCAACCTATTTTTTTGTTATATTGATACACTCTTCATACGAACGTATGTGAAGCCATTTTTACAAGCCATTAGGTATCGACGTGTCACAGTATTCGCTAAAAACGCTTTCGAACGCATCGTTCTTGACAATATTTAAAGCATTTTCGATAGAATAAAGTGGATATTGTGCATCAAATCATCACTATGGATGAGACTTGGGTCTCTCACCATGATCCTGAATCAAAAAAGAAGTTATAGAGTGATGTGAACCTGGTTCTTCGGGTCCGAAACGAGTTCTTGTGCAAAAATCGTCGAAAAATGACATCAGCTTTTGGGATCAGAAAGGAATTTTGCTACCGGATTACTTGCAAACTGTTTAAACCATTATTTTTTTTATTATTGTAACTTTTTAGACCAACTGGAAAGGAAAATTTGTGAAAAAAGACCCGATTTGAAGAAGAAAAACATCCTCTTTCATCAGGGCAACAAACCCTGTCGCAAGACCATTTTGAAAATGGCAAAAATGTTCGAATTGCTGGAGTATCCACCGTATTCACCAGATTTGGCTTCTAGAGACTTCCATCTGTTTCCAGACACACTAAACATCGTGCGCAGAAAGCGCTTTTCATCAAATGATGACGTCATAGCAGCTGTGGAAGCGTATTTTGAAGACCTTCCAGAAACTCACTTCAGGGACGGAATTCTTGAGTTGGAGTCTCGTTGGAACAAGTGTATCGATATTCAGGGAGACCATACTGCATAATAAAGTGTGTTTCAAACCATAAAAATGTGTCCTTCTTGTCGCACGTCAAAACTTAATTAACAACCTAATATACGAAAACCTTCGAGGTGTTCGGGCGTCGATTGGGAAACTGGCCGCTGGGGGTCTTCTATCGTTCGCGGGATCCCGCCGTGTTGCCGAAGGGCGCATTGGCAGCCCGTGAAGTGCGAGTCACTGAGCTCCTTCGGGTTGTTGGGGGAGCTTTCAACCCTTAAGAACCGGGTCAACTACCTTGTCAACTAGCGGAACGATAACTAGCAGTGCTAGCAGAAATGGAGTGCTTCTTGGGAACCGGTTGCGCTTTTAAACGGTGTGATTTGCATGCTCTAATTACATACATTATTGGGCACCACTCGGTGGCGACCGGCGGGGAATGTTGGAAGAAATTGTTGGTCGTGCCCCTGTGTGTCGCGTTTTCACCTATTCCTTCCTATCAGACCTTCAATTCGATGGGGAAAATTGAAACTAACGAACGAGTGCTTGAACGGTGGTGGCCCACAAGCGCGAAACAATATGCCCGGCCGAGTCACTAACCGAATGGCAGCGAGCCGAGGCCTACCTCCGGAGCATTGCGGGCTTCCTTATCGTAACGAGGAGCACCAGTAATTACACCCCCGATGAGAACCGACTGGCAGGCAGGGTTAAACGTTAACGGGGGCCCTAAGTTATGGGAACAAATTTTTCAATTCCACAACAAGCTCACCGAAACCGAACAATTTGTCGGTCACAGGTTGGCTGCACCAAGGCACGGCGGAGTGCAACCGGGATGTCCTACATTTAGGATGCAATTTATCAATGTAAATCCCACCGGAGAGCGGAATAAAAAAAAAGTCCGAACCGCACCGAGACGGAAAAAACACCAGACCAGATCAGCGACAAGGGTCCGGCAACGTTTTCACACCGTTCCACAGACACAACTTCTCAGCTTCTTCAACCACCCGGCGGCCGCTGGCTCAAATTTCACGCCGCGTTACACTAAACAACTGGCCCACGCGCGTGAATCCTGAATCCTTCATCCTTCGGGACTTTCTCCGGCGCGGTCGAAGGATGGCGATGGTCATAACTAACGAAATATTTACGAGCGAAATTTTTCGGCCCCACCACAGCAAGTGTTTCTTGTGTCCGCTTCTTGGGCGCTCGAGGATGCTCGAGGAAACAGCTCAGCTCATCCCGGGGTGCGTCGGAAAGATGCCGGCCTGTGGCGTTTAGGATGAGTGATTTATTCCCTCCGGGAAGTGATAACTTTCGGCCTGAATTAGGTTGTCCTCCGCCTAATGTCCTGGCTGGTTTCTCTCACCGAACTCCTTCGGACGCGGAGTTGAAGTGCACTTGTCGCAGTAGAACCGCCGCATAATTGGTCATAAAAGGCGATACGTAACAGCGGAACCTTTTTATCACCGTGTATCAGATACGGTAATAAGGAAGAGACCACGAACACACAAACTGAGTTTCAGTTACTTCTACGGGACGGTTGGAACCATATGTTTGGCAGTACCGTAAACTGTCACGTAGGACTTGGACTTTAATAGACGTGGAAGCAGTTCGAAAGTTCCGCTACAGTGAATATTCCGCTCAGCGCGTTAAATATTAGGTAACGCTGCAAACGCTCTGGCAGGCATAATTTACGACAGGACATAGGTCAAGACCAACGCGGCTGGTCTGACTGAAGCGCAACCTCGTTCTCGCATTGCACTACGGCTACGGCAACGGAGGCAATAAAAAAGTTCTTCCGTCACAACATTTTTAATAATATTTAAAAACGTTACTTCTGGCATAATTGTGTCGTTGTTACAATGGAGTAGTTCAAAGATTCGAAGACTTTGCCTGGTTGCAAGGCTGTTTTGGTGCGGTTTTCAAATGAAGATCATGTTTCTATTGGCATATGCCGTACTCTTTCCAATCTACCGACCAACGAATGGTTGAAGAGTTTCTTAAGGATTCAACAGTGATCATGGTCTAGGTACAAGTGCTATAAAACGTTACCCAAAGTAGCTGCCTCACCAGTCCTTTCTAATAAAAAAAAACAGAATGCGATGATCTTGTTGAAGATCTTCGCATCGTCTCATTATCAAAAGCCATAAACATCGCTCTGGCATCGAAAATGCAGTCCTTGAAGCGGTGTCCAGAAATCAATTCTAAGAGACCGCGTCAAAGTGATGCAAACAGACCAAGAAAAAAGATGCTTGAAAAAGGAAACCATACATTAGAACACTTTGCGAATATTGGGACCTCACCCAAAACTGCAAGTCTCTTTTGAGTACCCGATTTAAAATCGGTGTGCATCATCGTCCTAACGCTGATAGGCACATATTTTAGGCACTCTACGAACTCACAGATTCGCTTCAAAAATGCTGTTCTCACGCACGGCCCTCCATAAAACGAGCTGACTGAAAAAAGCGGAACAGAGTAATCAATGCCCATCGAACTCTTCTCGCCTCGTAATCAACATTATGGTGTGACAGCATAATTTAACTGGAAAAGAGTTACTGGCGATACCGCTGTCCCAAAGGAGCACCATTCAAAAACCTATCACGATAAGAGCACGCCAAGATTTATGGACCGTTGGGCAGAGTGTCAAACGCTGTAGGAAAAATCTGGTTCGAAACAATCCTTTGAGCTCGAAGAAAAAACAAATCACTAAGCATATTTCTTATCGCTAATCGAATGAATGGAGCATGTTTGAAGCGGTTCCTGGACGAAGCATGATGTTTCGGGGCTTATCTTCGAACACTCCCACCGAAAGATATGGGCCGTTATCGCGTGCGTCCTTCCTACGGCGCGGCGCTCGTGTAGGTGCCCGATGATTCATGCCGCACGAGGTACACAGTGGCGGTAAGGACACTCTCAGTTTTATCGTTCCAATCATCGTTCCTCAACGGGGTACACTTTTGTTTGCCAAACCGTATGACTCCGTATTGTTCTGTTATTTTCACACACCCGAATTGTGTTACTCACGCCTCACGTTTGTGGGTAGATTTTCTGACCGAACCGTCCCTCCTGCACGCGGCCAGAAAGGACGCTTCTGGTTAGTCATCTTTCATGCGTTTATTCTTTTCACTGAGATGCTGTAATCGACCAGTGATAGTGTTCGTCACGCCAAATGGGTGTCCAACATCCGAAGCCGCCATCTGGAGAGTGGATGTTGCAGCAAGGCCCAGCGAACCTTTTCTGGGGGCGTATACTGGCCGGCCCCAGGACACGTTGCGCCCCAGGCTAGGCGCCTGGTTTCGATCTTTCGTGCCGCTTGTGATTTAACATTTGCATACCGCACACGAGCGTCCGGAACTTCGCCACGCAGCCGCGCAGTCATATCATAGCCGGTCCGCTCCCGGTCCCGGTCGACCGGATGTCCGTCCGAGGCGGAGACGCAATATGCCGCATGCTGTGCCCGAGAATGTCCTCCGTATCGTATCGCTTCGAACGACCACCGCTGCGCCGCAGTGTCACATTCCTTCGCCCGGGATTCCTGTCGACGGAGGACGGCCCGCAAATGGCATGCGGAACCCAGCCGACGCCGACGCCGTCTATTTGAATAATCCGCAGAACGGATGTTTTGTCAACCGGACGCAGAAAGGGTTTACACATTCCTACGCCTACCGATACGGCCGGAGCCGGATGTACGATGATGGCTCGCAGATGACTTTCGGAGAGTGTAATAAATCACGCAAATGTCATGAGGTACTTAATATGCTCTTTTCCTGCTTCCGGAAGCAGAAGGTTATGCTTGATGTGGTTTCTTATTTTGATGCCGAAACTTTACACCCACATCCCGCAACACAATTAGTTGACTGTTCCTCTTACGTATTCTAGGTTACAAGAACCATCATAAGTTTGTACCTCAAAAGCGAAACTTTATTGTTTTCAAGAAATGGCTTAAGTTCTGTTACGGTTCACACAACTTTTTCGGCCACAAACATCACCTGCGAAATGTGAGACCTTTGAAGCGAACCGGTTCGCACTTGAACCGAAGAAGGGTCCTAGTGCTGTTGAAAAAAACCCTTGAGAGGAGTGTTTGTTTCTCAGCTTTGAAGAGGTCGCCGAGGCTTTACTTTCGCTTTTGAATTAGCCTCATCCACACGTGACACGTGTCACAACCTGAACGGGGATACAGCTTTCAGACTGATTCTTCCACGGCCTCGGTTTATTGCTTCATTCTATTTCCAGTTTGGTTACGGATCATACTCACGCATTAAAACAGGTCCAGCCGGATGGCGAATGGGAAGCGAAAAATATTTAAAATATCCTAAAAATGTACCTCACTTCCCGTTGCCGGGTCAGGAAATCCCTGGGACCGACAGTAAGCGGCGGGCAACCGTGTCCAATGCGCGTGCGCAACGCAACGAAACGGCCGACGAAGCGTAGACCGACAAAATGCAACGGGAAGTTAGTGGCCGGTAAAATGTGCATTACCGACTTCCTTTCCCGGTTCGTGCCAGGGTCGGCCAGGCCACTTCTTGCTATGCCAGTGTTTCTTCAATTTTATTACCGCCCGGTCGATTGGCATGTTCGTCCATCCAGCGGGATATACACACACACAGCTCAAATGCATCCTTGTTGTGGCTTTCGTGACGCAAACGAAGGAAGTGCGTAAAAAAACGCATCATAACGAATTTCTGACGTGCTGACAAATCGTCAACAAATTCGAATGTGGGCTCTACCTGCGCGCTGCCTCTACTGTGGCCCGTTGTGCCACTTATCCTGTGCAAAGAGTCCCGGTTTGTTTGTGGGGGAACTCCATTTAAGGTCAATATTTGTAGGTTTCGTCCATAAATTCGATTCCTCTATGGGCGCAGGCCGTAAACAAATTTTTGCTCGAAAGTGTCGCGTGGCGATTTAGAAAAATCAATAACAATAATGCAGCCAAAATAAACGGATCGACCAAAATTTAGCAGAAAATACCATCTTAGTCGGTGATCTTCGTTGTAAAACAACGTTGAACAACAGCAATGGACGGCGTTGAGTTGAAATGGTATTAATTTGCCATTTACAGGGATCTCTGGATGTAGTTTTTGAAAGTATTTTGTTACATTATCATTATTTAATGCATGCAGTACACGTTTTTATTGCTGCCAAAAACATTCATTTGTGGCATTGTACAGGGTGCGTAATCACGACAGGGGATATTTAAATGTTAGAAAACTCTGCCGTTTTTCAGTCAATTTGGCAAATGAACAAGATTTAGTTGGGGTATAAAATGCCACACAAAAAGACACAAAAAGCGGGCATTTTTCATTGTTTTTGGGGATTTTTTTTTGCATTTGACAACATTTTGGGCATAATAGCAGCAATTTCCGCTGTGATTTTGGCTTTCATTTCTTCAACGGTCTTCGGTTGGCTGGCATAATCCTTACTCTTCAAATAGCCCAACAGAAAGAAGTCAGAAGAAATTCGGCAACAATAAGCACGTACAGTTTTCACAGTTTTCACAGTTGAACGATTATTTTCAATGTACAGCGCTACAATTTCAGCCCGCTGTTTTGGAGTAAATTGATTCATGACTAAAACATCATAGACTAACGTTCCAAAATCTGGCTGATTTGTAAAAATCGACTGACAGGTGGTGGAGTTTTTCAACATTTAAGAGTTAAGATTAAGAGTTTCGTGTGTAAGAATCATGTAGAAATTTGCTAAACATGGTTTGGAAACGGTTAAAATTCCCCCAAAAAATCAAGCGCAAGTTTTCTTTCTAAAATAATGTAATAAACAAAATGGGTATCATTTGAGACCGAAAAACCTGGCCCATTTCGCCTTGACCATGACCCTTTACAATCTGAGCTTGAGGCCGATTAAAACAATGCGGTTGATCAGTGTTTTGAAGAAGATGTAAAATTTTAAAGTGAAACCACTCTATTGAGAAGGATGCGGTCCTAAATCGGACAATGCCTCAAAACCAGAAATTCAATAGAGATATCGTATTGTTTCACTCAAACTTAACATTAACTTAACGCTCATTCCTTGAACAAGAGCGAAATGATTTAAAGCGACTCTCAATGCGGCACTTTGATACCTTTTCACGTATCCCCGACACAGCCACATGTGTGTGGAATAGCAATAAATTAAAAGAAAAAAGGCTCCAATTTGTTAACGACGTCAACGAGTTGACTTGAAGAACAGTCAAATGGCTCTAATGTTCCGATGGTCGTAGTCATTCGGGGCCCTTTTGCTTGAGTCCGGTGCTTTGTTGTCCCGAGCCCGAGTTAAACTTGAATTTCCTGTTTAATAAATATTTCTCTAGCTTGCTTGCTGGCTACAAAATCCAGAGGCACAGAATGGAGTGCATTCATACGTCCCGGAAAACCCGGAACCGGAACCCACCCGAAGAGAGGAGCATCCGATAAACGCCCGCGTCGTGCGGAAGAAAGAGTCACTTCCTCATCAGCCATCGTCGGCGTCGTCATCGAATCCACGCTTTTGCCGTTGCAATTTGCCACTTTTTTAAACATAACATTTCGCAAGCGAAACATAAACTCGATCCCGTGCTGTGCGCAACACAGCAACCAACTAGCCGTCGTTATTCCACGGAACCCCGGGCTTAATGGTGTGGCCGGTGACTCCGACTCCGGTCCGGGATCACATTTGCGGCACAAAAAATGCACGGCAACGTTCGGTTTTCCACCCCTTTCCGGTGCGGAACGTTGAAGATGTTTGTTGGCCCTTTTTTTGTTTTCATTTGCGCGACCAGATGCCGCGACGGGTCGTTCGGTCGGTCGGTAATGCGCAACTGCAACGACCGCGCTGCCGGGTGACGCCATTGAGCCACCCATCGGTAGGTCGGTGCGTATTTTTGCGCCCTGCGCTGTGCGCGGCGCGAAACGGTAGCACACACATATGGGCACGGGAATGGCCGTGTCGGTCATCCGGCATTTTATGGCAGCCAGCCGGCCGACGACGCACGTCAGACGACGCTGTGAAGGCGTCGAGATGAAGGGCGACACCGCCACGGCGAGGCCGTCCTCGGGGTCCGTCGGAGAAGGCTTGCAACTGTTTTGAACTGTGGCGATTCGCTACGCCCAACGGAGCGTTTCCAATTCCGCACCAGGCCAATTCCGCATTCGCTCCACACGGGAACCCGCACTTCCTTGGCCACTTGGCCTATGAACACACACACACACCTGTGTGTTGTGTAAATACGCGCACTAAACTTGACGACAGCTCGCTTTGTCGCCCCGGACGGACCGACGCGGACCTGTGGGGATCACCCCTGGGGATCGCGGCTCACCTCACCGAATGACACACTCGCTCGTTACGCCACGGCAACCTTGTCTGGCGAACTGTCGTCCGCCGTCCAGCAGCACCCGAACCCGACAGACCCGGCGTTGTAACAAAAACCGAAACGGTGGCCGCCGCCGATATCGGCAGGCGAAGTACTTCGCGTCACCGGGCGGCTGATAGCTAATCAGCGGGTCGCGTGTCGTCTCAAGGTGCCGCATGTCTGGTGGCGCTATGTCTGGTGCGATCGATCAGGAAGCCGAGCCCGAGGAGTCGTGTCAGCTAGACGGCAGCAGCAACGTCACTGGTCACCGGTCACCGGTTGTGGGACTGCACGACTGCAACCCGATTGGTGATATCGCCCCGTTATCAGGGTCCGGCGCCCGCAATCGCCTCAGGAGTTCCCCGGTTCTTGCGGAACCCCGCGATCGTGAGGTGAGGTACGCGTCCGGTACGATCGATAACGGAACCACTACCACGCCGGAACTAACTTACCGAACGAATCCTTTTCCGGCATTCCTGCTGATCGGCGGGGACCCGAATCGGGTTCAGTTGGGTTTTATTTGGGAACAAAGAGCAACTGGAGAAGCAACTCCAAACCGTCCCGCACGTTGGTCCAAGAGCGCCCGGATACCGGAACCTAGTAGGGACACACACACACACCACGATATCGTTACCGATAAGAGTGTTTAAAACTAGCAGCACATAGCGCTAGTGACTCAAACGCTACACGGTACCGTTCGCCGACAAACGAAAGATCACTTAAACCTGTTGCACGTACTATGGTGAGCACTCTTCGAACCACACCGGGATCTACGCGGCACGGATCCGCGGAAGGAGTCGTCCGGACAAAGCGGCTTGCGTCGCAATCGTTCAATGCCGAACTGATCAACGCGCCGGCCACAGTTGCCCCCGGTGGTGGCGATGACGACGATCGACGACGACGACCAGCGCACAACGACTACCACGAATCGCTTGCCTGGCTGCGGTCTAGCCCCACGACTTCGTCTCCACAGGGCTTTCTCTCGCTCACAAATACTGATTTGTGGCCCGTTGCGTCGTTCCGAGATGTTTGTCTCCCGGTGCAGTGCCACCCCAACGTAGTGCTAGAGCTACACTTGCCCGCCTAGTAGTAAGATGTGTGCTCGCGTCTTCCCCGGCGTGCCTAATCCTCTGGCGTGACGAACGATCGATGACTCCCTTTACTGTTCCTGAATTATATTGCATTATGTATCTGTTGGAATGGACCAGGTCGTAGTTGGTTTTGAACTCAAGTCTCGGTACGACCAGGAGTCTTTCGCATAGAAACCGGTGAATCGGTGCAGCGTTGGACGGGGATTCTAGGAATCAACGTCTTGGTCACCAATTTCTTGCCCAAATAGCCCACGTCCTGCGGAGCCTGCGTAATGATAACGCTCCACCCGGATTTCATCATTCGTCCGGGCGCGCGTGTGTTCCACGGTTCGGTTGTCGGTTTTTTCGGGGCTCCACGTTTTTCAACATCCACGACCTTTCGAAGATTCGGAGCGGAGTTAAGAACGAGAATAACAACTGACAGTTCGGACGTCTAATTAACTGTAGCCACCAAGATGGAGGGGTCGTTAAGATAGTGGACGATCCACGGGGCCACCGGGGGCTCTTGCGGGCATCGACATCCGCGTGCACTATGCGTTGCCCTTTGATCTGCCACTGAACTAATGGCATCTTCTGTACGTGCTTAGATTACAGCCGGTGGCTGAAGAGCGTGGTTGATACAAGAAACCTCTCCCCAAGAAGCCATAAAATCTTCGCAGGGCCAATGAAGGACTAATCCAGATCGAAGCCGGATCGCAAGTAAGATAGCCGGCTGCAAATGCTGTTGGGGCGGACCACCTGTAGTTCTATCGCTCCTTCACAATCAGCTTGGCGTGGGGGCCGCAGTTCCAAAACACGCACTCGGTGGTCAACGATTTGGTACCCCTTTTTCGTATCAGTAGTAAAGCACCGTGTTAATCGGCCGATTTTCTGGAGTAACGCCCCGGCCTTCCTAGACCTAGAGGCTCAGGGCAACGCGTCACGCCGGCGAACCAGCTGTTGTTGATAACTACGAGAAGGGGCTGCACCGGACCTGATACCGCCACGGGATGCATCGCATCCCATCGGGGCGTCACCAGCCAAACCAACCCTGCCCGGTTACCCGAGGGCCAGGCCACGAGGCCCCGATGGCTGATTAGTGAGGCGCCTGGGGCCTCTCGGTGGGAAACCGGCACCGGGGCCCGCGGTCGGAGGAGTAGTACTCCGTGCACTGATAAGATAAAATTTTTAATTTACAAACTAATTTGATAGTACCACTCAATTCAACCAGTTATCAACGGGACGGGAGTTTTGTCGGGCCGTGGCTTGTGCAGTTCAGTCGTGTGCCGTTCGCAGAAACGGTAGGATCCGGAGCGGCAGCGATGGCATCCGCCAGTGGGGACCGGAGCGGGTCCGTGAGGGTCCGCCGAACGGTCCGCGGGGATCTACCGGAGGTGGTCGCCATGATACAGGTAATGGGCAAGCGCGGGCAGTGACAAAGTTGAGAGGTCGGAAGTCCACGGAAGTGTCTTCTATGTGCAGGAGCTAGCCGACTTCGAGAAGATGCCTGCCGGGCCGCAACTCACCGTCGAGGACCTGGAGCGTGATGGTGGATTCCTCGATGGGCAGCGATCATGCCCGGACGGGCCAGTGTTCCACAGTTTCGTGCTGGAACTACAGCACGATCCGCCGGGTGACGCTAATCAGAAGCCGTCCACGTCAACGCCAGCCGACTGTAGCGGTGGACCTTTAACCCGGTAAGACATTATTTATAAACAGCGCACCGAGTCCGGCCCGGACTGAGGCAGCTTAATTTCAACCATCATCGTCGGCGAACAAACAACCGTACCACTCCTGGAGCCCCCCGCTCCAGGCCAGGCTCCGCAGCAGGTCCGCTGGAACAAGAAAGTTCCATACGCCGTTCCCGCCGGTTCTCCTCCGATCGCTAGACCAATGTTGCGCCAAATGCCTCTCTACTGCTTCTGGCTGCTGATAACGCAAGCGCTCGGGACGCTCGATGGGCAGTAATTCTTGTTTGTCCCGAGTTTCGTTGCCTCCTTTTTTTCCTTATTTCTTATTTTTAATCTCAGACCACGCAACGAGGAGCCTCTTGCGGGTGCCCCCGTCCACGGCCTCCGAGCCTCCGGGGCTATCAGTTTTGGTTTGTTTATTTTCTATTTTCCTCTGCCCACAATCGAGTTGCTGGGAGTTGCTCTGGGACCAACCCCGTGGCTCCGTTGAACTGGACGGATGTCAAAGCTGTCGCTCGTCGCCGTCGGAGTCGGATCCACAGAAGTGTCCGTTCCCAGCGCTCCTATGCACACACAATCGGACGGACTATGTACCGGGCACTGGGTGGTAGGCGCACAATTGTTTGCACAATCCGGTGACGGCCCACGGATCGACACCGAGGGCCGCAGACGTCCTGGGCCGTAGACACAGCCTACGAGTAAAAACCACACAGCTGTAGATAACACACATTATTGGTCGGATGACGGTTTTCTTACCGTTACGCCCGGCGGCACCATCTTGGTCGTCGCTGCGTTTGAATGCGCTGGACACAACCAGCCCCCTCTCTCCGCTACCAGCACACCAACGGAGTTGCCCTCCTTATCTTATCAGCAAGTATATTTAACCATGATGCCACCCATCATTATTCCCATTTACTCACTGGATCGACCGATCCCTGGCTGGCCGACGGCCGTGAACGGGTGCACTCCAGAAATGGCTGCCATCGCTGGGCGAGCGAGAGAGAAGCGGGAAAGTTCCAGCTTACGCCGTCCACCAGCGGCGGCCCAGACTGGTGACATCGGCGGCCGAGGTCGCTTCCAAACGCCCCTTTTTATGCTGCTGCCGTAAAACAAAGAATAACCGTCGAATGTTTCATAAACACGCCATTAAAGCACGTTGTTTGTTTTGTTGGTCGATCATACTGCAGGAAGCTGATCGGGTACGCCATATGCTTTTACTCGTACTCAACGTGGCAAGGAAAGTCTCTGGCCCTGGAGGACATCTACATTCGGCCGCAGTACCGACGGCACGGATACGGCGAACATTTCTTCAAGGCACTCGCTAGGCATGCACGTGACAATCACTGCTCGCGGATCGACTTCCATGTGCTGGACTGGAATCCGGCTACCAGCTTCTACCGACGGATGGGTGCGCTGGATCTCACCGAAGCCGAGAGCTGGCACTTCTATCGTTTGCCAAAGGATGCCATCGTTGCGCTGTGTGACGAGTGAGATTCGAAATAGCTTCTGGTTCCCTTGAAAGGACCCACCCTGCGATTTTATTGCAAGTATTATAAACGTCCAGCTAGAAATACAACAACATCTAGAACCTACATTTCGTTCCCACCACACAAATGTATCAATTTATTACGGTGGTTGTGTCCAACAACGGAGGTGGAGTTGCCGGCTTTCCATGTTCCAACATCAGGTGGCACTTGTTTTCCGCTTCCTTCAAAATAAGTACATTCCCCACCAGATTGACCAGATAGACTAGTACCACCATGAACAGTGACGCATTATACAGACAGTTGAAACATCCGTTGGGCAGCGGCTTACTGCACCTTAACCGTTCGAACAGACCCATAAATCCGTGAAGGAACTAGAAACATTAAACGCATGGCGGTTTCATTAGTGCCCTTGCAACGCACACGGGGGCATCACACTTACCAGCAGCACGAGCGAAATGCCAAAAAGTCCCAGCAATAAATAATACAACATCCCGAGTCCTGGCCCAACCTTCAGTATGTAGCAGATTTGGCAAAAGTTCACCGTTATCAGTGTCATATCAAACATGCTCTGCACGAACGTGTTCCCCTGGGGACTCTTCTGTTTAACCGTGTCGTCATTCCGTTCCAGTGCCGGTTTCGTCTGCGAAAATGGATCGATTAAACATTATGAATGAAAGCAATAGTTTGTCACCTACCTCACCTCAACGGGGTCACCGGTTTCCATTTGCGGAACAGTTCGGTACGGCTCCGCGTTCCAATCAGTGTCCATTTCGGCACTCATGTACCACGCCCGACTGTTACCGCACGCTGACACTTATATCGAACAGGTAGCAAAACTCCCCGACAGACCATGGGCGCGCCGTTATCATGCCAGTTATCGCATTTGATTAACACGATAACGTCAAGAGGCGCCCACAGCGGGATTCTGTTGTCTTTTGCACTGTGAGCCGATTATCTTTCAAGTCGGGTCCAAATGTAAACTCCCTGAGATCAATTATCTCAAACGTACACCGAAGAAAATTATGTGTTTTCCATTCACGTGTGGCTCTGTATATTGTGCCTGAAACAGATTGTTTCGCGGGAAAAAGGGTTTTCTCATTTGAAACTCCAGCATGGAGCATGTTTATTCCTCAGTTCTTCGTTCAGTTCTACTTACTTATTTGCATGGCACAACAAGCGCCGTATATTCGAAACCGAAATTGTCCGTAGCATGCTTAATTCCTACGTAAGCCTCAGACCCTTTGATTTAGAATGTCTATTACATCAGCATAGGTCAGCAGATGGTCCCTAAGGTCCGCACTCCACAGTCCCGGATTGCCCGCTCTAGCGCGATGTTCTCTCGGTTCGGAGAACTTGCCATCTACTTTCAATTGGTTCGTTGGAGGAGATCATTCGCAAAAGTCTGGTGAATTCAACCGGTATTCCGAAACTCTGCCAGACTGTACAATTCGGAATCCTCCCTAACCAACTATCCCATCAAGACGGAGAGTGTGGAGATCGTTTAGGTAGCAGGACATTTTTTTATTGAGCAACGATAACGGTTTTGAATAGGATCAAATTAAAACGCTGTGAGATAGTTATTACTAAATAGGTGCTGTTCACCGTACCTTATTCAAAACATACAATGGTAAGATTCTGTGTGGCCTCCTTGAATCTCGTTCTGTGTACCGTTCGTTACGCACTATTATGGGTTAACCGCTCTTTCAATCTTCTTTGGGCCCACGGCGACCTTCTTTTGTACAGCAGCGAGTTTCCTTTTCTTGTCGGTAGAGGCATTCTTCAAAGGTTCGACCGTTGTGCCGTGGACACTCTGAAGGTGTTTTTTCCGATTTACATTTCGATCGAATGTTTCGTCGCACAGGTGGCAGGGGAACACGTTTCGCGACCGACTGATTCCCCGATGGGTGTTCAGGTGCGACATCATGTTGTACCTTTGAGCAAATCGTTGGCCACAGTCGGGACAAGCGTACGGTTTTTCGCCAGAGTGAGCCTACAGGGAGCAGTCGAGAGAACAATACAGTATTTGTGTGCCTGTCCAATCTCTCAGGAGGCATTCGATTTAGATGAAAAACTCACACGCATATGTCGCTTCAAATGGGACGACGATCGGAGTGCGTAACCACAGATGTCACACTTTTTCGCCCGTATGTTCTTGTGGACCAGTTGATGCATGTAGAAAGACGAATAGTGGATGTAGCGCTTCCCGCACTCATGACACTGGTAAGCGGTTTCGCGCGTGTGAATGGCCATGTGACGCTGAAGTGTCGCCTTCACTGAGAACGACTTTTTGCACACCTCGCACTCTAGCTCTGTTCGGCGAGTGTGCTTCAGTATGTGGCTAGCGAGAGCGGCTCGTGATTTGACAACAATGCCGCACAACTTGCACTTGTTCTCTGCGATCATCGAATGCTCTTCGTCCAGGTGAAACTGTAAAAGATAAGTTTTGTTTCTAGTACTATTCCCGGTGCAAACGACAAACACCCTACGACGCTTCATTTACCTTACGCTCGGTCCGCGACTCAAAGGTCAAATCACAAAAGAAGCATTCAACAGCCATACTGTGTGCCGCTTGTTCTCCTCCCCGTTGCGCATCGCTGTGGTCCGCTTCCTTCTCGGACATTCCTTCGGCATCCGATTCTAGAAACTCTGCATCGGTGTAGTCAACCCCAATGTATTCCTCTTCATACTCATCACCCGCAGGTACCAGCTCACGTTTGATAGGTGGCAGAATTTCCTCTAAGGTGTGGTTTTTGTACTGATACGAATGGTTTTTTGCATCTATCAAATCGTCGAAAATAATGCCACAAGTTCCGCATTTCAATGAAAGGTACAGCTTGGTTTGTTCTTCCCCGGCCAACGCAATCTCCAGCGGAGCAGCAGCAACAGCAGCAGAGATTTCATCCAGTGGCTTCTCGTGGTGATCTTGCAGTTCCTCCTGGAACTGTTTTTCGTCGAACACGAACACCAGTCCAAGGTCGTTGTTTTTCAGCAAATCGAGCATTTCATTTTGGATTATTTTGGCCTTCGTGTGTGCGGCATCGTATTCATTCATCTTGCCATAGCACTCCTGGCAAGTGGCCGAGTCGGCCAAGTTATCGTGCTGATCTTCCAAACTGTGCTCTATAAAACGCTCCAGCAATCCGCACACCGAGGTTCCCGAATACTTAGTCTTTAGTTTGATCAGGTTCCGATGGAAGTACCCACGGGTTTCGCCACATATTACACACTTTTGCGGCATTATTTTGCTTTCTGTACCTAACACCGATTGTTTATGAAGCTACCAAAGCTTTGTTTGCTAAGCAAGTGACAGTATAAACGTCAAAAACTCACAGCATAGTTTGCAAGCATTTGGGTGCCTAGCGGGGGCAGCTGCAAGTGTCAAATCTATTATCGCCGACCTGCGGTGAAAGCGACAATCCGAGCTCAGCAAGCGGGGATTTGATATCGGGAAAAATGATGATTGGTTATCGTTGCTTATCATAGGTGCCGTGGACCATTCGCCACACTATTCCAAGGACCCGTTGTCTCTCCCATCGCCCCAGTATGGACTGTAAGCCACTTCTGACTTGTGAGTAGCGGGCGGGGACTTGTGAACCGGGGGCCAAAAGTTTGACCACGTAAACAACATCGGGCATGCAATTTCTCCTCCCAAAAGATTCTGGCGATTGTCGCATCTTTAAGACTTTGGAGCCCCACATTGTGGCCGCTCTCCCGGCGGACTCGGCCGAATGGAAGCGTTCGTACGGGCGTCCGGTAAAGAATGTCCGCGTAGAGGCCACTTTCAAACCGTTCGATCAGGGAGCGCTCGAGAGATACAAGGAAGGCAAGTGGAGCATCGTGGACCACCCGGTGCTGCACATCTACGTGACCGAGTGTAGCGACGTAGAGGCGTACCGTGGGTCGGTGAAGGAGGAAATAGATCAGTGGCTGAAGGTGCTGAACACCTATGGGGTCACCGATTGGATGATTCTGCTGGTGGAAACGTTGGATGTGAAAAAATCGAAAAACATCCTGCCCCGCACGACAGTGCTGGATAAGATACGGCTTGATTTCGCCTCGAAGAACGGCGATCGCTGTCTGTCCATCCTGAACCCGGCCCGGTTCGAGCTGAAGGCGACGGAATCGTTTCGCTGCCTGTTGCAACGGATTCGCCACCTGATGCTGACCGGTTACAATAGGAGTATCGTCAAGTACGAAGAACTCATTCGTACGAACCGCGAAAATCGTATCCAAGAAAACTGGAGCTTTATCGATTATTTCTTGCTGCAGGAGCAGCTGGCGTTCGTGCTGGAGATGCTGGGCCAGCACTCGGAGGCACTGGTACAGTACGACGAGCTGGACGCAATGTTTTCGCAGTTTATCCTCAACTCGGTGTTTGGCGAGAAGCAAAAGTGGCTCCAGATCTTTGATCAGCCGCTCTACACCTTTCACGGCATCTCGCTCAATCCGGCCAAACTGATGGAAACGCGAGCGAAGATCATTTCACGCCATGTCACGCTGCTCGAGTTTCGCAGCTACCTCTTCGAGCGCCAGTGCATGCTGCTGGACGCGGCTGGCAAACCGTGGGAAATTGCCGAACGTCTGCTGCCCTTCCTGTTTGCCACGTTGCGTGAAATCGAGGCCCTGAAGCTAGAAACCCCCGAAGGGGCCCTCGCTTGCTGGGAGTTTGTGTGTTCGCTCGAGGTTCTCAACCTGTGCGATAAGGTGCAGGAATCGAAGGACATCTACAAGTGCTCCCAGTTTTCCGCTCCCATATGGAATCTGGCCAAAGAGAAGTTGCACGGTTTGGGAAAGCAGTGTGGCCTGCTGCCCGGCTTCGTGCCGACTTCGGAGCAACTGCACACGGTCGTTCATCTTTCGGCCGGCATGGGCGACAGTCTGCCTGCGGCGGGAAATGTCGGGCAACGGCTAGAACCCGGACCGGAACTGGGGGAATCGCGCAGCAAGTCGCCGGCGAGGAAACCGAAAAAATCGGCTACCGATACGCTAAAGGAGGCTCTCGGTTCGAACCAGGCGTTCACCAAACTGTATCTCGAGCTTAGCGAGCTGGCCATCAGCACCTACAAGCACGTGTCGCGCCTCCGTTCGGCCCGCCTGGTCGGGCTAGATCTGGGCAACTTCTACATCACACTCAACGAGCCACAGAAAGCGGTCAACTTCTTCACCGATTTGCTGCGTGAGCTCAAGGCGGAAAACTGGCACTATCTGGCCAGCCAAACCCTACTCGAGCTCGCTTCGTGCTACCGCAAGATGAAGGACAACGTGAACTACACCAAAACATGCAGCGCGATCGCGTGCTGCCAGGATCTGGAACTTCTGGTGCGTACATTCTATTTCGATGAGTTCACTAAGTCGCTCCGCTTGCTGCAGACGATTCGCAATGAGGACATTGACGCACTGAGCGTACTGTGCTCTCTCGAGGATCACTTCCGCATCGATCGTGTCCAGCTGGACAGCACCTCCATCGTGCAGGACGACTTTGTTATCGTGAAGCTCGATATCGAGAGCCACTTCCCACGGGAACTGCTTGCCGCGCAGGTACTCTTGTCGTTCGAAATGAATGCCAAACAAACCGTTGACCCCGGTGGGGCAGGATCGAAGCCAAGCGGCACAGAGATCGGTGCCCATCTGCCCGTCATCCTTCATCTGGACTACAAGCAGGACAATACGCTGAGTGGAGCTTCCGTGGCGTGCGATACTCCGGTGAAGCAACCGGTACGTAGAAGCAGCAGCACCCGGCGCAAGGTGTCCCCGACGCAGCGTTCCGATTTCACCAACTGTGTCGCTGTCGAACAAGTTTTGCTGCAGCCCGGACCAAACACGGTCACGCTCAAAACGAAAGCAACCCGAGTCGGCACTTGGAGCTTCCGGCAACTGTCGGTGCAGATCGAGAGCGTAGAGTTCCTCTCGGAGAGCCTGCCCGTGCGGTGCGAAACATTTGAAACCATCACGAAAGCGTCGATCGCTTCGCTCAACTTTGTGAATCTCGTGGCCGGTGTCGAGCAGCCGGTGGAACTACTCATTTCAGCCGGAAGCTTTCGCTTTCCAAAGGACACTTCGGCTACGCTGCGCTGTTCGAAGAATCTCCGCATGCGGCTGGCGGGCCCCGTTCCGCTGGCCGCATTCGAGCGTGATCTGACCGTACCGCTGAACGATTTCGCACCGTTCGAGCAAAGAACGATCGCGCTGGAAGCGATCTGCGACTTGCCGGGCAAACGGGAGGAACGGGCCATCGAACAGAAAGTTTCCCTGCAGGTGCCGTGGAGTCGCAACGAGCTCAACATTCC
The DNA here is from genome assembly GCF_943734635.1 of Anopheles cruzii. Taxonomy (NCBI): domain Eukaryota; kingdom Metazoa; phylum Arthropoda; class Insecta; order Diptera; family Culicidae; genus Anopheles; species Anopheles cruzii. The sequence continues at coordinate 42,174,664 of NC_069145.1, forward strand.
GCTTCACTTCATGCCCGCGCTGATCGCTTCCTGTCGGCTACATTCGTCCGGCACATGGAAGTTCCTCCAGGTCGTGCTGAAGGGCGTCAGCGACTATCGGTTGGTGCTGCGCGAGGCGCAGATGTCGTGTGCGGCCGAAGGGGTCACTATTATCGATATTAATCCGCACGAGCAACAGGAAATGGTCATGAGCAAAGCTCTCTCCATCTCGTACTTGTACGAGCTGCAAGTGGAGGCGCTCAAAGCGGAACGGGAGCATCCGATCGTGAATGTGGACTTCCGGATGCGTTTCGCCGATGCACTGGTGCCGGCGGAACGACGAACCTATCTACCGTACAGCGTCACGTTTGACGTGATGGACTACACGACACTGTTCACGATCTGTGCGAAGGTCGAACCGCAGGAACTGTGCCGAGTGAACTCCGTTTGTCACCTCAATCTGCGCATCTCGAAAGTTCATGACAATCCGTACGCCGATCTGATGTACGAAGTGCTGGCCGATCAGAACATGTGGGCCGTCGTTGGCCGCACCGCAGGTTTGTGGTCCTTGGCTTTTTGTTTATCTTCATGGGAGTTCAATTTATCTTTTGCTGTGTTCCGCGTCCCACAGGTGTCATATCGATGGAGGAAGTCGAAAGCCACAGTATCACGCTGGATGTGTTGCCGCTGGCCGCCGGGTTTCTGCCACTGCCAAACATTCGCCTATCGAAATACATTTCGGCGAACAAATCGAAGAGTGATGCCCATCCCCGATTGCAGCCGTTTCCGCCGGGACAAATTTACAACGCTACAAAAAGCATGCAAATACACGTGCTGGCCAGCACCAACACCGACCAACAGACCCAGTAACTGTAGCGGAGCACCAGAATCCTACGATAAATGGCAATTGATTTAATGGCAATAAAACATGACGCATTCCTAATCGAAACGCGGGACAATGTTGGTATTGAGTGTGTCATGAGAGAAAACGAAATGCCAACCGTTAGAACGTGGCCCTAAGACAATTGGGAGTCTGATTTAGGAATAACGCAAAAAAAGAATATCGATATCAGTCATTAACCTAAATGCAGTTTTGGACATTCGTCTAGGACGATAAAAGGTACACTATCTTATCTAGGACCTTATCTTATCGCAATGCACGACTGCAGACTACGTCGAATGCATTCGCACGGTGCCAGACTTTCGACACTTTTGGCAACGTCTATTTGAGTGTTTGCTTTGTCTTCAGCTACGCCTATTGCCGGTACCAGATAGTCCGCTAAACTGTTGGAGTGTAAAGCCGTTTCGAAAGCATGAGTGAGTCGCAAGTTCGTCAACGTAGCTCGGATGCGTTTGAACTTATGGATTCTGGACAGCGGGATCGGAAAACCCAACAGCCACCACCACCAGACGAGGCGTCGTCGTTCAACATCGACACGGAAAGTACAGCCGGACTTGTGACGATTGTAACGGTCAACCTGCATCAGTTAGAGCAGCTATTGCAAATCGGTTCGGACTTGGGGCCCAAGTATTGGATCTTCCTCCTGCTGTTGCTCACTTCTATGCTTTCCGTGGTAAACTTCATCCGATCGATCCGGTAGTCGACGGTCCGGTCATCCGCTCATAAAATTCTTTCTTCCAGATTGCGGTTCTGTTGATTCGACGAATACAGACTAGCCGTCGCATAAAGCGTGGTCGGAGATTCAAGTCGGTGCTCGAGTGGATCAGCATTGTGTTAACGGTTTTGATTTTTATGTGCAATCTTACGCTGCAAGTTTTTACCAATCTGAATACGCAGTGCGCGATTCTCTTAAACCAACCGTTGCCTCTGCTCGGTAGTCAGACTCCGAATGCAACGACTGCCTAATACCATGCAATTCCGGTGTTCACATTAAACTACGATTTTCTACTCGATTACAATATCCTCTGTGCAGGTAAGCGTAAAATTCCGTGTTTGGGCGTGATAGGATTGTTATGGCGTGTTAGGTCTGGTCAGTATTTTGTGCTTATCTAATTAGGTGTTGAGACTGGTCAGTATTTAAGGCAGATATGTCGACACTATCAGCGAAAGAAAAAACCATCAAGTACAGAAGATAGCTACGGTTTTAGCCTATTTGTTGTTTGTCGCTGCGATCAACGGTTAAAAAATGTTCTAAGCACGGTTAGGTAGTTAATGTTTTTTATTACTCCTAGCACCGAGTGCTAAAACATTGCTGCTCTTTCCGTCTCCTGATCGCAACTAATCCTCATCACGCTCCGTTTGCGCCTTTTTCGTATCCCTGGTCTCTCGGTCGTCGACCTGCTCTCCCGGTAAACGATCCATCTTCACGCGTTCGATCCTCAACGCTTGGACCGTTTACCGGGCCTAGGTTGAGTTGACAGCGGTGGAGGGAACCCAAACTGTTATACGCAACACTATTCGTTAGTCACTATTCGTTCTGTAAAACGTTTGTGAGGTTCATAAAGTAATTAAACTATTTTTATTGCAGCAATTTTGCGTTAATCCGTTACATTTGTAGACCCCTGTAGCGCGGCACAGTTTTCACGTAGCTTAAGATCGTATACCCTGCTGTCAAATATGTGTTTACGTACCCTAAGATCGAACCCTGCGAACCGTCAAAATTTAATCTGTCAACGGAAATAGAATTAACGTGTTCGGACACTCCATCTTTGGATGTTGTCCGTGTCAGACGTATCTGAACTTAAGTCTTGTGTCCCCTTATGTCCCTTCTGTTTTAAGTCTTCTGTCTTCTGTCCCCGTGTTTCCGGCATCCTTTTTACAACACAATGAACGAGGTAGGGTAGCTTCACTATTGTTTCAAACAGCATAAAAAGTTTACTTTTCATCATCCCCACAGGAAAGGACACAAAACCAGTGGAAAGCGCGGGAACTAATCTTCGTCGGGTTTACCACTATCTTTTCCGCTTCCAATACCGTGCTATTGGCTAACGTTGGCCAAGCGGTTAACTTCCGCCGTGCGCTAACGCGCGACAACACATCTCACGCGGAGACGGTCCTACTGGTTACGCTACTGGTCGGTGTGATGCTGTCCATTACACTGCTCCTGATCCGTTTTCTGGCTCGCTGCTGGATAATCATCGTACGGATTGGTAACCCGACCACGACCAAAGAGGAAACCGTGCTCTGCATTGGCGGTGGATCGGAATTGTCGTTACTGCTTTTGATGCTTAACACCGCTCTTCGGGTGTTTGAACCGCTTTCGCTCATCTGCGGCACCGGACAACAGTTGTAACCGGAGACACGAAAACACCTTTTTGGTAAAACCGATTTTATTCATTGTACATTCGTTTACACTAAACACAACATTAGAGTCTCTTGCAACGAGGTGCCGTCTGGTCTCCCAGCCAAGCCAAATAATGCCCGTGTAGAGCCCGCGTCCGCTTTTTGGCAGCGCAAGGATGTATTTGTTTTATTCTTTGTTATTTGTTTTATAAAAATATTCTTAACCTAGCTATCTGCATACAAATGTTAAATGAAAAATAAAAGAACACAGCTTAACTGCGAATCTCGTTGTCTGGCGGCGTCAGATTTAGGCGCTGTTGAGCATCTTATTTTTGCGTACCTTTTGCATCTTGCAGGAGTTGACCTGTGACGCGAAACGCAACGATTTCACCGTCTCCGTCAGGCAATCCTGAAACGGTGCGACGTTGACAAACATGAGCGTCTTCGAGTTACCTCCCAAGCTGGGCATCAACAGGTGGGTCAACTTCGAGTTACGGTACGGCACGTGTTCGTTGCGCTGGACAAGCGCCAGAATCACGTTGCTCAGTTCGCTCAGCGAGCGGTTAATGTTTTTCGTCTCGTCCATCCGCGTGCTCGTTTTCGGGCTTTCCGAGCCGGCCAAATCGACCAAATTCACCGACCCGACACACGTTTCCCCCTTCACCGGGTGCGTGCCGATCAGCGTGATCTTCGTGACGGCGTGCGATCGCGAGGAACGCTCGTTACCGGCCGTGGCTGCCGTCGCGCGGTTCATCTTGGCAATGTTCATCAGCTGATGGAGCCGGCCCGGTGACGTGACCGTCTCCTCGATAATGTTCGACACGTACACCTCGGTTTTACTCTTGGCGCTCGCCATCTTGATCTCCAGCTCCTTCGTCATGCCGGTCGTGTCGAGCAAATCGTACAGTATCTCGTTGTAGATCTCCAGGAAATTGACGCGTATCTGCGCGTGATCGGGGAGGGGTGAAATTAGTATTAGGATTATGCTCAGTTAGTTAGTTCCGGTTCCTACCTCGTACTCCCATCCGAAGCGTCTGTAGTCGGCGACGGCGTTAAAGATCAGATCGATCGTCCGGGGGATAACGCCCATGCTGTCCGGTACCCCGTCCATGGTGTAGGTTTTGCCGCTGCCTGTTTGGCCGTACGCAAAGATACACACATTGTACCCGTCCAGGGCGGACTGGACGAGGGGCGAAACGTTGTCGAAGATGTCTTCCTGTTGGGTGCGCGAGTGAAACACGTGATCGAAGCTGAACTCGTACCGCTTATTGCTACTGTCCATGGCCACCAGCTCGATCGACTGCTCGTCGAGAAATTTCCAGCAGCACTCCAGCCGATGCGCTTCCGATGGCAGTGGTGGCCGCACACGACAAAACACGCGAATATTGCCCCGCAAATCCATTACCATGTTGTGCAGGTCTTTGCGCTCGATGTTCGCATGAAACAGCAGCTCCGCGTTTCGCTGGTTCGTTTCCTGCAGGGTAAAATTCTCTTCCTCCAGGAAGTTGGCCTTATCCTCGAGCTCCTTCAGCAGTCGCTTCGCTTCGACCAGCTCGCTGTTGGTGGCAGCAAACCTGTCCCGGTATTGTTTTAGTTCCGCTTCCGTTTGCTGAAGCGACGTAGTGAGCTCCTGGTTCGCTTGATCCAGCGTGTCCCGTTCCTCTCGAACCGTTTGCAGATCCAGTTGCAGCTCTTCATGCTGCTGCTTCAAGTCGTCCAACTCACGGCTACAATCGTCGTATAGCTCCTGTATCTGCTCGCGACTGGCATGCTCTTCGTGAAGTTTCTCGTACTTCTCCAACAGAACCTTATGTTTCTCTTGCAGGTTGGCAAATCGGGCCTTGTAGTCGTAGGGCGGAATCCGTTTGGTCATCGTCTTACTGGGCCCCTTAGGAGCCGCGCCGCTTGCTTTCGGACCATTTGTTACCGGAACCACCTTCGAACTTCCGGCGCCGATTTCTCGCCTAACGGGTGCGTTGGTTGCCTTGGTGATGGGGGCAGCCTTGCGCAAAGTGGTGACTGCTGGAGCGTTCGAAGGAGGCTTTACATTCTTATTACAGGGAGTTTTGGTCAAACCGACACGCGATGGTGGAATCATGCCCATCTTCGTCATCTTCGCAGGAACACCGGAGCTACCATTGGCCGACGTTGGTTGACGTTTCAGGCCAGTTGTTGAGCTGACCGACGATGTGGTTGTTGCTGAAGAGGCAGTTGATTCGTTCGGTCTTCTGGTGATGTCACACGCCGAACGACTTCTTCGCATTAATCCGCCACCTCCACCACCACCTCCGCCACCACCTGCGCCTCTTCCTAGACCGGTGTTGGCACTTACAGGACGCACCAGCTCACTGTTCGTCATCATTGCCACCGTCGCAGCCGTGATGTTGCCCGACTTCGATGGGATTGTGCTAAGCGCCGACACATACTTGGGACGATGGAAGTCGATCCGGTTCAATTCCGTCGCTGACCGGCTGCGACGTAGTTTGGCACGGTTAAAGCCAGCGGCTTGGTTGGGCCGCCGCGGCTCCGGTGAAGTTCGCATTTTTACGGCCAACATTGTCGAATTGTTACCCATGGGTGGCAGATTTAGCAAATCTCTGCTCAACGGTAACCGTGCATTGCCGGGTAGGCTGAGAGGACCCGTCGGTTTCTTAAGAAACGAAGGTTTCGGTATTTTGGAATCCATCGTCACTGTGCAGCGCCTCCTGCGTTGGTTGTACGCGTCTACAGGTGTATTTCAGCAAAAACCTCAGATCGTGGATAACTTCAATAATCTGTCGTCCAAAACTTTGCTTTTCGTTGGATAAGAACAATTTTTAACACAAAAACGAACGTAACAACAATGATTACTGGGATTGTTTTGCCCACGAGACGTCGAACACAAGCGCGCAATGATTTCGGTTACGCACTCTTTGACTGTTGCAAATTGAAATTTGCTGAGCACCTCTTTCGGTCGCTCACCGTTCGCCCGGGCGCGTCATCTTTTGGATCACGTATTTCTCATCCTTCTCGGTGCGCTTCGGAACATTGCGCAGCATACGTTAAGAATGCACTTCAGCACACTGTCTATTTTTCTAATTTTCCCATTACGTTAATGACTTGCTTTTTGATTCCGGAAGCCAAAAAGTTGTTCAATAGCTGCAGTTCGATGAATAAATCGTGTGGTGCTGAGTGTCTCTCGACCTCGAGTCACTCAACCGGCGCATATAAACGTATAACATCCATCCTCCGGAACGGGATTGTCAAAGGGGGAAAAAAATCGCCCTTGTTGATTGTTGCCTTGAATGCACAAGCAGCAAACCACCCCAAGCGAACCGCAGCCCAGCCAACGCAACGCACCAACGCCAACGCCACCACTCCTAGCGTTGGCCCGTGAAAGGTAGTGCGCGGAACACACGGACGCATAATTCGGCTAAAGTCGCATTCTCGGTCGTTGCCACCGCGGAGAGCCGTCCGTCGGATTCCAGTCCGTTCGTGCGCTACTCATTGTTTCGGAACCGGAGGCAACCCGCAGCAGAACCGCGCTATGTCGTCGTGTGCCGTCCACTGATCTCGATTGTCAATCCGACAAAGAGGAGCAAACCATCCCAAAGAGACACGGAACTACTGTGCGCCGTTTCACCGACGACGAACCGACAACTACCAAAGCGGAACGCAAGGCACACTCTGTCGGGCGTCCGGACTTCTGTACCCTTTTTCCCGTACTTCACTGCCCACCCGAACCCAACAGAAACCGTGCCAGCTGCCCTTGCAGAAGGCGTAGCGGTTTGCTTTCTTTTTTTCCTTTTTTCTACCTTTTCTTTTCTTCAAAACCGTCGGAAAGCTGGATTATTCAATAGTCTTCGAAGCGATGGCTGACCGACTAACTCAGCTACAGGACACGGTGAACCAGGTACCCATCATCGACGGAGCCGTACCGTTGTACAACGGAACCGAGCCTTCGGATTTACATTTTACCCCGTTTGCTTTCATGCCCTCTACCCCGGAACCAGCAAGCGGAACACTTTTGCAACAGCATCGGCATTCTACAACAGTGCTCGGTACCGAGCAAGTTCGCCGGTTTTGAGCGTACCGGATCCCAAACGCCTCAGCAGCAAATCCAGCCGCAGGAAGACTACCCGCAACTATTCTCCACCCTGATCTCACGGTGCGCCAAGGACATTGACACACTCATCGAATCTCTGCCGAGCGAGGAGAGCTCCATCGAACTGCAGGTGCAGTCCCTGCAGAGGCTCGAGGCCGAGAACAAGGAGTCGGCGGAAAAGCTGGAGGAGGTCGTACGGAAGGGCGAAATGCTGCTGGAGAAGATTCAGGCCGCGCTCAGCGACATCGCACAGTCGCAGCTGGACATGCAGTACTCGTCCTAGGAGGGCGTCCGCTGAATGTGACTGCTTCCTGCCTGACGAGGATGCGAATCATGTTGTGTGCAATGTGAGCTTCCGGTGTGCTAGATATTTAGTCAATTGAGAAACGATTTTAGCCACATTTAGACATTCGAACGAACAAGAAGCAACGTGCAGTGGTGCTTCTAGGGATTCGGATATAAGAGGGAAAGCTCGCTGTGCTCTACCTTCCGCTGCCGATCGACTTTGTTCGGTGGCTCTGGTGTTACCTCTTGCGGCGGCGTGCGGTTCATGTAAGAAATTCCGTCGATGGAACAATGTAATGTAAAGAATAAGGATGAAATGTACTTCTTATGATCATCGATGTTTGATCACTATGACTTCTTATGACCATTGACTTGTGTGAAACGGTGAAAGAAATTCAAAGCAATGCATTATAACAGTATTGCGATTAACTGCATCGTGCTTCCTCTGCAAAGTAGGCTGGACCGGATTGCAGGCCATCGATTCGATTTAACGAACTTTGTACGGTGTTGTCGAACAGCGTAGAAAATAATAACGGATAAAAAACAAAAAAAAGTATGTCCGCAGCTGAAAACATTTAAGATGAACCGTTACGAAACCGTTTCTTAAATAACAACCACATAGAAAGCATAACACTGTGTCGGAGTATCTTTTATAGTTTAGCGATTTGTTCGTTATTGATTTTAAAGTATTTCACTAAACATACTGGTTTAATTTTAGCTATCGTTCAAAGATTAAATCTCCTTTTCAAATTTTATATTATATTTCACACTTTCGCCGTTTTTAAACTGATTTACGTTTGTCCGTCTACGCGCTATTGCTTCACTTTCTACATTCCAACCACGAGACGGCGTGTGTCGAGACGAAGTGAACATTTCATCAGGAAAAAGGGATAACAAATGATGAAGATGAAGCTTAGCGTATCATACAACTGAAGGTGGGAAAACCGATAAAAGCGAAGGACAACAGGGCTAAGCATAAGCAAAAATGGCTATAAATCTAACCTGAGGATGTAACCGCAAAATGGCGCAATAGAAAATAAAAGGCCACAACAGACCGTAACAGATGGACCAAGAGTAAAATGTAGCATAAAGGCGACGATCAAAGGATGGTGAAATGCGCGCCTTCTAATTACACGTAATATTTTATACATATATACAAATGAAGAAATGGCGAACGAACGATCTCGCCAACCGTTGCTTAGTTGAGCGTACCACGACAACCGGCCGCACCGCACAGACAGGGAATCTTCTCGTCCTCGAGCGGAAACTTGTAGTCGTAGGTGATTTCCTCGTTCACGCCAATCGGTTGCTTTGAGTAGATGACAATCTTCTTTTCCGACTCGATCGTGATAACCTTCGCATAGCAGTTGGGCTGTGGGAAATGCCAGAAAGCAGCAGGTCAACAGGGTATGGGGTTGTGGGAAACAAGTGAAGTGGAACTCACGTTGCAGCTGTGATTGATGAAGCGCGCCAGATTGCCACACTTTGTCGCATCGATGATGGTTTCCATATCGATGCGGAACAGGTACGAACTGCCGATACCGATCGCTTCGTACTTCGTTTCGCGCAAATCGGCCACCGAGGGGCGCACCATTTGGCCGACATATTCGATCACCATCTCGTCGGCCGCGATGGGCTCCATCGCGAACAGGCCCCAATCGTGGATGGCCGATTTTGCGAACTTGAGCTGCTTCTTGCGGAACTTGAGCTGATTGAACTTGAGCAGCTCCGACTCGGTGCTGGCCCCGAAAGCATTCAACAACCGGCGCTGATTGGAGCGTGCTTCCCGCGAAATTCCCTGCATTTTTGCCACCGCCTTCGCCAGCTCCAGGTTTGCACCGGCCACGTTGCTAGCGGCCGCCGCAGTCGTACCCTTGAGATGGTGGTACTTGTACTTGGCCTTTTCGCGCGCATCGATCTTATAGTAGCCCTCCGTTCGGGCGCTCCCCGTGCGGTGCTGCTTGATGTCGGCCAACGATCGATCTACCGATTTGTCCTTCTTCCGTCGCTTCATCGCGCTCGGACCAGCCGACGCCGCTAGCAACAACGCCGGCTCAAAGCTCCTATCGGTGCCGCAGTGGTCGACCCAATGGGTCGCATTCAGCCAATAATTGTTTGCATCGTCCAGCAACAGAAGATCGTAGCTCTGGCGGATGTACTGAATGTCTTCGTTGTCGATCCCGCGCGTCAAGAAATCGTACAGCAACGCCATCTCCGTCTGCAGATCACGTGACCGATACTTCGGAACCGGGACGAATTGCTCGAGAGCGTACGGAGGAACAACCGGAGCATCTGCCCTGACGAGGCCGTGCAACTTACTGCTGTCCGTGCGTTGCTTTCGGTCTTTGGCGGGAGCTTTCACCGGAACCACATCAGCTCTCTCGATCGGAAAAGCGGCTCCATTCCCTGTCACGAGCCCATCGCTTTGCTTAGCCACCAAGGTAGATGACAAAGGCGCTGCAGGCGTCGCTGAAACCGCGGTCTCACCCGGCGCAATTGCATCGTTGTTATTCGTGTACCCGTGATCGTGGGCCAGAGCATTCTCCGACGAAGGTGCATATTTGTTACGCGAATTCGAGGCCACAGGCGTCGAAGAATCGGACTGCGGGTGAGGTGACGAGGACGACGGTGAAGCAGACGGAGGCAAAGAGTAGCAGTGATCGAGGGCCACCTGGCTGGCCTGACTGGAACCACCGTCGGAGGAGGTTGGTGATGCTTTGACCGCTCGATGCACCGTTTCGCCGTCACCGAGATAGAACTCGCCCGTCGAGGTAGGAGCGTTGGCACCGGAGTGGTGGAATAGTTCCGGGATGAGATCGCCGGCCACCGTTGATGAGGGTGGAGTACCAGCGAACGGTGACTCGGTCATGCTGCTACTTCCCGATCCCGATCCTCCATTAAGCTGACTCTTGGCACCACCACCCTTTCGTCCCTTGGCAGTGGATTTGGCGGACGCTCTTCCGCTACCGGGCGTTCGTTTGCGCTTCGAGGACGATTCAGGCTTCACAGCAGCCGCTTGGTCCAACGAAAAGTCCAGTGGTGTCGTAGGATCTTTTCGTTGAAAGTCACCCAACCCGAGGCTGGCGCCCGGGGTCGGTGGCGGTTGCGAGAGACTCGGCGTGACCGGATCGTCGAGGCTCGACATTTTGTTGCCGACGAACGAGAGGGTTGCTTTTTTGGGAGTAATGTCCAATGAACCCGTGACCACCGGGGCCAACGAAGGTTTGCTCCGTTCCGCCATCCTTTGTGCTTTCTCTTCCGCCATCCGGACCAGTTCCTCCTGGAATTCTTGGTCGATCTGCTGCAAATACTCGGCTTTCCTTCGACGTTTCTCCTGATATTCGCGCTCCTCGTCCGAATCACTGTAGATACGGTCGGACACCGCGTACGATGAAGAGCCCTGTTTCACTGGAGTTTCATTATTGTTATTACTGGAGATTGGAACGACGGTGGCATTATTGCTGCTGCTGCTGCTGCTGCCGCCATCCACCACCACCTTCTTTGGCGATTCTCGGCCGGGCGTCCGCGGAGGTTTCTCGTGCTCATCATCCATTAGCAGCATCTCGTCTCCTTCGGAACTCGGCGACAGATCTTCGTGCAGTTCGTGCAACGAAAGTTGCGGCAGTTGGGACGGGTCAATGGGCTTCTTGCTCGGTGAGTGGCGCGGACTGCGTTCGGGACTTCGGCGCTTCTCCGTCGACATGGGGGGAAGAATTTCTTTTCGTGGTGGACGAGTAACCTCGTCATCCGAATCGGAGTCGGAGTATATCTTGCCCGCAGGTTTACCAAAACCAGCAGCACCACTGGCACCTTCTTTTAGCCTGAAGCTGGGCGCCGATCGAGACGGCGCCATCGTGTTACTTCCCTGCTGCTCGTCACTGTCCGTGTCGGAGTAGATGCGATTGTCGCGGTGATCCCGACGTTGGCGCTTCGTCGAACCGTAACGACCGACAGGCACTGCGTCGGTTTCGGAGAGCGACCCCGAGTCAAGACTATCGTCCGAATCGCTCCCACTCGACTCGTCCTCGCTACTCGACGTGAACGATGAAACGCTCGGCATACGTTTGTCGTGAATGCGGGAACGCGAAGCATCGACTGCCGTTGAAGCATCCCCTTGACCACCATCAACCGCTGCGGTGGATCCCTGCGTGGGAATTGAAGTCGATCCCGTTGTCGTTGTGGTGGAAGGAGCCGCCGATAGGGAGTTTTCCTTTTCCGAATCCGAACCACGCACCATGTCTTCCTGATCGCTCTTCCGCGAGTCTTCGTCCTGTGGCACCGGGCTCGCTGGTTTGCGAATGCGTCGGAAGGAGGGCATCTTGGGAATCGTCGCTCTTAGCCCGAGACCGACGAAACATCCTCCGTTGCTATCGAGCGTGTCGTACGTTTGGCTCAGCAGCTGATTGATATCTGGCGCTTTGTCCGCTTTCGACGAACCGGAAGATGCTGCTGTCGCTCCGGCGCTGACTCCGGCGCTGGCTCCGGCGGCGTTCGCTTGAATTTGACCATCCGTTTGGCCGCTACCGAACAGTGAACTTTTCGCTCCTCCTTGGCCCTTGTGTTTGCGTTCTTCCTCGTCCCACCAGGCTTCATATTTTTTAAAAGCCGTATTTTCAATCATCTTTTTGTTGAAATCTTTCTTCAGAATCTGCTTCAGTTCGGCCACGACACGCTCGATTACGGAATCGATCACGATCTCTTGGCGATTGCGCTTCGTGCCTCGAGCACGTTCCATGGTGCTGCTCCCGGCCATTACGGTACCACCCTCGGCACCGTACGGATCATCCGACGGATAGGCGCCTGTGTTCTTACCCGCCGAGTAATACATGCTGCCGTATGGTGTACCCGCAAACAGGGGAGCGCCCGGAAAAACCGGAGCCGGATAACCGTGGTGATAACCGGACGCGCCAGAGGATGATGAGTGTTGCGCGTAACTGTAGTAAGGGGCCGTTGGGTAGAGGTACGAGAAACTACCTGGAGCACCGGCATCGATGGGTGGTTCCGGTGGTGGCGGGGCCGGTGGTGCAGGTTCACTGGGCAACGGTGGCATCGGAAGCGGAGGAGGAATGGGAGGAGCCAAAACGACTGAAGACTTCGAGTCTTCCGCCACCGGCAGCGCAGGTCCTGAGCAGCTTGGCTTTTCCATTTCGGCAGCACTTACTGCAACTCCCTGCATCGAGACGGACGGTGGTATGTCTTCGTCCTTGGCCAGAATCTCGTCATCGCTCGATGAAATATCACTCGCACCTTCCTCCTTCAGATTTTCCACTTTCAACGGTTTCGGTGGCGGTGGTGGTACCTCTGGTACTGCCCCGTCTGGCGGTGGCGGTGGTGGAACGACACTGCTGCCGTCCACCGGAGGCAGCGGAGGGCTTGGAGGCCGATCGGCGATGCTTTCCGGTGGTTCCTGCTTTATTTCCGGTTTGCGGTCTTCGTCCTCGTCATCGCTGAGTTGCAGAAACGAAGCGGCCCCGAAAGTCTTCTCCTTAAACAGCATCGCTATTCGCGTGTCGAGATCCAATGTGCTGCCACTGTCGTCGTCCCCGGACGGGGGAATTTTCACCTTCATGTCCACCGACGAGGGGGGAGACGGAGGCACAGGTACTGATGGGGTTTTTGTCGCGGTCGCCGATTTCGACACGGACGGCGGTTGAGTAGCCGCTGGTGGAGCTGGGACTGTCTCCGAATCCCACAGCTCACCATCGTCCATGAAGGTTTTCGGTAGCGGTGGCGGTGGCGCCGGTGGTTTTGCTACACCATCCCAATCATCCTCCGGTGGCGGAGGTGGCGGTGGGGCTGGTGCTGGAGGTGGGGCCCATTTCGAAGCGGAGCTTGTTGAAGAACTGGCACCAGGTGTTGTTGTTCCATAGACACTACTATCGTGCACCGGGTAACCGTACGTTCCGTAATCGGAGCTACTGGCGTACGAAGCGCCATAATAATCATAACTCGACGCTTCGTAACGGCCGGTGGCCGTGTACGCCTCTCCAGTTTCGCCGCCATACCATTCGCGATAACTTTTGGTGCGTTTCTTCGAATCCCATTCCCGATCACGATACTCACGGTCCCGCAAACGGTCACGGTCACGCACACGCTCACGATCCCGCTCTCGATCTCGCCGCTCGCGGCTTCGATCCCACTCACGGTCCCGATCACGATCGCGCTCCCATTCACGATCACGCTCTTTCGCGGTGTCCCGATACCGATCACGTTCCTTGTCGCGCTCGCGATCCTTCAGTCGCTCGCCGCCCTTGTGATGGTGATATTTCCGATCCTTTTCGTCGGAGTACTTCGCATTGTCACGACTGCGGCTATCGTCTTCCCACTCGTCGTAGTGACTCCGACTCGCACTCTTCTCCTTGCTGTAGTAGCTCGAATCTTGGCTGTTACCAGCGCTACCGGAAAAGTCGTCACCATCCCACAGTTCCGTGTTGTCAGCGAAGGTGGTCGACTTCTTTTCCCATGGTTCTGGCGCGTGTTCCGGTTCGGGCGGTGCCTTCGAGCCTCGGTAGCCACCACCGGCGGCTAGCGGTTTCACCGTCGATGGTGGCACTGCTTTGGGTGGACAGGGCGACGGTGGTGGTTGTGGTTTTTTTTCGTTCGTTTTTTCCTCCAGCAACCGTTTACACTGCTCCCCGAACGGATCCTTGAACACATTCAACACCTTTCCCATGACGGACGTCCCGTTCAGCCGTTCGACGCACGACTTTGCCGAACGAACCTGCTCGAACACGATCCGTGCCAGGCCGAGGTGCTTGTTCGTCGTCGGGTGATAGTAAATGTACAGCTCGGTAAATGTACCACACTTGGTCAGCATATCCGTCAGGAACAGTTTATCGATGTTGTCATTCAGGTTCGTGATCGTAATTTCAATCGCCGGCGGTTCTCCGATGTAATGCTGATCTATTTTGAACCTGCCAGAAAACGGAGTTCAGTACATTCGGTAATTTTTACATGCAAACTGGGCATACCTGGGCACCGGAATATCGAGCGGTTCAACCCGGGACCGTATTCTGGCCAGCGGGTTCCGTGGATCACGCGGAATGACGGGCGGATGGTTCGCATCTCCCGGCACCACTCCATCGTAGCGGTAAACCTTCGGTGCGCCCTTGTGCAGGAACGGGTCGGCCAATAGTTTAAAGTTTCGCGCGCCTTTCTGCTGCCCAACGTTGTTGGCGCCCGCCGCCCCGGGAGCACCGGCCATCGCTTTACTTTCTATTGTTCCATTCATCGTTAGCACTAAACGTACGAAAAGATACAAAACAAAAAGAGTTTCATCCAGCTGACGAGGAGTTTGTTTATAGTTTCACCCATTGACAGTTTCACAGAGAAACGCGCGTAGAAACAATATTTCTGACAATTGTCGATTATGTTGTTTTCTTTCACAACTTACACACACACTCCTTCATATCACTCCTCAAAGTTTTTCTTATCAAACCTAGAGCTAAAGTAAGTTAAATTTTTGTATGAATC
The DNA here is from genome assembly GCF_943734635.1 of Anopheles cruzii. Classification (NCBI taxonomy): domain Eukaryota; kingdom Metazoa; phylum Arthropoda; class Insecta; order Diptera; family Culicidae; genus Anopheles; species Anopheles cruzii. Next base: position 42,189,729 of record NC_069145.1, read on the forward strand.
CTACAGCAAATAGTCTATGCTTTTCTAACCTCAAAGAGATCAATTTCCCCTTCGACCACCAAATGTCAAAATACGAGCCAGCTTCTTCGTGCTGGTGTCTAGGGGCCTTACGATGGGCGAAAGGGGATCCAAAACAGGAACTGCGAATATCATGAAATTATTAACATAAATTCTTACCGGGCTGACGACGATTGCCTTATTGCTTTTCCAGATCGCTCCCGAGATGCGTGGAAGCGTCGTTTTCAGGCGCAAATATCGTCGGTACGGAGAACAAACATAGTCCACAACAAAACAATCACCCCGCAGAGCGCTGCAACGAGAGACGAAACATAATTTAGCAATTGAGGCGCGCGGATGTCGAATCTATTGGATCCGCGGGCGGTACTTACTGTAGCAAAGCCTCCCACTGACGACGGCAGTAGTTGCCGCAGACAAAACGCACCAATTGCACACTAAAATCGAAAATATCTACAGAAGTGCCCGGAGTGCAGTAAGAATTGGCAAGCTTTGCTACGCTCGCTCACCTACTGTCAGAGAAGGCTGAGGTGTGTGGGTCTTCGGTATCTTTTTCACCGGGAAACCTCGTGCTTGAAGCAATAAAGACAGCCCTGCGGCTCGCGGGTGACAAAACAAACTCCCGTCGGCACAGTCAAAAGTCAAAAGTTATATCATCACCTGGTAGTAACTTCGGCAGATTTTAGGTAATTCCAGCCCACGAATGTGGGTTAATTGTGCACAACCAGTCGGTTCCACTCTCCGACATTAGATCAGAGTTTGGCGAGACATTCCGAAGTGAGGTAAAACACTGCAAATTCGTTTCAGACTCTCCACCCGCAGGCTTCGAACGACCGCACAATGGCTGCTAGGAAATGGTTCGCATCCTTGTTTCCCTCGGTGAAGGCACAGGAAGAGGAGGATTTAGTTGATCCCCAGGCCGTTCTGAGGGTAAGATCAAAAAGTCTTTCCACCATTATCGAGCCTCAGTACTTATGCGCTTTTTGTTCATTTCACAGGAAAAGTGCTCCCAGCATGGCCACGCTCCTGTGTTGTGGGAAAAGTACCAGGCATGCAATGACCGAGTCGGCGGACGTTCTCAAACCACCGAAACCTGCGTCGAGGAGCTGTTCGATTATCTTCATGAGCTGGATCACTGCGTTTCGAAGACTTTGTTCTCCAAGTTGAAGTAAAATGGCGAAGTCGACGCAATTGAGGCGCAGCAGTACATTCAACACACTCGGTTACCATCGGAACGGCGAAGCTTTCAGCGTCAGTAGTGATGAACTATCGTGTCTTTCGACTACGGAACATTTGAGATGGCGCCAAATATAACATCAGCCCGCTACCAAACAAGTATCGCAGCGCGCCTCGTCGGGAAGATGTTTGTTTTTCAACGGAAAATATAGTAAATAAAACTAAGTTTTCAAAACTACTCCGATGGTTTTCGTGGCCGCTCCAGTGATATTAAAGGTGAGGCAGTATACTAATTAGACGCATCGTTTCATTTTTCTTATACGTTTTGATAATGTGACAACGTATTCGTTTGTGTCGTGTTACATGTATATAAATAATCTGTCCAATAATCGTAACGAAACGTTCATTAAATTGTGAACCAATAGATGGGTGAAGATAAGCCGGTCATCTTTGACATGCCACAGTTCCGGCCGACTGTCGTTTGGCCCCCTTGTTGGCAGGGAAGTTTGGATTTGTTCGGGAATGAAATTCAGAGGACACATTTCGTACATCGGCTTCCTCGCTTCAGACACCGCCACTGCCAATCTGCAACACTTCGAAGCACACCGAACACACTCGCACCGGTTTGTTGATGCCAAACTTGATGATGGGCACGTCGTTGTTCGAACAACGGCTGCAAAGATTACGTCCACAGTGACGGCTGAAAAAAAAACACAGAATGGATGCGGTTAGGTGAATCAAACGTGCGAACGTCCCGCGATAACGACCTTACCAGTGGTGCTTGCGCATGGTAATGGAAAATTTGGTGCCACATTCTTGGCACAACTCGGACGTAGCCCACGGTGACTCCTGTGGCAGTTCGTCCAACAAACGGTTCAGCAGCTGGTTAGTGGCCAGCTTAAAGTTGAATATCGTCAGTCCTTCCCGATTTTCCGCCCCCAGGCAGGCACCGTTCTTGACCAAAATACGGCAAAGTTGTGCCTGACCACGCATGTACGCCAACAGTAGCGGTGTATTGCCCTGTAGGTCCGGATTGTTGATCGGATACCTTGGCATACATTCGAGAAACAGCTCCAAAATAGCGGCCGCCGTGTTGTCCTTCCCGCAACGGCATAACTCGTGCAACGGATTGCGTCCCTTCATGTTGACGGCCTCCGCGTTCAGTTCCGATTCAGTGAGCAGTTCACGTACGACCGCAATGTGCCCCTCGCGTACCGCTATGTGCAGTGCGTTGTTGCCATCGCCGTCGACGGCATCGAAATCGGCACCATTCTGAAGTAGCGCTGACACGGCACAGACCGTGCCCCGTTCGGCTGCGACGTGCAGTGCCGTTTTCTGCGTAGCATCGCGATCATTCAACCGTGCTCCGGCCAGAATAAGATTACGGATCAGCATTTCCTTCTCGGATGCGGCCGCCAGATGTAGCGGCGGTGTTTGGTTGACGTCGTGAACCCGCGAGTTTACGTCCACATGAATGGACAGCAAAAACAGGACCGATTCGAGGTCGTCCCGCATGATCGCCAGGTGCAGGAAGTTACGTCCACGTTGATCGATCTGCTCTGCCGCATTCGGCAGGCGCTCGAGAATGTTTTTCGCGGCCTTGTTGTTGCGCACCTGGAGTGCCGCCGCAAACGGTGTGTTGCCCGATTTGTCCCGTATCTTCAGATCGATGCCCGGGTGGCACAGCAGAATGCCAATGATTTCCTCGTGCTGATTTTCGATCGCAATATGTAGCGGTGTCTTGAGGTCGCAGTCGATCGCATTCACGCTCACGAAGCGCCCATGTTCGATCAGCGTATGCAGAACGTTCCGCAGTCCCCACTGACAGCACAGATGCAACGGGGACGCTTTGTCCTTTGCTTCGTCCCCTCCCTGGCCCTGGGGGCCCGGTTGACGGGGCGAATCGAGATCGCAACCGCTGCGGATGAGAAATATGGCCGCCTGTTCCTTGTTCTCATCGATGGCCCGGTGCAGTAGCGTTTGCAGACACCCGTCCGGCCCCGGGCCCCAACAATCGGTGTCCACACCGTGACGGACCAGTACTGACGCTATCTCGTGCTGCTCCGATTCGAGAGCACTCCACAGTGGACAGTCACCCTTGTTGTCGGGGGCACTCAGCGATACGCCCCGACTGCACAGCGCATCCACCACCTCGACCAGCCGGCAGTGGATGGCCAGCTGTAGCGGCGACTCCTGGTCGGCGGTCAGCGCGTTCATGTCTGCTCCCTGACTGAGCAGAAAGACGGCCGTCTTTGCATCCTCTTTCAGGATCGCCTGGTGTAACAGCGTCATATCCTGCCCATTACGAGCATTCACATCCGCTCCGCCCTTGATCAATAGCGGAACCAACTCATTATAGCCCAGGCACAGAGCCAAACTCAATGGAGAGTCACCGAAGGCGTTCTTTAGGTTGAAATCGATCGTGTCGGGATTGTGCTCACGATGCTCGATGAACGCTTCTACCACCGCCGCGTGATTCTCTTCGACCGCATAATGAAGGGCCGACTTTAGTTCGGTCACTCCGGACTGCACGTTCGGCGGGGCACCCTTCTCTAGTAGGGCACGGGCCAGATTGGCTAATCCTTGCGATGCGGCTACGTGTAGCACCGTTAGGCCTGATCGATTAATGTGGCTGAGATTGCAGTGATCGGTGAGAAAGATGGCCGATTCCTCGAGCTGCTGCTTCGCCAGCGTATGCAGCAAACTGTCACCCGTCTCCGGATGGGTAACATTTGGACGGGCACCACGCTCCAGTAACCGGCGGGCCAGCTCGAACGGTGGCCCGTCGGTGTGCGGTGGAATCAGGGCCAACTGTAAGGCACACTTTTCATCCTTCGTACGTACGTTCGTGTCGACGCTCGGAACACTTTCGCTCTGCAGCAGTTCGTCGATCATTTCTGTGTGCTGGGACATGATGGCTACGTGCAGCGGGGTGCTGCGGGAGGGCAAGAAACGAAAAAAAAACTAATCAGGAAAAACCGAAGCCCAACATTTTCAGCAAAATCTCTTACTAGCCCTTGCTATTCTGCATGTTCGGATCGGCTCGCTGGGAGAGGATTTGGCGGCCGATACTAAGCATGTCGCGGTGCGTTTCCGAATCGGTGCTACGCTCCGAGTACGTACAGACAAGGTGCAGAGCCGTATCGGAAGTGTCTCGCGTCGCCAGATCCACGTTGCATTTCTTCTCGAGCAGAAACTGGGCTGTGAAGCTATCGCTACGTTTTATCGCATCGATCAGCAGCGTGTTGCCCTGTGAAGGAGACAAGGAGTTCGCGTGATGATGGGGCGGGTTAGCAACTAGCTTTCGTGTCTACTTACTTCCAGGGTATAAGCGTTCATATCGGCACCGCCCGTTTCCACCAGGGTCTGCGCGATCGCCGTGCTCCGACCCATCAAGGCTAGGCCCAGCGGTAGCTGGCCTTGGGGTGAAAGGCTGTTGACGATTTCTGGGAGCTGGGGATGGGAAGGAAACCTTCGTTACTATTGTGATACTGTTTCATATACTTAAACTACCTGGCATTAAGCTAAAAGACACAAAAGACCTTTGAAATTTGACGTTCAAATTGGAACCTTTTTTATAGAAGCAGTTTTATCGATACATACGATATTCGACAGTTATGGCCGTGTTGTATTATAGAAATAAAGATATAAAAAGTTTGTGTAAGAACCGCAGAAAAAAGAAAAACCAATTGTATTACGTTTTCTACGTCGGTCGGTTCCCTTAGTAACATTGCTTAAGACACACATGGGATTTGAGTGCTTTTAGGTTGCGTACATAAAAGCAACACAAAAGTTGGGATCAGCGCTTTGACGAAGCATAAAGCGTGACAACAATTGTGTCATCATGCGTCCGTGGCTGATCGTGTTCCGTAGCTTCGAAGTGTCACTCTTTTGTGTAAATTCAAATGGGAAAAATGTGTCTGTCTTTTGACCGGCGATCGTGTCGAAGCTGTTAAAGAGTGCATACCAGTCCCCGACAGAGCGTCTCCAGTTGAAGAAATATTTTAACAACTCTTTCATTTATCATTCTTCCGATGTCCAGATAGAGACTGTTGTTTTCCGGAATGCATTTGTAAAATGTCCGATAACTCACAGGGCGATTATTCGAAAACAAACCAAAATAAACTGCCCGATGAGTAAACATCAAAAATCAATTAAATGTTGGAATGTAATAGACTTTGCGTTTATTCGCAGAACAGCAGCTTAAATTCACTCAAAACTGACAGGAACCAGCCATTAAGCGTGCAGGAAGTTCATACGCGATTTTGCAATGAGGAATATTGTCACTACAATAGAGTGAGGATTTGCATCAAATATTTATCTTTCTCAGCTGCTGGAAGGCCTATGCGTTTGTGAGCATTTCCCGATAGAATTCGAATAATTTCCAAGGCTCGCTGACCTTAAAAGTTGCATATTATCGATAGGTCAAGGATGGGCGGAAGGACTTGAACGACAGATGACAAGAATTACAAAAAATCAGCATCGTCGGAAGGCCGCAGAACCGGCACTGCTACGCGACGGGCGGTCGAAACTAACGTCACTTATCACGGGCCACAGCGACGGCCACGCTCCGAGTGCATTGCACTGTGAAGAAAACTTCTCTCTCCTAGGTTCATCGTCGGCCAACATTCGGGAACCGGCTGCCTTTGTAAGCACCGTTTATGTTTCCTGCTCCGTTGGAGCTACACTGTTGTCGCCGGTGGGGCGATCTTTTCCTTTTTTTTGCTTTCTCTCCATTCCGAAACCATTTCGCCAAGCTTTCGATATGCAGCGGCCTGCTGAATCATCCTCTCTCGGGACGTTTCTCTCGCTCTCTCTCTCTCTTGGACCGTCGTTGTAATCGGAATTTCCGTTTTGCTCGCTTAAGGCACGACCTACAGCGCCAAGCTGCGGTTCCCTTCTGCCGGTTGGTCAGCGGCGACGGATCTCGCGGCGCTCGCAGTTGTTGGTTAGCTTTCGCGGCGACAGCATATTGTTGCCGCATTGTTGTGTTGCTCTTATCTACGGGCTTCACACACGTTCGTACTGATTTCGATAAGCGCCTATCGTGAAAGTGCGTGAACGACGACGACGACGAAGGCAGCAGAATTGGGAACGCGAGATCGGAGCATTCGCAGCCCGATGTACAGCCCGGCCGAAAGGGAAACAAATAAGCGGTGTTCGCGAAATTGGAGCAGCATTTCGTCCTGACTTCGGCTCATGATCATCGCGCGCCATCAAGAGTTCTAAAATTAAAGTCGGCGCAAAAAACGAAAGAGAGTGCATCACCAAACGCGACACGCGCGTTGTGAATGTGAATTTGCTGCTGTTTGTAGCGTCTTGGATCCACCCTTCGTCGGCGCTTTCCCCACCTCTCAAGACGCTGAGAGTGGCCGTGACCTTGTTAACTTTCTGTATCCACTGGCAGACAGTATTGGGGTGGTTGGCGTTTGTTCCCATCGATGACGGTGGATGGAAGCTTCTTCATTTAAATGCCTTCATTCTCCGCGGGCTTCTTTGATGAAAGTTTTTGGAGAAGTTGATTGTCGATTGCCCGCAACTCCATCCCGCATCGTTCAACAATTTGAACTGCCATTGTTTTCGTGTCGATCGACGTGTGTGTTTACGTGTGTGTAGCAGCAGGCTGGTTCCCGGAACGAGAAAGTAGCACCCCACAGAGGAAACAGTCGTTTCGGGAAATCGCAAACATTCGAGACCGTGACGCCGCTTCCGCTCCCAGTCCGCAACGGTACATCCTCTTGCAACAGAGACGACGAAGGCCCTCTGCCGTGAAACAGTGTGCAGCATTGTTTTAACGGTTTACTAGTAGCCGGACGCAGTGCTAACGGGAACCGACAAGCCCTCTATGGTGGGAGAGGAGGTTCCCGCGAAGTGAGACGGGCGGACGGCACAGATCAACTTCTCGAGACAGGCAGCGATCGCGGTGTCTGCAGTCGAACAAACCGACATTCGCACCTACGGCGAGAAAACATCCGCTGAGTCGCGGAATTGCAGTGATTTGGGGCTGTCTGCCTCAGAAAAAAGCATTCGAATCCGACCACCGCTTAGTTTCTCCCTGCAAACAGACCGACCTCACCACCCCTCATGGAAGCTCTCAACCGGTTCCGGTTCAGGCCGTTGGCCGTGGTGCTGTTGGTGGAAGCGTTACTTCTAATATTTATTACAGGTAATTATCCTTCGTCTCACCGGTTTGCCACCACGGTGGCCAGCGCCGGAGGCGGTGATGAAGCAGAGCCAAGAACAAGCCAATACAGAGCAACACAGGAAGGTGGCGCGATTGGATCTTGACTTGGAAACAGTAAACTCCACGCACACGGCGGCGTAACACTTACGAGAAGAAAAGGCATTGACTTTAGGCACAAGGGAACAGTGTGGCTGTCGGTCATTCCGGTGGGAGTTGCGGAATTAAAACATTAACCAACCCGGTACACTTTGCACCGCACTTTCTGCAAACAAACGGCCAGATGCTGTGCAATGGGCACCGCCGTGGTCTTCCTTTCCATACGCGGCGGTGGCGATGATGATGTTTTCAGATGCCGGATGCCACCGCCACAATTTGCGGCGTGGTGCTATGTGTGTATAATCACTTTATTGGTGCTCGTGCCCCGCTGGCCACCGCTGCCAGACCAGAACAAGATTGCACGGAATGGTTCACGGAAGGGAATGTAGATCACTCGGAGGGCGGAACATGCGACCCTCGAGTGTGCCGACGAGAATTGCGCGATTATGATGCGTAGCACAAGGAAGTGTTTTGCGGTGATCCGATTCATTGGGATTGTGTTTGTAGAAAATGGTTTTGCTCTCCGTGGATCGATTCACTCATGCGGTTGAATGTGTTGTTTATGCGATCGTTGCATGAGACAACCATTTCCGACTGCCACAAGCAATGAAGACTCACTAATAAATTTGCTCACAATCAAAAGCGCGATCATCGTTTCGATCGAAATGAATGATGCTTTAGTGTAGGATCTTTACGCTTGGCCCGACAGCGTGTTAACCGCCGCACGCGAGTGTCATTAAACTAGCTTGAAGAAGACTCGCAACGGCATTAGCATATTTACGCGGAAATACAAACTACAGCCTTGTGCCACAACCTTCGACCACATGTCGCTTCGGAAGGTCCACTGTCGACGCGATATCGGGCGCTTTAAAGGCTTGACCCCGAACATTGATAACGAAAATCGGATCGACTAGCGATGAGGCGAAAATTAATTCCATCGGCTGTTGCCCTCGAACGTGGCGAATTCATTATGATTTCGTTCATCACTTTTGGGCACGCGTTACACTTTTGGGAAGATCATCCGCTTTCGACCGGTTAAAGGTGTGAGCCAAGTGTTAATAACGTTACGTGTCTTCCGGTTTGCTGGTTTCTTTCCAAAAGAGAAAATTAGCACCGAGGACGCTACGTTATCTTGACCGCACACGTGTGTATCGTTTCGATTGCCCACTAATAAATAGCTGAATTTTAATTTCAATTGCCGCTTCATAAAGCACCTCGCCCTGACACGCTTACCTATTAGAAGGCACACGTGTCTCACACGTCTCGGTGAACTATTCGGCTTGAGTCAAATTATTGGAGGCATTGGAGTCATGCACGGGAACACAGAAATGGAAGTAACCACATGTAGGAGGTTCGATTTTATTACCCACGTTTATCGTCGCCCCGTGACTCATGCGGCTGCAGAGTGCGTTACTGCGGTGCGATAGTTATGGCAAGTGACATCATGGGATGAGAATGATCCGCCCAATTCATCCGTGAGAAGCGGAGGCGAAGGTTCCCAAACGAGTACTGCTAAAAATGGGACACACAATGGAATCCACTTGTGTGCCAGTTTTGGAACCAATTTTCATTGTTTTTCTGAACAAATCAATTTCGATCTGCCTTCCTACGAGTTGAGTACTGAAAAAGTATTCGTTTCCAATTAAATTTTCTCAGTCTGTTCCTGGACTGCCACTTTTCAACTGTCTGTGTCTTTGACCTTGCACCCTTAACGGGCGCACCCAACAAGGAGCCAGGCTGTTGTGTGCAAAACTTTCCATCGATCCAATCCGAGAAAGTTGCCGGACGCCCAACTACCGTCTCTTCGAAAGGGTGCACCAGGTAGCGAACTGACCGACTGCACTGGGTATTGGAAAGGCTGTGGCGTGCTACCGCTGTGTCGCAGGCAGTTTATGCAGAAAGACTGGTTTTTGCTGCTACAATCCGAGGAATAGCGAGACTTCCGCGGCACCGTTCGACCCGACTGCAACCCCCGAGTGGAAAGAGGTGCCAGTGACGCACATAGGACAGAGCAAAGCGTTGATTATAAGCAATTGTTGCACAGTAGAGAATGCAAGTGTCATGGAGACATATTTCCACCGGCCAGTCGGTCAGACGTTTGATGCGTCGGTTGTTAACGGTACCGCGTGATAGTATTAGCATTAACCATAACGGTAGCGCTCCAAAAAGGGCCACGAAACAAGGCGATGTGCTGTGTAAAGGAGAAGATCGTAGAGCGCCACTGACCGTCAACCCCATTTATGTTTGCCATGCTTAAAGTGGGACAATTAGGGAAATGGGTCATAACCTGCTTGCACTTGACGCGCTGGTGTAAAGAGTGTGCAGAGTGTTTCAGTGCTGTGGTTCGGGGCGATTCTGTACACAGGCCTCCCAGAGTGGATAGAAGCAAATAGGCGCCATCGGTGAAAGAGAGACGTCTCGACTGTCGCAGGTCGCTAACCGCCGCGGGCTTACAGGGAAATGGCCAAGCCCTTTTATCCTGATGTCTAACCGGGCAACCGGGAGGAGAATTCAATTAATTTGATTAAATTGGAGCACCGCGTTGTCGTGCGTGGTTCTACGTGAAGCAGTATCACGCGGAGTATCATACCCTGTTCCCTTGGAGCTGCCCGTGTCCCTAGTGGAGCGTCATGTAACCAGCCTAAGGTTTGCACTCAAATCGCACGCCAGTCAAACGACGGTTCCGGTGGCTCCGGACGGCTTCTTTTTCATTTAAGGACCCAAAGAGCATGATTCATAGACAACAAGTCCTTGGGGGCTGCTACTTGTTGCTTAAAATTTAGCTTTTCCTGTTCGTTCCGGACAGCGAGCCAAATACTCGCGATGTGCCCCGAGTGGAGAAGTTACACGCGAAATAATCGGTTCGTTAACACCAAAAACGTGGTTGGGTTTCTTATGCCCTCGCTCACGTGCTCTTAGTCTCAGTCACACAAGGTCCATTGGCACCACTCCGAAAGGAAGGAACCAAAAACCGTCATTGGACGTCATCCCCTTGTGACGTCACGGACAGCAAGGCGCAAGTGGATACACACACTGGCAGTCTGGCAGAATCGTTATCTCTGTATGGCCGTCATAAGTGTCGCCTGTCTGGCTGTGTGGTTGGTTGGTTATTGCTTAAACCCTCTTCTGGATCCCGAATCATGATTCGGCAAGGGGAGGTGTCTTCAGTTCTTTGGCTGCTCTAAGTGTTTCCAACAAGCGCGGCGTCTCCGGAGCATAAACAGTGAAGGGCTTTGCTGTTGATCAGATTCCATCTTTCACTTTCTCGCTCTCGCTCTGAACTGAACCGGAAGTACATTTAGGACGACGAGTTCGGGAAGTGGCCGAAGAGCGAAACCTCTTGTGAATGACGATACGCAAACGGACCATGGGATAAGGTCGATGCATGCAATTCACGCTGGAAGCATTCCCGCATGAAGCGTGTCGACCATGTATGTCGGCCACTTGTGCCATCCTAAGCGAGTGAGTTCTTCGAACGTGCTCCGGGCGGAAATGTTGATATTATCGACCTCCAACAGCCTCTCCATTTGTCTGTGCTGGTCGGCGAAGAAGCAATCGGTCTAAGCGGGAGCATCCATGAATGCAGCAGACCCAGAATGCAATCGTCATTCACTGATGTTTTCGAGTCCCCATACAGAGCGCAAGTCTGTGAAGAGATTTTTGTGCATTCATTCATCTTAAGTTCTCTCCACGAACGACGACCTCAAGCCGGGTCAGGCATGCTAAGGCGCACAGTAAGTCGTTCGTTTTCTACACTGTTTCTTTCTGCGATAGAACTTTTTAATCACTCACGCCTGGCTGTATCTTGAGCACGAGAGCCATCGTAATATGAACCGATAGTGATGGCTAAACAAACAGTAAAACAGTAACACAGTCGGGCCTGGGGCGGGCAGTTTTTCGAGTGTTTTGATGCCTTTCCTTCGGTTAGGCTAGCTGCGCTGATAAGTGTTTTGGCTACGATAACAGACTGTGTAGTGTTTTCGGTCGACCAGATGATGAATATTTCAACCAGCAGTCGGTCGCACATTCGAGCTAATACAGTCAGACATGAATATTGATGATCGTTTAAAGCAATGCGAATTTGAATTCCGAGATAAGGCGTAGTATTGTGTTTAAGAAAACTTTTTTCAACCTTTGCCTTTTCGATAAGACGCGCTTACATTTTTTACCGACCAACGAAAGTGGTATTGCCAGTTCTGTGTTTCAAAAATCATAAATTAGCAAAATAAGGCAACCCCGATTGGTAGCCTGTTTTTGTAACAGGATGCGAGGAGTAAACTTCCAAAGTTGCATTCCATTATGAAATATCGTAGAAAGTAAGATTTCACTTTCACACCCATCATCCGCGGCAACTCCATTCGCAAAATGCAAATTCCGAACACGAATGGTTTGTTTTTTTTACATCTTTCCTTTCGCTAAATGAGAGGTGCGCATGGAGACACCGAAACCGAACTGTTGACCCAGCCTCCCATTTTTGGGGCTCTTGTGTGCAGCTCTTTCTTTGCGGTTTGCTTCATGTTCCGTAACTCTTTCTCGGGCTTTGTTACAAATATCTTTCCACAGAGTTTAACGGTGTTTCTGCGATAAAATGCTACCGTTGCACAGTGGCACCTCCGAGCCGGCATCAGAACAACACCAAAACGCAGCTTTGTTCCAAATTTGACGAGTCCGACTACTACACGGTTGACTGCCCCTGGTCCACGATGTGCGTGAAGCGAATCTTCAAGCTGCAACTTCTGAAAGCCGAGCAGGAAACGGTTAGTCGAGACTGTGCGCAGCAGAAAAACACGGAACAGGTAATAAGGGTTCATCACGTCGGTCTTTTACCGGCACGGATCACTGATCATTTGCAAACTGTTGCTCTTGCATGTCTCCGCCACCTTTTCTGCCAGGTTTATAAATCTGGCGCGTGGATGCCGGAGCATAACATCGAGGAGCCGTACACGGAGGGCTGCCAAACGATAGACGACTCCACGTACTGCTTCTGCCGGGGGTCTTACTGCAATTCAGCCACGACATCGTCCGAACTCAGTAACTATGCAACGGACATCATGGGTGTTATACTAGTATTTAACGTAATGAAGTACGTTAGCAAAATCGACCACTGAGCGTACGCGTCCGGTAGATGTGGTAAAATCTGCCGGCGGATGGCGAAATTGAGTATTGAAGATTGATCGACAGGTTTCAGCAACTGATCGTAATGTGATATTGAAGTGTGCTATCCGAACGATGCACACCAAAAGCTTCTCGTTTCTAAATATTTCGATAATAAACAGAGCTGTTGAGTTGTTCTATGCTTTTTAGTTTTGCGAGAGAAAAATTTAAATTGAATTACAAAAATCCGAAACAATTTTTAACGGTTACGAAATGTATTGGGTATGGAATACTCAACAAGATTAATTTGGGGTGGATTTCTGTTAGTACTTACCGAACCGTTGTTCTCGACGAGGCACAGAAACACGACGTCTTCGCGCAGCAGCCGCACGGCAGCATGTAACGGATGTTTGGTTTTACTCTTTAACATTTTGTACAGCAGTGGGCCAGACATGTGCTCGAAATCCTGCGGCGTCAGATCGTCCCAGTGCGTCGAAATCAAGCCAGAGCAATACTCGAGCAGATTCCGAGCGCCGACATCTTCCGCCACGCAGTAGAACCGCACACAGGAGCGCACTGACACTGAGGAGACCAGCGCCCTTTCGCACAGCCCCATTAGTCCCGGCAGTTTGAAGCGATGGGATGTTTTCAGCAGCTCCAGAGCCAATGAATCGTGCTGCAAGTCAACGACGTCGGTGTAGATCCAACGGAGCAGAGCGTATCCCACATCCGCATCCATATCAGACCAATCTGAAACGGGAGACGCAGGGTGAAGAGTTAGTTTTCGGAAAATATAAATATACCAAAGGCGCCATGCCCATACCTAGTTCCGTTTTGTCCACTATCACCTCCTCTCGCCACTCTTCGCTGCGCGCATTGAGGACAAATTTGTGCGCTGGCATCGATTTGTCCTTGAGCTTGATTGAAATATCGGAGTAGGTCGTCCTGCCGTAAAGCGTCGCGACAGTCATAGCAAGCCGGGAAATGAAGCTGCTGAATTCACCCGACGCGTCATTTTCTCCATTGGATGCGGCCGCTTTGCTGTATTTACGCTCTAACTCGGCGTAATTTTTCTGAAGCTTCGTGTATTCTTCCTTCAGCAGTTTGAGATGTTTCTCCAGCTTGATCGTGTCACTAGCGGTGGCTATAGAAAAGGGGTAACAGATTGTCGTTAGGTTCAAAAGTATAAAATTGCGCGCATTCCTCAGTAGTTCTGCAAACCGCCACAAGCGGCGTCCATAGCGGCGACTTGTTCTCGTTTGTTTATTCCACAGACTCGCGAAACGTCAAAACTCGCTCTGATAACACAAGGCAATCATCGACCAATTTGGAAGAAGAAACGCCCTTCTCCCTCCGCTTTCGTATCACTGCTTGCCCATTCACGGCTGCTGCCTCCCCGTAAGCTGATTCCCGTGCTTGATTGGCGTTTACTTGTCTCGCATGCCACATCCGCAGATAAATGTATTTGCGGCGCATCCGAGTGATGCGGTTAACTCCGTTCCGCGGTGCATCACTAGTAGTGTCGTAAATGTGACGCATCGTAGCCGGTTGAGGAAGCAACAGCGCACACTTTGCTCGGAAGTCCGTTGGCCGCGTGATCCTCCCCTTTGATGCCCGGCCCGGTAGACACTTACCCATCGTTTTCGTGTACACAACTGGACGGTCCGTAATGCGTGAAGAAACCTGTCGCGCGGTGTTGGTAAACGAAAGCCCCTATGGGCACCACAATATTCACAACGGCAGCATGGCTCTGTAGCATACGCTGTTTAAACGATTGATGCGGGTGTTGGCGAGCAAACAAAAAGAAACAAACTCGGAAACTAGCGAAACTACGAGACACAAAACCGCACTTCCGTCACGAATTTCGTCAAGAAATTTCTTCGTCAATTTCTTTTTCTTTTTTTTTTCGTCAATTTCTTCGTCAAGAATTCCCGTCAAAACTGCGAAGCCGAAATGACAGCAAATGTCAATCAGTTAGCAAAGACCTGAACCATTTCGAGCTCATCTGCAAACAGCAAAACTCGACTATGATTTCGAGCAGCAAATAACCGATCGTTAAGTTTAAACTCGTTAAATTTTAAAAAAACAATTGGTAGCAATCTTTCTGAACTGAATTAAAATTTGTTAAACCGAATGCAGAAAGAGTTGGAGCCTCCAAAGAGATTAAGTCATTTACTACAAACGCATCCGTTTGGTTTGCTGGATCGATCTAAATTTAGTGATCAAATGAGGATCGCTAATCACGGTGTATCAATCCTCGTTCCGATGTTTCTCCAAGAAAATTATCCAACCGATCGAAGCAAAACAATTCGATTTGGCAAACATAGATATTAAATTAAGATCAAATGCATAGGGAAGTATATAACGATCATCATACTTACAGTTTGTTATAGGAAACAACAACAACCATCAATGAAGAGACATGTTTGAAAATAGAAGAATGAATGATTTTATTTGCT
Organism: Anopheles cruzii; assembly: GCF_943734635.1. NCBI lineage: Eukaryota > Metazoa > Arthropoda > Insecta > Diptera > Culicidae > Anopheles > Anopheles cruzii. The sequence continues at coordinate 42,204,753 of NC_069145.1, forward strand.
TCAATCTTATACCCTTGTTAGTTTTTGTAGACTTTAAAATATATACCCTTTCTGGCATAATCGATTGTATAACCTTTCATGGTGCTTAGCTAGAATAGGAGCTCGGTACTGTGTATAATTAAACTTTAAATTGCTCGCCTTGAAGGTTGTCAAATAACTAGCAATCTGCTTGACCGATTCAAAATGAACAACTTTGAACGGTTCTCTGTGCTTTGATGCATAATATGAAATTGTATGCAGAATTTCTCAATCACACCGCGACCGTAGGGTTTACGGTACGACTCCACGTAATTACAAATAGGTTTCTCATATGCTTTTTCGAACTAATAATGGTTGGGCCAACAGATTTCGCGTAGCCCAGGAGCCAAATAAAAGAGTCAAGCATGATTGTCCAGTTGCAACGGAGAGTAAATTCAATTAGTTAAAACTGAAATAAACTTACGCAAAAAAGGCTGCTAATTAAGCTACGGGGTATTGGAATCGATTACGATTGCATTTGCTGTTTGCTAGTTAGTTACTGATTATATTTTGCACGGTACCGGTGAAGGCTATTGCAACAGCGTCTAGTATTTAGAGTAATTACTGGCAAGATGCGAAGAAAGAGAAAAGTCCATACATTATCGTGCAAGTAATTAGAGAGTGCAGATGAGAGAAAAAGTGTGCCTTTAATGTTTAAGTATTCAAGTATTTCCACGCGTGCACCGTTGAAAAGGGATCTTATATATCCATCGAGAATGTTAGGTTAAATTTGCAACGAGCTTCATTTGCTAGGTAGTAGGTTTTGTGTGTTTTTTCGTCTTGTTTTATATTCCATGTGCATTTTGGCATTTTCCAATTCATTGCGCATTGATCTGGATCTTAACGGTTACGCTCAAATGGAGAAATATGAAAAGAGCAATAGTATTATAAAAAAGTTAAGAATATTTTACTTCTCTTTATGTTTACTTCTTTGCTTAACTATCACTATCGTAAGGGTTCCATCGAGAGGAAAGCTTAGCCAGAATTGCGTGGGCCCTTTTCGACCCTCTCCGGGATTTCTTATCACGCAACTAGATTGTTTGGCTGACCGATCCGTGTATCGTCATTGCCGCTTAATATGTAAAGTGTCAGCGTAATTCATAATTGGGCTTTCAGGTTGCAGGATTTTTCTTTCATTCATAACACCCCTCGCCTGTTTCGGGCGTTCTGATACTCTACAGCGCCTTGTTTTCTCAATCCTTCTAGGAATCCACTTCGGTCGGTGCTCAGTGATATGCTTTAGTGGGTCAGATAGCAAAATGTACTTACAAAACCGCAGACTCGTAGTTATTTTGATCAAATGCTTTGCTCTGTGTTTCGCTTTATAATGCTTTTTTTTGTTTAGTTGTGGGAATTACTAAAATGTTCACATTTCATGTGTTTGCATGATTTCTTATCCATTTTTATCGGCATCTCATTAAGATGATTAGCAATACAATTTGGTTTGCAATTCTTCGTACTAAGCCAGACCGTATCGTTCTGTTGGCTACAGTTCTTAAAAAGTTTTGAAATGTAACGGTTTTATCTAACAACGTGTACCCTTTTCCTATCTTCAATGACTCATTTTCCCATCTTTCCTATCTTCAATGACTCTCATTCGCAAGGTACACTGACTCTAGTTTACAATGCAATGTATCAACTATTTAAAGCATTGGACTTGGTTCATATTCTGGTCGTGCCACGGTTTGTGATACTGCATAAATTGCATTCCGTGTTTATGTTTGAATCGTTTCTCCTTCTGTTTGCTTCTTTGCACTAGAAAACATTTGGTTCCAAAAACATAATTTCTCGTTGTATTTAAATCACGGGGCAACACATGCTTATGCTCAACAGGTCATGTTTATAATGCAATACAACAGTTCAAGCTACAACAGTTTAATTCTTAAGCTAGAAGCTCTGATGCAATTTACAAGTGGAATTTTATCAATAAAAAAAAACAGAAGAGCAACTTGAAACTGTGACATATCAAAATCAATGTATTTCAATCGTATTAACACTCCCATACGCCTCTGGCAACATTGGCCAAAAACGAGTACCAAGAGTACAGTGCATTTGCGTAACAAAAGTCTTATTGCTCTCGGCGCGTATCTTGCGCGTTGTTGATGTGCGTTTTCGGATCTCCTAGCAAAAATTTACGGTATGATCTCTAGTCATCTATATTTAACACTAAAACAATATAAAAACCTAACACTAAAACCCGTTTCTTTGGAGGAAACACATCTAATTACACTAAATTTAAAATTGTTATCATAAATTCCAACAGCCCCAGAAGAAATGGGAAACCATTTTGCCTAGCTCTATCATTGGAATTGTACTATGCTGTCAACAGGCACCACTAGCGACAGCAGAGTATGTTAGGTAGCTATCCAAAAAAGTAAAACCCACAAGAATGCAATAGTGGAACGATTAGAATGAGTTAATTTATTTGCTGCATCATTTCGATTAACTTGATCCTTGAAAATTACACTGAACTCCAGTGGAACACGGAATCGTCCTCACGCAAGGTTCAGAACCGTCCAACGACTCCTTATCAAAGGTGTGTGATAGGATGTGACAGAGAGATTTACTGCCCGAGTGGAGGATTTCAGTAAAACCTTCCTTAGCGTAATAAAGCGTATTTTATTCTGAATTACACTCAGTAACCATTTTTTGTTTCGTGGCCTGGAATGTCTCGAATGAATATGTTACAACATTTTACGTGTTACAAAATGTGTCATCATCGATAACGCGCATCAATGGTTAACTAATAGGTCGCCAAACTGTCGATAAAAAACTGTTTTTGCGATGCTGATGGGAAACAACATGTCCTTTTTCTTTTGCGTGCGAAACCCTAACACAAGTTTCCCGTAGCCAGTTGGTCTGCCAGTGTGCGCCAAAGGCGACAAGGTTCGAAGGCCCGTTACTTTCCGGTGGACTTTAACATAATAGTGTGATCCCGGTGATTTGTGCTCGGGAATAACTAGTAGAGAAACAGTAGATCGTAATCTAAGTCGAACCTTAACAGTAATGCTTCTTCACATTCACTACACGCTAGAAGGAAGTTTGCATCAAGGATTATCTATTGCACGTCGTTACAGTAGTTTCTATTCCTGCCTCCGTTCGCATATTGCTTGCAAACGGGAGCCAACACCTTCACCGGCCTGGTTGGGTTTCCAGTATGCGAGTTCATATTTTCAAATTGCTTGAGCATTTCTGATGTGCGCTGTCCTTCCGCTCGATGGTGGATCCCGCGTGTGCTTGAAGTAACTAGAAACGGGCAACTTAAACTAAAGCAACACTTCCGAATCCGGAGTGTTGAGAAGAGACTACAGGAAAGGGTTCATAGGTCGTGGTACAGGTTGCAATAAGTGCATTTAAGAAAGGTAGAAAATGAAAAAGTATTGAAAAAAGCGGAAACACGAAGAAAAAAGTGAAAGACAAAGAATCATGAATCAGAAACAAAGAGAAGAGAGAGCGAGAGAGAAAGAGAACGAGAAAGAGAGAGAGAAAGAGAACGAGAGAGAGAGTAGATATTGGCAGGAGACTAGAGCAGGAAACCAATACGCAGGGAGCGGCTCTAAACTTGCACACACTTCAGTACTTCTAGTTGGGATCCAGAAAATGTAGTACGTCCAGAAATGTAGTACTACGTACGTAAATCTAGATCACCAATGGACTACTGGGGCGAAGCTTTGACTATTTTTACCGTTGTGCTGTCATTGTCAGTGCTGGAGGATGGATTGGAAGTATCCGATATCAACGTAAGGCTGTCCATCGCCGAGGTGATGCTGATGGTCTGTTCAGGGCTACCGAGTGGGCTTGTGACCCCTTCGGTGACCGACGGAAGCAGTGATTCGTTGGATGATTGACTAGGGGAAAACAAACAAATAAGCCATTCAGTATAGTATGTGATATTTTTTTCGGGCCTCAAAACGAAGGGCAAACAGCATATCTCGCACAAGGGGTGCTAAGCGCAGGACGTTCCATCTGGTTCAACGGAAAGCTGTCGCGTCGCACTTGAGCTAATGGGAACCGCACTTACCGCTCGGACGTGTGGTAATCGCCCGGCGCCGAGTTGGAGCGTCCCGAGCGACAGAACCGCTCTAACCGTGAGCCACCGGCCTGGGGCGCCCGTCCCGAGATGCCCTTGGTGAACGGGTTCTGAAACGAGTGCTTCTTCAGCATCGTCTTGATGAGGATCAGAGTGTCCAGCTTGGGGATGCTCTTGACCACGCTGCTCATATCCTCGTCGCTGATCTGTACCAGGCGGCAGTTTTCCTCCTCCGTCGGCAGCCGGACCGTGGCATGTTTCGTCAGCCACGGGTGCTCCTTGATCTGGGGCAGCGTGATGCGCTGCTGCGGGTCCTTGTCCAGCATTCGGCCGATCAGATCGCGCAACGCCTCGCTGATGCCGCTGGTCGCCGGATACTCTAGGGGATCGTTTTTGATCTTCTCGTACACGCCCGGCACGGACATCGCAATGAACGGTACGTTGCCGTGGACCAGCGAGTACAGGGTGGCCCCGAGCGCCCAGATGTCCGCCGCCTTGCCATTGTAGAAGTGCTGCCCGGGCAGCAGCGTCTCCGGGGCGCGGAACGCCGGTGTCCCCGCCGTCGATCCATTGTTCATGGCCGCGTCCTCGCCGAGAAACTCGTTGCAGACGCCCAGGTCGGCCACCTTCACGCTGCCCACGTCCGACAGCAACAGATTGGCCGGCTTCAGGTCGCCGTGGATGATGCGCTGGTAGTGCACTGCAAGACACCGCGAAAGACAGACAGAACGTGGCGCGTCGCGTCGGACGTTTACTCAAACAATCGTACCGAAACCCGATGCTCCCGGGTGCTCCAATTAAGCGCTCCGTAATCGGATCGTGAGTGCTGATTGTTTTCTGAGCGTGATTTAGCTTCACCCGAAGCCGAAAAACCTCGGCACCCTCGGGCGTTCTCTGGTGGTCGAAAATCAATCACACCAGACCCGGGGGCGTGACGGACCGGACACACCGGGTACAAAGCGTACGGATTGGTACTTACGATATTCGACGCCAAGCAGCACGTCCCGAAACACATTCCAGGCACGTTCCTCGCTCATGGGCGTATCGGTCGGGATGCTCAGTACCTCGCCCTGCTGCACCAGCTCGAAAACCAGATAGAAATCGTCCTCCAACGGATCATCCAACACCTCGACCAGCTTCACCACGTTCGGATGGTCCAGCTGCAGCCAGCCAGCGCAAACAATAAGGAAATAAGGAGAGAAAAATTGGAAAACATCACACACCGCCCGGGGGAAATTTGGGAACGGTCAGACGGCACTCTCCAGAGCTGCCGGTGGCCATCGTCCGTCCGGCCGGCCGATCGGTCGGTTCGTGTGTACCTTCTTCAGGACGGCAATCTCCCGGTAGACCCGGTCCAGTGGCGAAGTGCCGCGCTTGGGGCCGCGCCGCATCAGGCCCGCCTTTCGCAGGAGCTTCCGCTTCGAGAGGATTTTCATCGCGTAGTGCGTCGAGTCTTCTTCCGAGTACGCCAGCTTCACCAGCCCGTAGGAACCCTGGAACGGGACGCACAGGGACACCGGCGAAACCGGGGGTGTGGTTAATCGAGTTGTGCAAATCAGTCTCCGCCATTCCAATTTGCTGATGGACCGTAATCGCTTTGCCCGCGGGTGCTCGACCGAGTTCTCCAATCTAGCCATCATTAGCAGCACCGTGCCTTTAAATGCAGTAAAATTATCGGCAACGGTCACAGCGGAAGAGGGGTAGCAGGCATGGGAACCTCCCGAAACGAGTGGCAGAGTTTGCCGTAGATCGTCCCACTGATTGGTCGCACCACTTTTATGTGTACCGGTCGGATCCGTGATAGTATAATCGCTCGACCCATTCTTCATTCACCTAACCGCGACACACGTCACGTGGACGGTTCTGGCGTACATAATTGGCGCAATAAATAATTGACCAGCGTATGATGATGAAGTGGTCTACGTTTAATTTTGAACGTGAGATTTTAACAGAGATTTTTGACAACCAAGCTGTGCGTTCCGGGTATCGTAAATCAATGTCATCGATCGTTAAAAATCGTTCAAATTACGAGTTGATGAATTGAGATATTATGTGCACCTCAACGCCACGTCGTGACCATCACCCAGACACATTTGGAAATTTATTGTACGTTGATGGGTCTTCTTCAACGCGGAACACTGCCGTAGTCGAAAAGCCACGTAGTCTCAACAAGCGATCGCTTGTGAGCATCATCAACAATTTGCTCGCACAAATCATACAGCGATCAGGGATTGGTGCCATGTGTGGACCAATATCCGGAAAATGGGCTCCACAAATAGATGGCAGTATTCTGTCGACGAGGGGATCGACACAATGGTCGAAAAAACAAATGACAACCCCATTGATTGTACATTGTGGTAAATGTGCTGTTGTTTAGCAAAAGTAAGAACAGTTTAGAAGTGTTTAAATTCGTTAAGCTTTCCAATATTTTTCCAGCGGAAGGCCTTAGTAAACATCTTCAGTTGCTGAATGTGGCACTGCATATAACTGCGATCGTACGATTTTGTATAATAAAACATTCTCTTGCTTGCTAAACACGGTGTTGCGGGCCAGTAATTCAAAAATGGACCCTATTACACTGCCAGGTTGTTCAATCAGTTTTGTAAAACTTTTTGTATGAACGTATGTTATGTTTGATTTCAATCTGACAATTCATTCTTTGTTAGCAAGCCATTTAGTATTGACGTGTCATAGTATTTTTTACAACGGAAAAATCAACGTTAAAAACGTAAAAAACAGATACAACAGCCGAAATCTAAGAAAAATACAGGATATCGTATTGGAAAATTGTCGAATCACTGAGAGAGACTTAGTACAAGGCCTAGCCATGTCATTGAGTAGTATACCGAATATTTTGACTGAAGTATTGAGTTTCAGAAAGCTGTTTGCAAAATGGTTGCCGCATTCGTTAAAAAGGGAACAATAACGCATTCGAATGCCTTTGCGAGTTCGAAGACAACATTTAGGGCTTCTTCGAAAGAATAAAGTGGATTTTGTGCGTAGATTCAACAATATGGATGAGACAAGGGGTTATCACCATGATCCTGAATCAAAATAAAAAGCCAAAGAGTAGTGTGAACCTGGTTTTTCGGCCCCGAAACGAGTCCGTGTCCAGAAATCGCCCAAAAAGGTGTTAGCATCAGTTTTTTTCGATGCAAATGAAATTTTGTTTGTGTATTATGTGGAAACTAATAAAACAATAAACTCCGAGTATTATTGTAACCTTTTAGAACAACTGAAAGAGAAAATTCGTGAAAAAAGACGCGGTTTGTAGAAAAAAAATCTTTTTTCATCAGGACATCAATTAAAGGTCGAATTGTTGAAGAAGTTGGAGCGTATTTACCAAATTTGACCCCTAGCGACTTTCATCTGTTTCCAGATCTACAGAAATGTATGCGTAGAAAGCGTTTTTCATCAAATGATGAGGTCATAATAGCTATGGAAACGTATTTTGGAGTTGAAGGGCAAACAATAGGGGGTTTCTCACTTCGGGGGTTGAAATGTTCTTCGAAGATGTAATTTATAAACTGTTTGATTTATAATTGATTGAACATCCCAGTACATCAAGAAAGTCATCTTCTACAACCTCAAAAATACAAAAAAAATAAAAACACTCGACACATCGATCGACATATCGACTAAACGCTTTGTCGAATGTTTCCTAAACTTCAGTCGAGCGATTTCAGTTGAAAACTGAGACGGACACAAAACGATGGGCGTATGATGTTCGCGAGCTGTCCGCACTCTGTCCGCCATCCAGGTTCCATCCATCTGATCAGATCCGATCGGGTTAGATCCGCCCTCCCGTCCGTCCCTGCTCACTCACCTGTCCGATCTGATCGAGCAGCTTATACTGGTTCAGCTGCAGAAAGCTTCCTGACTGTTCGATCGACACGCGGCGCGACTCCCGCAGCGGCGTCCTCCGGCGGCCGCTACGTGGACTTCCGTACGGGCTGTTGTACGGGCTGTACGGCACGTTCGGGTAGATCGGGCGCGTCGTCTGGTCGAGCGTCTGCAGCTTGGGCAGCACGCGTCCCTTCAGCCCACCGACCCCGCCGCCGCCGCGGCCCCCACCTCCGCCGTCGATGCAGGCCATGCCGATCTCGAGCTGCGACTCGGACCGGTTCGACGCCTCCAACATGTCGTCGTTATCTGCCAGATCGAGGGATTGAGTTTTGGGAAGTATTTTAATGTGCTGCGCCAGGAAGCGGGCGCTGTGCGGCCGACAGGATGACGACGAGGAGGATGACGAGGGTGATGGTCCGACGCCACCCACCACCGGCGGCGCCGTCGCCACCGACGGAGCCGCGTGGTAGGTGTGGTAGTGCTGCTGATAGCTATGAAGTGGTGGCTTACTACACCGCCCCGTCACCGTGTTAGTAGCGATGGTGGTGGTGGTGGTGTTACTGGAGGTCACGATCTGGTGGTGTTGATGGGTGGCGGAACATGGGACGTTAGTGGTGGCGTTCGGCCCGTCGCCGGGATCGTCGCCGGGCTCGCTAATGGACACGGAGGGTAGAGCTACGGTTCGGTCCGACGTATCACAGGGTGCGGTTAGTACGGGAACACCGACGGTCACCGACATGGGGACGAGGTCATGCGCGTGGTCGGGGTTAGTAGTAGTAGTGCGGAAGGGATCGTCGCCATCGGAACATTCCCTGGCGTTCTCTGAGTGGGTCCTAGGGCCAGCGGACGTTGCGGCCGCCACCGCCGCGGTCAGCGCCACGGCCGCCACGGCGGCGGCGGCGGCGGTTGCGGAGTGGAAATGTGTACCTTGACCGTGCCGGCCGGCCTCGGCCGGAGACTCGGTGCGGATGATCACCGGTTGCGGCACGCTGGTCGACACCCGAACCACGTCGGCGAGCCCGCGCGCCAGCCCACTGACGGCGGCCGGTTTCCGGTGACCGTCGTCGTCGTTGCCGCCGTCGCCGGAAACTATCACGGAACCACTGGTACCCATCTTCCGGCAGCTAAGGCTGTGGCGGCCGTCGAATTGATTACCGTCGGCGCTATCTAACGTTGGGGTCGGCTGGAGCCGTACGCTCTCGCGGTCCGCGGACTCGTCGCCGCTTGCGCTGTGGTGGTGGTGGTGTGGGGTCGAGGATGGGCGGGCAAAATTGAGGCATTTCATGCTAGCACTGTTGTTATTGCTGCTGCTGCTGCTGCTGCTGCTATTGCTGGGGTTGTCGCCGGCATGGCTGTACTCCGGTACGTCACCGGGACTTTCGGCCAGGAACTTCCGCACGGTCGGTGAAGACGGTACGGATGGCGATCCGGCACCGACTGCTGCTGCTGCTCCGTCCTCCGAGGTTAATGGCTCGATGGTCGTCGCTTCTGACTGTACCGTTGGAGACATTTCGCTTTCGCTGAGCTCGGTGCTACTGGCCATAGCAGTTGGCTCGGCCGGCCTGTCACGGAGGTGGGGGCGAGAAAAAAAAGCAGGTGAAACGGGAGGTCATAAGCCGCGCGGGAACCGGCCCGGTACCACTTACCCAAACGTGGATACGGTTGCGCTCTGCGGTGAACATGGACAGCGCCCAATCGTCTGATCATTCCAATGGCAGGACCGTAGTGTTTCTGGAATTGTGCGACAGACAGCGGACAAGGATCAGCCGATGCTCGAATTATAAGAGGGGAGGGAGGGGAGGGATATGACCCTCTTTCTGGTATGGAAACGATTCACGCCGGGCACCGTGAGCTATTATTAGTTTGATCAAATTTATCCCCCAAATAACCGTTCGTAGCGATGGATTTTTGCCCGATGCCCTCCAAAGCCTCCGAGGACATCTAGGGCTGCAGTGTAGCATCTGACGTAGCTACTCCGCGGCCGCGGGGTTTCCGCCCAGGACGCAACACAACTCCGGGCTAATTGATTTATCAAAATCAAATTTGTATTTCTCATTTGCACCAACTGCGCGTGTCGCTCGCTGAGCAATATCCTCCGAGACGCATTTGTTCCACGGGAAAACCGTTCACCGATTTAAAGCTGTTAGCCTGCGTTAGCGGAACACACGGGGCGGAAAAGTCCTGAGCCTACCACAGAAAGGGCGCAAGCCTAGTTGCATTCATTGCTTTTTCAGTTAGTATAAAAGCTTCAAAAGAGAGCTGATTAAATGATATTCTCATTCTTTAATGATATTCTCAACTCATAAGTTTCTGGGTTGCTTAGAGCTAAGAGTGACACTACTTTTGTTATTTTCAGAACCATGCATTAAAAACGATTTCGTGTTATTAGTGTCAATGTTAATGCTAATATTAATGTTAAAGAACATGGTGATTTTATGAGAAAGCTCTGTTCAAAGTGGAGGCCGCGTTTGCTCACTGTTAGCTGAAAAGTTATGGCCACGATACTTTGGGATGTGCGTGGTGTAATATTTTATTTTATTTATTAATCTTGAGTATCTTGAGAAGGAAAATGCCATGCCAAAAAAATGCCATGTCAACAATGAATATTATATAGCATTATTGAAGCCAAAATTGCAAAGAAACACCTCGTCACAAATCAATCAAGACAAAGGCAAAACTACATGAATGGAACTTTGAATTCCTGCCGTATTCGCCAGAGGGACTACTGGCTGCTCACAGACCTCAAAAAACGGTTCACTGGTGAGAAATTTCGCTCGAATAAAGATGTTATCACTGAAACTGAGGCCTATTTTGAGGCAAAAGATTGAAATGTTAGAGCGCCGCTGGAATGATTGTGTCTCTCTTGAAGGGGATTGCGTTGATGAATAAAACCAATTTTGCCAACAAAAAAAGCCGTTTTTTGTCTTAGACTCGAGACTTTTCAGCACATGTGCTATCACGCGGATTACGAAGCCAGACGGCGAAGGACGTCGCGGTGGCGAAACGCAACCGAGCGAAATGTTCCACGAACCGGCAGACTGCGAGTTCGCGACGTTTGTTGTTCTCAACAAATATCCGAGACGGCCCCGGGGGGGATCCCAAAATGGCATTTGGCGCGTCTAGATGAACGCCAATAATTGAATTCGACGTCCCACGATTGGCTAGAGTGGCGCGAAAAGCCTCACCGTGAAGGCCGCGCGTTCGTTGCGAAACAGAAATGAGGTAATTTAAATTTTTGGAAAACTTTCATTTCATGCCGCTCGTTGCTTATGTCTTCCTTTCGAGCTTTCGAGACATGCAACTCCTTAGAATAAGGAGGACGAAGCGTTTCCTTCCTGGTTCCGGTGGGCGCTGATCCGACTGTTCGCTGCTGTGGATTCATTGGCCTTCACAGGATTAGCCCCACGCCGTGGAGAATCTACGTAGGAGAAAGTTTCACTCGTCGTCTAATTGGCTACTCTTTCAATTGCAGTTAGGCTTGAAGGGCTGCGTCCTTCAGGTTGGCACCCATAGAGAAATTGAGGTTACCGCACTGGGCCGAAAGTATTGCCCGGAGCAGTGAAACGGTGGGACATCTTCACCCACAATTTCCTACGAGCACCGAGCAGCAGTCCAACAGCCCCACCCGATCTTGGGCACACATCATCTCGGCTCGGCTCGGCGAGATGAAAGGCTTCTTCGCACAGTGAACCACTTAAAGACCTGCCCCGGTACGTGCCGGTTTATGTCGGCGTCGGTGGTGTTCCGTGGAAAAGGATAAATAATAACCGGAGTTCAAAGTGACACGTGTGAAACGGAGCTTGTTAAGTAAATAAAGAAACATCGGCAGGCATCAATCTAGGCGAACGAAGAAACAATACCGAGAATTAGTGCTTTCCTCCTTCAATGTGAGCCGTGCGGAACAACACACGTACGCGCGTACAAAGCCATTTTTAATAACACCAACGTGTGTGCACTTTGAATACCGATTGCTCACTGGCTGTTCTTCGAAAAGGGCAAAATATATATTTGCTAGCCACAGGAAAAGAACTAACCAGGGTAACTGTGGCTGATTGGAAATAGCCCAGTCCCTAAGGTACGCTTTAGAAAGAAAGATCAGCTAGGCCCTCGTTCAGAGGCCAACTACAACATGATCCATCATATTAGTGTACACAACTCGATGAGCACATAGATCAATAGACCCTTCGGTAGAATGGATCTACTTTGGTTTCGACCCCTGGTCGGATGCACTCACTGCGTGGTCCATTACTACAAACCACTCTGCTTTTCAATTGCGCCGTACGGCGTGACACTGCTGCTTGTGATAACCCTGCGTTTGATCATACTTCTTTCGAGCCCATCCTTGGAGGTAATTAAAGGAGTTGAAATCAATATGCCCGGAGCAAGGGTCTTCAAAGGTTCGCTATGGCTAAAATGTTGAAGGCCGCAAAGGGTTGGAAGGTTGCTTTCTTTGTTCATCCCGTGTGGAAATAATGCAACCGTATTTAGTAAGCCTACCGCGTGAAGCCTTCATCAAAAATGTAAAATTTAATTTGCTTGCAGGCATCCACTTTTCTGCCACATTTCCTCTCTTTCTATCTCTCTCTTTCTCTGCCTTTCGAACACACAGAAATGCTGATGAACAACTCGGAAAATGGTTCTATTTTAGGCACACTTTTCTTCCCATTGTCGAACGGAAAAAAATGTGACGCGGCATGAAGCCGAGCTCCGAAAGCCTTGGGGTTGCGAGGCTCTCCCTGGGGCCTACTGTCATTTTACTGGGCAGGTTTCGTTCGGTTGAAATATTAAACAAAAACGAGAAATCGCAGCCAAAATCTAACGTAGAAACAGTAACGTCAGGGCGTGTCAAGTACGTGTCAAATAGCAGGCGCTGCAATGAGAATAATGAGAAGCGAGCGAAAGTATTGACTAAACCAAACGGACGACACATCAAGAAAAATGATCTCGCATTTCATCGGTAACTGCGATTGACTGTTGAATATCAAAATGAATAAAAAAAACCATTGTGGTGTATTGATACCGTTTACTGTGAATGTTGATGTTAATATTAACAATTATTGGCAGTCAGAAGATTATTACTTAGAACAGAAGTTGGTTCACCGTAACTTGAAAAGAAGTGTTTGGTACAGTAGCTTTTTAAAACATTTTTGGCATTTCTAAAGAATACTACACCAGCGATTGTAAGAGTTTTCATGCGACAATAGCTGTGTAGCGGAGGAAGAACTAGGATAATTCCCAATAATAAATAAACCCGTTCAACGCAATATATAATTTTGGGATTGGACACGCCAAAACTGTCTCGAAAAGTAAAGAATAAATAATTTATTTCATGTTGAAATTCTACCAAACGTCTATCTGAATGCCTTTGAGATACTTGTATTGTACTAGCGAAGCAAATTCAGGTCCAATAAAGATTAACGTGGTTGTACTATTAACGTGGTGGTACTACTAAGTTGTATAAATTAGTTAACAATATACGAAAATCTCATAGCAAAGAAGCACCGGAAATAATTCGACAATTTCTACTTTTAGATTCTACGGAAGTGTCTGAGTTCTAATAAAAATTGTTATTCCTATCAAATTTCAACAATAAATGTTGTCATACATGGATTAGATCGGTGAAAGTGTTTCAAAACGTGAAAACGAAAATGGCTGCCATACAAATTCGGTGTACAACGTTCAATTAAGATCAACCATGGATTTTTTTTCACTGAAACCTGTTCGTGTTAAACGCAAAAGCCAAACCGACACAATAGTTCACTCCAGTTACAGAACAATATTTTCCACTTTAATGTCCATCGATCGCGGTGTGGGCGTGTGCCGTATCGACTGTTGGGCTTTTCGATAATTGCACCGTTGCGTGGTCAATATAGGACAATATACATAAAGTGCTTCCGCGCTTGAATTGTGAACCTTTGGACAAAACATTCCTCCCACGGTATGGACTTCTGATACGCACAGCATAGGCACATTGCTCGAAGCTGCTGCATATTCATTACAAATTGACGGCTCTGCTATAAATAACAGCGATAAAGCAAAATCACGGATGCACCACTTCAGGTGCAACCTCGTCGAATAATTAGACTTTTACCACCTACAATGGCCGGCATGGAACTGGATGATGTATGGATGGATGATGAATATCTGCTGCCGGCGTAAAATTGATAGGTCAAGTGCTGCACACAAACGCGGTGTCAGGTTAATATTACACCACGGGGCTCCATGACAGAGGTTCCGTGGGGCGCTTTACCATCGTTCATCGAACGTAGCCTTCCACTCGAAGTCCGGCAAGTACGCCAGAATGGGTTGACATTTGGAGAAGCATATATCAATGGAATCCACTCTATCATGTTCTGGGCACGGATTGTTGGGCCCGATATCAAGGTGAATTGTACATGAATCACAAGGTAAAACAAAACATTATACAGACTACCGCGAATCGTATTTAGAAATGGAGTTCAGTATAGGTTTGAACATTTTTGAATGCTTGTAAACTACCTCCAATTTTGAAATGTAACGTCAATTGTGGATCACAGTTCGGTTGCTTACATGAGCTTCCAGGAGGCGTTATTTGTTTCAACGTCCGTGTTATGAAGCGACCATGGATGGACTCTTTGTCATCGGATCGCATCGGAAGCTCGTCAATGGTGTCACGCACACTCTTCGGTATCAAACGCTTCCTACTACGGTAGATCTACTAGCAGAGGGGCACTTGACCTTAGTCCGGAAAGTTATCGTGTTCACAACCGACCTCTGCCGGGAGATCAGATGCTGCGAAACGAGCTTTGTGTTCCGGTAAAATCGGAAGCCAAACGTTGGTTGCGGAATGCAAATAAAGTTTGAGACCGAAAGATGTGCTTCACAGCTTCGGGGCCGTATTGCTTCGAAAGACTACCTTCAAAAACACTGCAGGGTAATTCTCACACAGTGGAACTACCCGTAAAGTGCAGTATTTGAAATGTAGGACGAGGTTGCCTAGCGTGCGGTGCCATCCTGGCGCACGGCATCGACGTAGACTGGGACATTTGCCAGCATAACCGAACCTGCCAAACCCTGGACAACTGGCTCAGTGTCGCCAACTAGAAAAGCTTCACCCTAATGGTCGGCAGCAACATGATGTTTCTATTAAAATTTAACAGTCACTTCAGGTTCGTTCAGGCACAGATTGAAAGAAAAACTTTGGTCCCTTTGTCAGTCAAACTAACATAGGCCCTTTAGGACCTCTTCTTCTTTTGGCGCTACAACCGCTGAGCAGTCTTGGCCTGGCACCAGAGACAATGTTAATCTCTGATGCTCTTCTGTAACATTTTTTAATTTTTACGGACGGGATTGTTAGCCCCGCGCCAACCCCCCTGTCACGCCGGTATCGGGAATCGAAACCATGGCCGGTTGAGTTACAACCGATCCCGGGATTCGAACCACGGCCAGCTGCGCTGACAGCGAAGAGCGTTACCGACTGCTCTATCAGCGGGGGTAAGCCTCTAGGACCTCAGCTTCACTTAAAATAGGTTTACAAATACAAACGTCTGACATGTCATCTAAAAAATCATCAAATACCGTAACCGTAGCAGCAGTCGTTCGAAAAATGTCGACAGATAGTGAACAAGTTGTACGATGTCCACCGTATAGTGGGGTTGACCCACCTACCCCACGCTATAGCCCCTTTTGATGCAGCGTTTTTCCGTCCCGATTGCTTATCGGATGGAAGTCACCTCCTGCCGTGCCACTGAAGTATTCCGTTTATTTTCTTTTTAAGCTCAATCTTCAACCATTCCGTTGGCCATTCACGACGGTATTATCTTTAGCGTGGCACAGCTTCTGGAAGGCGAAACTTTGAGTCGACGATGAGTCGAGCGCTGCGGCATGACGACCACCAGCCGAGGTGACCTTCTATTTTTCGCAGTTTTCCGCCCACCGTGTGACCGTGGGTTTTCAATTTCCGCGCTCCGAAACGCGCAGCTGGGGGTGTCGAGCGCTTCAGGAAGATCCATTGCCCAGATCCACCGCTCCACGGGATGGGGAAGTTTTATTGTACCGATGTGAGTACAAACTGCCCACAATGATGTCGTTTGATAAAGTTCCGACGAGACTGTCAGCATAATAATTTTATTACTTGCCTGACCCTTGTCAAGCTCGTTTCCGTCGAGCACATAATGAGCGCGAGCTTGTCAAGGGTGAGAGAAAACAAAGCCGAAAATAACAACAACGAATCATGGCAGTTGTCGCACAAATTTTCAATCCTAATTGAAACAATGAACAACTCAAAAGACGCTCCCTTATTTAGCATCTAGTTGTAAGTTATGTTAAATTATCAATTGTCAATTAGGCTGCCCGTTGATTTTTTTTAAATAAATAAATCTGCTGTTTCCGCTGCCGAATACCCGTCCGTAGATTGTTAGTTTTCCTGGAATAAATTCTGCAATTTGGATAACGTCTGCCCGAAATGTGTAATGTGGGGTACTGGTTGTCGATTTCTAATTCGATGAAAACACGAAACATCTGTTCACATGAATTACATAGAAGTGTATGTAATATGTTTGGTAAATTTTACATATTCTACATACACTATTTCTACATATTCGTGTTGGAAATTCCACAATCATTCTGAGACTAGCAATGTACCGCAAGGAATAATGAGCTGGCCCTGACGTTAACATAATTATATTCGTCCTCAACCTGATAATTATGGATGAAAAATTAATCCATCTCAGACTCACGCTTCAGTGGCGGAGTTTTCCAACACAATCATTGTTTATCGCGCATTGAAAAGGCGTTGAACAATGAGTTTGATTGAAATATTTATCGGAAAATCTCGAAATGGTTACATTTTTGACGCATTTCAGCTTTCGCTTCGTTAATAACGAGATTTTCGAGTTGTTTTTTTTGTTCGCTTCCTTCGCCAACCCCGGGCCGGGTACTTAAACCATAAGCACGCACAACCGTGGCCGTGTCTCATTTCGCGTAACATTAGTTATTTCCATTTCCCTTCTGTGCACAGCAATCACAGCAAGAAAATGTACGGAATCAGCAAATTATGTTTCACTTATTAAAATAGATTGCCAGCCGCCCTCGACGGTGTCGGCGGCGGTCGCAGGTCCTTCAGCCGGTCGCCGGCCAGAGCGACGAAATGACTTTGCCTCTTCCACGGTTGCCTGCTCGGTGGCCGACCGCCCTCTGCAGCTTCGCGGGGAGCCCTTTCGGCCCTGAAAGAGCCCTGTCACCTTCAATGCCAGCGACGAATGTTGGGCCAAGAAGATTGCGAACCTCCCGACCGAAGGCTTGTTTTAGTCGACTGCTAGCGATGCCGTCCGGTCTTCATCACTCCCGTCATTTTTCATGTTTACTTTCTTTATTATTATTGTTTCGCTTTCTTTTTCGGGACACATCAATCTGAAAGAATGCTAGCGCTCGCCCGCCAACACGCGACTCGCGGCACGTTTCTGTCGACCCTGGCAGGTGTTGGGTCACTCGGTGGCCTCAACTGTAGCGTTGTTAACATCCATTTGCTCATTTGCTCGGAAACGTTTGACTTGCAGAACAGGTCAGGGAACAGGGATCTGGTTTTTGGCGGTTTTATCGTGATTTATCGTTTTCGGGCTTTCCTTTTTGCCTCCCGGTCGATGGAGAAGCAAGTTTTCGAATGCTTTCGAATAAACATTGAATTATTTTAAACTATGCTTTTTCTAAGCAGCAACTGTGCCATTGAGGAAGTAAAATGCAAGGGCAAGGCCCTTGAGCAGATTACGAGCCTGGACGACCCTCAATGTAGGATGTGTATCTAATGGAGTGGTAATACATAATTTACCATAAACTTGTGATGATTAGTATCCAAAATTGACTCAAGGGTAGTACAGGCAACAGTTTTATTTTTTACATTAAACTGTGCAGTAATGAATACAATTAATGTTTTCTTAATACTGCTCAGCATTCCTGTGCTGTTATCCCCCCAAATGCCAGCGCTCAAAAGCTGTAACTGTTCAAATATATTTTACTACCAGCAGGTGGGCCAACAAAAGCACTCTGGTGACGCCGAAGTCACGAAGGCTTAGCATAACTTCGAAGGTTAAATTCATGCTGCTGGATGTGTAAATTTATCGTTGACAAGAGAAAAACTGTACTGCAAACTATGCTCAACTTTTGTTCATAAGGTCAGAAACGAAACAGGGGCCGCACGTATTGTTGAAGGGTAAATTTCGTCCTATTGCCCCTCGGAAAGGGCATAAAATTAAGCATTTCAATTAGTCCAAAGCGAAGTCGCCATGCGAGCGTCCGTCCTTTTTTTTCAGAATGCTCTGAACGACAGCGCTCCTGGTCTCGAAACAATATTAAGAGATGTTATGTTGAAATTCACATGCTAAGTTAAAGTGAAACTGACAAACAATCGAACACAAATAAAACCTTCTGATAACGAAAGAAGTTGTAAAAGTTGTTCACAAAAGTGTATTCTTTTTTCGGCACCGTACAACACGAAACAACGTGTTGCAAGTAATTTTTTTACAAAATCCGATCATTACTAAATTCGTTACAAGTCGTGTGACATCAATAATCTGCATTGGGCGACACTCCGAATGAATAAATAAAAGTTGATTTTAAGATATACAAGCAAATTTAAATTTCAAATGAATTACCAGGCGCCTCCATATCTTTGATTATCATTCTGCTCATCACAACAAACACATCCGTCCGACGGTTTGTTGATGAAGGTTGGACGACGGTTTGTTTGCGAGTTTCATCAAACTTTCATCATAAAATATTTCATGACGGATTCATTTGCATTCGCTTCATATTCTTTTATCTGCAGTTATTTCCATTGATGCAAATGAACTTATTCATCATACTAATTAGTTTTACGATATGTTGCTGCAGTTCCTGTTTACTTGCTTTTATAGTAATACTCAGTTAAAGGTACTTTGGTTTGATATAGAAAAAAGTTGTAAAGCTGTGGTCCTTTAGCTTTATTTTAAAAATATCTTTACTTCGTAGTGAAAACATCGTACAAAAGGTTGATTAAAAGTTTCGGTGTAAAAGTTTTACCAACAAGATCGCTAAGTGTGCCAGATAGTAGCCACAGCATCAAGCGTTTTGCACGGAGCGGATGTTTGGGGTCAGGTTTTAGTATTTAAAACCCAACCTTTGTGTTGTTCACAACAACCAATGTGAGTTGAGAACAACGTAGAAACTTTGCGAATACTTTCATTTGCTGGTCCAGCTGGTAGCCAGAGAAAGTGAGAATGGACGGTCGCTTTTACCTTTGATGTCCATACATTACATTGCCGTGAATTTCAAGGAGGTGTTTTTTTGTTGGTTTGTGTTTCGTTGGAACGTAAAAATAAAACTTCCACGAAATCCACAAAAAAAGGCCGCGCGTACGTTATCTGAAGCTCATGATTAAACTTACGTAATCTTGTTGAATAGTTGCGAACATTCATTCAGCTGAGCCAAGCTACAGATCGCATGCTTATTAACTGGGCTGAACAAATATAATGACCTGCATAATGTTTTACCACTGTAGTGGTAATTATGATAAGCAATAAAATATAGTACACACTCACATTACATTTCGTTAGTACGGTATGCTTTAAATTGATCACCTTCATGAATTGTAAATCATACGGCATCAGAGAGAATATCATTTGAATATGGACAAGAAGTTTGAAATATTTAATTAATCGATTTATAAGTAAACAGAAATAGATAAATTTAGCGTACGCATTCCACGCAGAACTGGCGAACAAGAGCCTCATGGGATCGTTCCCACTCGAATCGATAATTATGATGTCACATCACATGAGACAACATAAGTGGACCATCGGCTGTGCGTAATAACTGGTTGTATTAATAATTGATACCCAACAACAATCATCATGCACCGCCTTCGGGCAACACTGCGCCAAAGATTGATCGCGGCGAAAATCCGCGCCCGTCCAAAGGGAAGGGAGTTAAGGTTCGATTCGTCTAAATTAATAATCCCGCCGGCGGGCTGCCGGCGAAGTGGACACCGTTTTTTTGTACATATATAAATTCATTAGTACAAACATATTGCAAATAAAGCGCCTCGGTTACAAGGTTTACCAACAGTAAATACAAGGCTGGCAGTTTAATTGACCCCTCGAGGGGCGCTTGGATTAATACTATGACGCGCGGCGGCAGACCTATAATTAATCTGCGAAATAAAGGTAAACCGTTTTACTTCTGCTTCTTCTGCTGCTTCAGCGTGCCTTCGTTTTAGTGTTTGCTCGAACAAAAAAAAAACTATGTCGCCCTAAGGGAACCCCACACCCGCTTGCTTCGCCCCTACGGTTGGCCCAAAACTGCCACAGCGCAGCGACCTGGCAAAGCTTAAAAGGCAAGGCAGCAACCGGAGCAGCGGCCGGAAAAAGTATGTTCAACACGGACGGTCTACACACCACACACGGCTCACGGCTGGCCTGCCGGGGGCTATATGTTCAATTTTAGCAACAGTCAATGGTTCGCGCCAAACGTGGGAATGCGAGTGCCTTTCGCCTGTTCGCCGTCTGGCTTCAGCCTAGCTGCAGGTGAAATATATACAATGTAGATTGACTGGCACGCACCGCCGGACGGGTGTTGGGGAAACTGGTTACTTGCCAAAGTATGATTTCCTACCGATCCGCGTTCCCACCGACCGACCAGACCGACGGCACCGGCCACCGGTGCTGCAGGAAAAGCGGTTGGTTCGTTGGGAAAATCGCGGTTGCACTGCGAAAACCTACATTGAGTTACTTATGGAATTGCGTTATGATTTTGTTACAGTTTTTCTTGAACATGTGCAACGTGTTGCAATTGTTTGTTTGGGCCAAATAAATTACGTTACCGTTGGGAAGAATACTATGAATTGAAAGAAACCAAGGACCAAAGGAGGACCAAGGAAAAGTCGACTAGTTTAACATTCGCTTTTGGTGGTTGGTTGGCGTTTTTTCATATCAGGTGTCCTGTTCGGTTCTATTAATGTCACACGGATGTTTGAGGCTGATGTTTCAAATCAGCATCTTGTGATCTCGGCACACACTCGGTGAAGTTTCACATCATACTGTTACAAAGTTCTTTGTTCAAAATTAGTATTTGGTACACAGTGTAATTGAGTGAGTATTTTATTGTAAAGTGTCTTTTACGGTAAGTCATGGAGCACAACTACCGTTCAGTCGGTACCTTCGGTCTAGGAAAGGAGGTGAACCACACAGCTCGCTCTCCCAACCGCCTATTAATGTTCCTATTATCACCTGCCGGAATGCGCTTCTGCCGCTGAGTGCATGTTGGAAACTGCAGCTCGTGCTTAATTGTCTGTGTGTGTGTGTGTGATTGCAAGCGTATTATTCATGGGCCAGCTTTTTGCGATTGATGTGCCCTCCATAAAACGCACCATAAAACGGTTCATGCACAATCTCGGGGCGATGATGAAACGGCGCAAACGACTAATTAACGTCGTGTGTGGCCATTTCAATCAACGGGCGGAATGCCTGCTCCAGGTGACCGGCGCAATAACGGCCCTAGGTGCAATTTTATCAATCAACATAAGCATTCATCCTACAGCAGCAACGCAATGGGACGAAACTAACTGCACTGCTGCATGCTTCTGTGAGAAGCATTGGCTAGACGACAAAAAGACGACGACTGCCCGGTTTAGATGAGTTACGGTAACATATTTGTTAAATCTCCGTGCTTATAAAGGTTATGTGCCTTCTGTTAAATTACTCACACTTTATAATATAATTTCTGTAAAAACATTATTAAATTATAAGTTTTTTGCTATCATGGCTGAAAGACTCGGAAGAAAACTTTTCCTCTTTATCGCTTTAATATTATTCTTCGTGAAAAGTTGATGCAAAGTAGGTACTTGAAACACGTTAAATTGCCAATGGTGTTTTGAACCGTTCAAGCGACTCGCAGAGAACATTTTCATACTCATCGCAACGTCAGTGACCACCATAACCGCTATTATCAATTTCACGCGATGACCCGCTAAGTGTCGAGCGACGAAAAGTCAATTCCAATCGAAGCTTCACTTCTTTTAACACGTGCCCTTCGAATAAGCCTCCCGCCGGGAGCCTAGTATAAGCTCCTAAGCCAACCTGTCAGAACTGTCACCGCCGCTATCAGCAGGCTTCGCAAATAAAAGGGCAGCAGCATAATAGTAGGTAGGCGTCCTAACGCCCGTTACGAGGGTTCCACCGGTTCAATAATGCGCTCCGTCCTGGCGTGTTCAAACAAATTGCTTCTTTGCTCCACCAGGGACTATGAGGTGGCGTTATTTGAGTCTTTTACATGACATCTTCTTTGCTTAGCGAACGGTCACCATCCCGTTATAGGTCTCTGAAGTGAAGTAATGACACAGTAAACTAGAGAACACTCAAAACAGGTTGAGAACAGGACTGCACGCACGATGCCTTATTCGGCTCAGTAGTTAGTCATAATGGACTAACATTAAAATCAATTACATTCGCGGCACGTTAATCAACGGGTCTTGTAAAGGTCCTATGAAGCGTGACTTTTATTTGATTATTGATTATTACTTGATTTATCCTGCCTGAAAACCTGTTGATGGATTAGTAAGACGCAGCATCAACATTTTCACTTCATCAAACACGAAAGTTTTATCATTTTACTTTAACGGGTAGACATCCGACCATCGCGTTGCAAGGAATAAAAACTTGAATACGCCGCCCTATCACCCTAGTAGAGGATTTAGTAATAAGAAAACAGAGCCGGTTTATTTTGAAAACACTCTAACAATAACAACAAAGTAGTTGTTAAATAAATTTGTAGGAATACGGTTGCGGAAATGAGTTTGAAAGCAAACACAAATCACAGGATGGTTCTAATTAAAGCCAAACCGTGTTGGCTGTACCACGACGGACATGGTAAAACTCTACAGCAACAGCCTCGCTGCCCGAGTTCCAAAGTTCGCCGATTCATTGTGACCCAATTTTGACGGAACTTCTCAACTGTGGCGGCTTTTCTGGGGGGGCCGAAAACGCAGGTGGATAGAATGAGAAAGTTTAACGCAAGCCTGCGAAAGGTGCAATAAATTGGGTAAATTTATGGTGACTCACGGCGACGTTCAGGCTATCGAGTTTATGTTGGGGAAGCTCAGAAATCCGTTCTTTAGTGTGGCGCATAAATTTGCTTTAAGTGGCATGTATCCAATAATGTTGGCAAGTGAATGGCTGTTTCAGTCCGAAGCGTTCGCGGCGCTTATTGAATTGGGCCACACATTTAAAATTACAACAAAAAAATAACGTGAACGGGGTATTTAAAATCAAATAATTTATGCACACTTCTGGAGCCGGCACTGTGAAAAGGACACCATCCCCGCCAAAAGTAGCAAGAATAATGCAAGCTTAATGCTTAAAAGTGTCGACAATGCCTACATCCAAAGTAGAACTATGAAACTAATTGTTATTACTAAATGAGCATTCAGCGGCAGGGACATGAATAATGGATAGTACACGGCTAGTTAAAATAAATGGAGTTTAATGAATAGCGCAAGGTAATGATCTAAGCGACAATTGTATGGAAAAGTGTTTCTAACGATAGAAAG
This sequence comes from Anopheles cruzii, assembly GCF_943734635.1. NCBI lineage: Eukaryota > Metazoa > Arthropoda > Insecta > Diptera > Culicidae > Anopheles > Anopheles cruzii. Next base: position 42,228,203 of record NC_069145.1, read on the forward strand.
CAATTTGCAGACTACTCCACCGCGGAATGTGGAGCAGGAAACAATAAAATAGCGAGCTACAACGTTCATCCGTTGCTTTATGGAAAAAATGTTAATTTTATGTATTTTCTTAAAGAAATTGCCAGTGCACACGTACACCCTTGGGTGGAAAATATTTTCTCACTATGCGTGACAACAAAAGTGCACTCTGGTTTGGATTTCAATTAAGATAAGCCCATCCGAGGTACCCAGTGTCAGAGCGGCGTTACTCTGCGCTCCGCTTCACGCAAAGTTCGATCTGCTCGACTTAACTGCATCCGCATCGGGGTTGTCGCCGGAGAGCCTAGGACACCCCGTCACCAATCGCCGTCCGTGTGAAACGCCCTTTCGCTTCACGCCGTCCGTTAGATCACGAGGCATGGCGGTCGCCGGCCGGTTGCCGGCCGGTTCGATGTAACGATGACTCGGATAGGTGGCGAAAATAAGGAACTGCAAGCTCTGGAAGTAGGAGCCCAACGGAGCGCAGAGGAGCCAAACGATGCGGTGGCGCAGAGTTGCTTAGCTAAACCGGATTAACCAGTCCGGCGTCGTAGCGGTCGAAGTCATCGTGACTTGCGCGCGGCGTCGTCGGAATCTCCGGAGCGTTAAGTGTTTTGCTGCGTGGCGCGATTTACGATACTGAATGATGAGGAAACCCACCGTCCACATCGAAGAGTAGCGACATTTTTGTCACGCCTTTTTTTTGTAGATCAATCCTCGTCAATTGCTGCAATTCTATGTTGCTGCATAATGATTTTATGCTGCATCAAACATCGATTTCTGGTAGAGCTACGAATATAGTTAGTTTTTATGAACTAAGAAAGCCAATCTCATTGCTTAGCTGTTCTTCTTTTACTTGCGTAGCTTTTGAACGTGTACCGTTGCGTTGTTCAACAACCTTTCTGAAGCTCTTAAAAACAAAAATACCAACCAAGCAGGTAATTTTTGTCGCCAAACGAAAACACGTTCCTGGTGGTTCATAACTCCAAGATTTCCACTCTAAGACGGGCCTAGTTGAGCCGCGCTTAACAGCTTGACACTGGCGGTGATCCTCACCGTTGGACCATCGTGCTGGTTAAAGACCTTTGATGAAATAAAACTAAATAATGATCGCAATACGACTCTTCGCCAGCGTCAACGACCGACGTGGTCTTGGCGACCTAGCGAAGGAGCATGCCATCGCGTGGGCGCAAGAAACTCGATGGCCCATGAATGTGATTTGCCAGGTGATACCTACGAGCTTTGCGGGGCTTGCACCGGAACACCGGTCGCTTCGGATATCCGTTGGAACTGCCAGTTGCCGCCACGTGCATAATTTATGACCCTCCAACCCGCGGCTAAGCTGCGCTGCGATACTTTGGCCAGGCACATGTGCCGTGTCATTCGTCAGATATGCATAATTAACGCTACACGCTGTGGGTCGTGAGTTCTGATCTTTGCATCGGTGCTGTCAAGCAACTTTCATCGGACCCGTTCATCGTTTGTTCCGTTTTTCTTGTGCATCGTAACCGCCCTTCGTAAACGAAGTCAGTAGATGACTCCTTGCTTCTTAGAAACATTGTAAGCTTTGTATAAATAACAATCGAGCCTCAGAACGAGCCTCAGAGCCTTTAAAAAGCTCGCGTACCACTTGTTGTAAGTTGTTTCATTCCAATCTGTTGACCAAAGATCAACACAAACCCAGCATGTCAGCATAATGTCAAACGTTTCGGTATTACGATAACCAAATGTCAGCTTAGACAGTTTTACTGCATGTTATGTCCTTTAATGTATAGCTGGGAAGCCGGGCGGGAAGATATATTTTTCAATTTCGTCTTGCCAAATTAATTACAACGGCTTTCCGGCTTGTGCTTGCCAATATCAATTTCCTGGAAAATGGGCTCACCCACTTAACCGCTCGTACATCAATCAGTTGGCTTCCACCTCGAACCGTTTCCATGCCACGAAAGGAACGAACGCGCCCAGAGTCTCCACCATTTACCTGGAAACAAAACAGAAGAAGTAAACAGTTGGATTATTCTGGCATTATCATGATTTCCAGGAGTTGGAGTTGCTCAAAGTAAAAATTGTTTACTATATCCTTCTCTTCTTTCACTTGTCGAGATACACGAGTCCTGCTGCTCACGAGGCCACGAATTCCTCTGTTCCGTGCAGTCACCTTTAATCACAACCTCGGACGATGGACGATTAATGTTGATGCCAACATCAGTGAGTTTAACAGAAACAGTTTTGTGAACCGTCAAAGATATTACATACTTTCTATGTGTTAGCAAAAACACAACTCAATTACAAGCGCAGTCTTATAAGGATTTGCTTTATTATGCGGCAGGTATAAACAAAGTTTAAGGATTCTTTTTCTTGGAGTATTTTACGGATTCTTTCAACAGTATGTTTGCCTCTCACAGGCTATTTTCGTATTCACGATCTACGATGTTCTTTAATTTTTCACATGGTTGAGTTTCCATTTGATTTGAGCCAATGTGTACGGCCGCTCCTGCGAATTGGCACTCGCGTTGCCAATTCCTGGGTAAAACTCGCTGGCGCTTGACGACCACTTTGTATCCGCTTTATGCTGCACATGCGAATTTTATGAGAGCACACAGCTTTAAAGTAAGAAGTTTAGCGTAACGTGTCCAAGAATAAGAATAACTCCCGATAGGAAATGTATGATATGACAATAACACTCAACATGTGAAGAACTGATATTGAATTGCTTATTCAAGGAAAGCATGAAATTCGGTTAATTCAATTCTACCGGTCGTTAAGTCCATTTGCATGAAACGCAAAATAGGCGTAGGGCCCTCGCCGTCACAACCCAATATCTGTGATTCCCATTAACGCACCTCGCTGACAATCTGCCGGTTGTTGTTGCGAAGTTTTCTGAAACTAATCGAGCAACTCCCACACGACCCGTAGGAACTCCCGGGGCGCCGATTGTCATTTCGACGACAGAAAGCAATCACTTAACGAATTAACCGCACACCGACTATAAAGACGTTAGCGATGCTAGCCAAATACACGACCGAAAATGGTTGGGCTTGTTTTATCTTGATGTTTCAATTCAGTCCGCTTCGTGTTCTACAAAAAAATACATTTGCCACGTACCATCGGCCGGCCTGGATTGTACCTTCGGGCGCAAATGGTTTTGTCGCGGCACGATGATGGTATCTTTTTTCCGTTTCGAAAATGTTCACGTTCGCTGTGCGTTGTGCTTTCGTTCGTTCTAAACCAATCTTTTTAACGGCTTTTAACAGGCATCCCATCGTGGAAACGAAAATGTTTATGGCATTCCTTAATTTATAGGACACGCATTTTGTTATTAAATGGAGGATACAATTTGAGAACGCTAAAGCCACTGCTGCCACACTCGAATAAAAAGAAACGTAAGCAACGAAATGCGTGCTTTGGTTGTACGGGAAATGTTGGTTAATGCACTAAGTTCTAGTGACCGGTTCCGGCCCGAAACTACGTCTTTCGCTAGCACTTTACTAATGAGATTAGCTTAATTTATTCCCCCACTTATCCTTTTCCGGTGCGGCGAGCCTTTACTTGCCACATTTAGCCTGCGGCTCGATTATCCACGGGCTTCCTGTAATCGTAACGACTACCAAAGATTGCAACGGTGTCAAAGATTACAACGATAACGTTTCCGATGCCGACAATAGTGATTTGTACACCCTTCAACACTGTTCTGATTGGAACCACTTCCGGGGCAGACCCGTGAATCCTCATCGGACGTAATCTGCCAGCGGAATGTTCGGCTCGTGAGCAATGGGAATGAGTGTTGGAGAGAGATTGTTCTGTTTAGGTTTTGATAAATAATAACAACAAGTGATCTCTATTTGTTACAAAGAATTCGAGTTTCTAGTAAATCGTGCTCAAACGGTAACCCTACTAAGTCGCATAAATGAAACGAACAATGAACATTTCAGCATGGCACATTCGTTAACCAATTCGGTTCAGTCGCGTACTAGTGTGTGTGTGAATAAAATATGCCCTTTCTGAAACAGCTTCCGCCAAAGGTTGTACGCAGCGCTCCACCAGTTGATGTATTCAGCGGAAATTTAATTATGCAAACGACTAACCGTAGGAGAGTGTAAGTTTACAAATCACCTAACCCATCTTCGAAGCACTGAGCTTCGTCGTGGCTGTGCTTCGTGGCTCAATTATTAACTGCCATGTTCAGCAAATTGAGCCCCATTTATACCACACCCACGATGCTCTAGCGATGCTCCTCAATTTGTAGTGTAATGTTAACGTTGAAATAATTAGTGCAATCAATGGTGTGGAAGGGGGGCACACTATGAGTTGCTTAGGGACCGTTTGAATGGATAACAAACGACCGCAGTGCTTGCCCTTAGTGAACAATGATTGCACAAGAATCAAATACAGCGCTACACAAAAGGCTGAATTCTTGTTAAAACATGAAGAATTCGTATTCGTGTTGAATCATTTGTCATATTTGCTGGACTGAAAACCCTTCCACGAGCAGTTTGGTGAATTTTGATTCCAAAAATGACTTCCAAAGGGCTTTTGAAACGTTACGGTTTTGATGAGGATGAAAATAACTGTTTCCTTTCATTGATCTTGTCCTTCCTTTCGAAATATACGTACGCCGTAGTGCACGTTATACTTTTAGTGGGTTTCAGGTAATTTTTTTAAACGCATAATCGAACGCATAATTCAGCAACATACATACAGTGTGGTTATTTCAAATTCCGACTCCTTGCGGTCGGCGTGTTTTTAGGACATCATTATTTTGCTGAGGGTTCTACTGAGGTTTAAGAGTTTATCAATTCGAACAATAAACTATAATAATAATAGATACGTGATTTTTGTTTGCCAACTTTTTTGGTTAGTATGTGCGAAGTTATTAAGACAAAGAAAAAGCATGTGAGTATCTTTTAATAAAAATAAGGCAGAAACAGTGTTAAGTGAGTCTTTACCATTAGAGTTAAGTGAGGCTTTAAAGTAGAGTGATCCAAAACAGCACGAAGATAGATGAAGCCGCTTAATGATCTTCTTCATACATCAGATTTAGCAGATCATGAAACATAAAATAGATAAAGCAAATATCAAACGCCCAAGAAAACTTGGGACGCCTACTTCATTAGTATGAACATAATAAGATTAAGGACTAAGATGTGGACCGTTCTCGCTCTGCAATCAAAACGTCGTTAAATGACGCGTGGCGCAGATCAACGAAGCATGTTGCTCGTGCGATATACATTTACAGTAGTCCGAAGTAATCGAATGCCATACCTGCTGTTGAAACGTGTGGGGTGTTTTCTTTGGTTGGTGCACCACAATGCACCCAACTCAAACAGTTTCTAATTACATATGGGCGCGGGGAAGCAATCATAAAAGTGTCCCAATGCTACAGAACACCCATCGACTAGGGTTCTTGGGTAGCTACAAAACAAACAGTACAAGGAGCACCTTTACTCCACATGTCGAACGGTTTCGTTCACCATTCACCCCGATTCCACCGATTATGGTTCAGACCTGGTCTCCCCAAAAGCATCGCACAAAAAGTTTGTCACAAAACTTTTCAAGGGTCCCATCGCTAATGTCTCGTAATAAGTCAACCGGAAGAAGGAAGAAGGCCCGCTCCGTTTGAAGTGGCGCTCCGCCAGGTGGCGGCTGCGGGCAAAGTGAAATGAAGATGAAAGTTATTGAGATTTAAAGGGTGTTGCGGGCGTTTTAACGGAAAATTCGAAGATCCTCCGTGTTTAACCTGAAACGCAAACACAGCATCCACTTTCGGGGCCTTCCGAACCCCGAAAATCTCTTCAAACTGCTTAACGTAACGTAAACGGGGAGCCGCTTGCGGATGCCGTTCAAGTGTTTGGCGTGCGCGCTTGTTTAGGGTCGCGAAAATCGCTTTTCCATTGAAGCGCAACTGCTACGGGTAATTCTTAAAGCAAGAAACCCCGTGATACCCGGGGTTCCGTTCTTTTTTTTGGGAAAAAAAGTTAGTCGATACACTGCTTGCCACTCGGAGCTTTATGTTTTTTTTTCTTTTCGTGTTTTTCATTTCCTCGTTTCGTTTCGTTCTTCAAGTAAAGAGGATTCTGCGTAATCTGCTCAATTCTTGTTTTTCTTTTGCATTCCTAGAAATCAATGTTGAAAACGAGATATTCTTTGAAGATTCCCAAGAGTTTCGGAGTATTTTCTTGGCCTTTTGTGTTCCTTTTTGTAACACTGTAGATCAACCATCTTTGCCGATGGGGAACATGTTGATATCTTTATGGCGAAGATCTACAAACCACCTGCCAGCTTCGTGATGCTACAGATTTTCAGTTGCTGTTCTCGCCCTGTGCGTACCTTTTCGCTACCCAACACACTTTGGTTTGATTTACTGTTGCAGCCGAATACGGATCGCGGATCTTATTTACCGCCCATTATTCGTGGATGCAGCGCAGTTGGACATATTCCCATTTTCATAAATCTTCTCGTTTTGTAGCCGTCACCGTTTTTCCCGAGTTTTCCCATCCACCGTGAACCGTAAAGTGAACCGTGAATTCGCACGCTCGTCTCTTGAGCAGCTCTGGTCAGTATTGGCAAATATTTGAACATGTGGAGCATGAAAATGCGGAGGTCCTTCCTTGGTTTGTGGTTTGTTGGTTTGTTTACGCAAATAATACGAGTGACGAATTTATAATGCTGAGCGGCAAGCAAATAGTTATCAACCACACGATTCAGTTTATAACTTTTCCTGCACGCCGAAACGAATTTCAAACGGACATCAAACTCAACAAACATTTCCCATCTGTGGTGTGACCGAAGCATCTCGAGAAAACTGTTTTCATGTTGTGCACCTGTCGGCAAACAATAGTAAAGGGCTAGAAGGCCGCATGGCTATGGGACGAGTCACCGCACCACACGAAACAACAGCCCGGTGTGTGTAGGGAAGAGTTTCAAACTCGGTCAACCAAACTAATTATGTGTGGAAACGAAACGAGGAACTTTCCGATGCCGCAGATCAAATGAAAAACTTTTCCCTGCCGGGAAACAAAAATCCATCTCCGCCGAGCAATGCCGAGTTGCCAACAATTTCGTTCAAACTCTGCCGGGGCTGTCTTGGACCGCTATCGCCGTTGTCGACGAGCTTAGGCCAAATATGGGACCCTTTCTTATCTGGGGGGGGGGCTGGAGCGAAACTTTCCGCCATCGTGACGCAGCAGAGAACGGCACCTGGACCGCTCCTGGGCCGAGTGAATTATAATGAAGCTGTTTCGCTAAGACGTGTTGCACATTTTCTCAGGCACTTGCGCCAGCCGGACCGTGATTAGATTAATGGAGGAAAAGTTGGGAATTGCATCGGACAGTGACGCCTTCGTCAGCAAGCAGCGCATGGCATGGAACGAAAAACTTTCCCTATCTCCTGACCAGGTGGAAGGTTAGTGAATCGTCTACTAGCAAACTCTTTTGCCAAGCAAATTAGGCGCTGCTGCCACTTGGCGGTCGAGGAACGGAAGGCAAGCTGGAAACTTACGCCCGTTTCTGTCGCAATGCTTAAGGTGTCAGGCAGTAATCGCGTCAACAATTTTACGGTTACATTACTATGTTGCGCCACCATCGTTGTTATGACATGGATAGAACAAGGAAAGTGTTATTTAAACATCATCTTAGTTGTAACAATATGCCGATAATATATGAAAAATAAAAAAATATCTATTCTCACTGTCAGCACAACCTGATCCGGATGGATTCCATGGATACCAAACGGAATGGCGGAAACGGAACTCCACAACCTGCCAACTAGTGGATGAGGGATCGATAAACTGTTTTTAGCAACATATGCCTGATGCAAGTGGCCCGGTCCAGTACACGCGGTTTTACGACGTGGACAGGTCGCTCTGGATTTAACCCGGTCTCAAGATACTACTTGTGGCTTGCTTATCGGACTTTTATATCCGTTTTCTTGGATCCACATTCGCACTCTGACTTTACCTTTTTATGCCAAGACCAACGAATGAAGGGTTTTTGAGATTCACTTCGCATGTTTTGCAGGATTAAGTTACCAAATGTAAAAAAAATATGTCCTGTAAAGTCCTGTAAAGAATTACAAAACATCCAAAGCTGCCGCTTACATTTCTTAGGTGGTTCCTTTACTATCGTCACCCGTCGTATTGCGCTGCGGGCGATGGGGTGCATCGATCAAATGCTAGGCTTTCAACACGCCGTAACGTTTCAGTTTCATGGCAAATTTTCACGCTTCCTGATCGTTTCGCCCGACGGCACGGAAACCGGATGAAACCGGAAACCGACGACGTGAAGGCTTCCGATGGGAAAGAAACCTGAGACCTGTCTGCCTTCCAGGGACCTTGATCTAGTCGCATTAGCTGAGTCAATCAGTTCCATCATTTCCGACGTATTTTTGTTTGTAAATCCTGTCACAGATTGTGATTGAGTGTTGAACAGCGAAAACAACCTTCGGCGAGCAGCTCTATTGTTCCAACGGTCGGACGAAAACAATTCAGGATGCGACGTAATTGGCTGTTTACTTTTAACATTGTAAACAATCCATAAAGCTCGGTCTTAAATTCTATATTTAATTAAAAAAAACGAAACACCTTTTTCTAAAATTTAATATTTCACCCGCAATTGACTGAAAATTTCAAATTACCTGTCACCATAAGAATAACATACAACAAAAAGTAGCCAGTCGAAACGCCGGGAAAAGTGTTGTTACTCATCATCACGCTCTACTTTTCTTGCAATCCCAAATCCATATCGTCCTGGATGCATATCGTCCTTGCAACGGAAATCCATATCGTCCTGGATGTCATTCCTACCAACTCCAGCGGAACGGTTAGTTTTGCTTGTTTCTCCTTGGTCGGTCGTCGCACATGGTTGTTAGACGGTGGTCTTAGAGTCCATGAGCTTACTTCAACAAGTTTTGCGATTCCTAATCTCGCTCAAGTTGAACCTTGCCATTTTTGCAACATGAAGAAAGCACTCTTTCTTCGTGTTGTGCGAAGCATCGCCCGACTTCTCCCACGTGTGGGAGTGTTTAGATAAAGAATCAACCCGCAATGTGAGATGCCATGGAAATCTCCCATGAAATGTTACCGCTGGGGTGATGCTATCCTAGCAAAGTTTGTTTATAAACCTAATAGAATGGTTGTTTTAATTTTAGACTTTAGAAGAAAACTTGTTTATCTTACATTTGCCTCCAGTAATAATTGAGGAAACTGCCATTGCTATTATTATGACATTCGTTCTCTTCGACTACAGTCAACCAGCTTTATTGCCGTACGTGTCGCAATCAACTGTAAACCTGCGGTAATGTAATACACGTTACCAGCAGCAAGAAACACGATCGACGTCGCACTCAGAACGCACGGTCCACAGGAACAGCAAAACCAATCATGTAGTGGCTTGTGAACTGAATTAATAGCTCGATAGAGCCACCTCCCAAGTTGCCTCCGTTTCTTGGCACGTATCATGTCGCTCAAATAACATTGCATAACATGTGCGAATAAACAACCTGGCGTGTGCAACGTACACGTTTTCACACATGTTTGTTTAATAAACTTATTAGCAGAATGTTAAAACAGATGCGTTGAGCCGTGCCGATTGAGAGCAAAAGATAGACATTTGCTGTTTGCTAAGTGTTGGTTTTTACACTTTTTTAAGCATTTTAGCGAGTTCATATTAACACCATCAATTCACGCGCACAACGTTTCGTTTCATTGGAAAACGCTAATAACAGGATTCTTCGACAAACAGAAGGCAACAAAATATCAAATATTACATCCTAATGTCAACTGTTTACTTTTCTGCTCATCGATTACTTTCTAAACCACCCTTTAAACGCATCTTTCATTGTTTGTTTCATTTCATTGAATAAGATGAAAGCAGCATCGACCTTTATCTCAAGCATAGCATCACCTGCTTCACAGCTGAACGCTTCAACTATCGCCCCATGTTGAACCGAAAGGTTAATATTAGCTTATTTATGTAATCAAAATTGCCGTAGCGTGCAGTGCACGTACTTCAATCGGCCTTCAATGTTTGTTTCTGGTTCGGACTTAGTAACGCTTGCTGGATAATGTTGTACTTGCAAACAGGATGTACGGCACCGGGCACCGGGCCATGCAGACGGAAGCGGCAATATTATCAATTACAATACAGGCGATGCGCCATCGTTTGAGCAGCTCGTCTGAGGCAACCATCGAGCAAGTGGAGCTGATGAACGTGAGCAGGGCGATTACGTTCTTATACACGACCCTAGCCAACCCTTGGATTAGGCATTGCGTCGTCGGGCGACAGAAATTGCCCTTGACCTGGTGAACTTCAGAATGAGATACCAACGGAACCCGTGCATTAACCGTTGATGAAGAAATATTTCACCGTAAGGTTTATTTAAACACTTACACAACACGCTGGCGGCGATTGTTTGCACAGCACTACAACTGGGAAGCGCCGGTGACAAGAAATATGAGTAGCAGTATGAATGATTGCGGTTGTCTGCTCTTCATTCAGATTGTGCTCTGTTTTAGCAGCCCTCCGCTTAAACCAGTTCGATTAAGATCGATACTGAAATTGATTACTGGCGAAGCATAAGGTCTGTTCGACATGGAGTGATGGATCTCCTTCGTCTCCTACTTTTATTGGTGCTCTGCAAAACCGCAAACGGAGAAACTCTTGTACAATCGTACATCATCCGCAGTAGATACGTGACGGACGTTTGATCTGTGACACGAATGGTGATGCATCAGAAACTGAAACGGGCATCGTAAAATGATATATTACTTTTTAATTCTTTTGTGAAACCTGATAACGATGATTATCTGAAATTTAACGCCGTCAGCAAGTACACGAATAGTACTCATAATCTTAAGAGTACACTGTGTGAAATGCTACAATGCTAAATTGTTAAGTTAAAGCTTGCTACATTTAAGTAATTGTCTTCATAATTTCGTCCCAAGATGCAGCTGAAAAACGGTGCAATACAGTGAGTACATGACCAAAGTGGAGTACCAATTCTGCTTCATTTCCAAGTCTTTTAGCTTAGTGAACAATCACCATAAACTATCAATGGGTTTCTCACTTCTTCGTCGGGGTTCAAAGTGTTGCTTTTTTATTATTCATACATAAAGGAATACATGAACACAAACATAGGAGCGATCTTAACTCGCAGAGGTTCAAATATCCGAGCTGCTATCCTTAAACCCTAATGTTACTCTATTTCGCAAACGCTGTCGATAACCGGGCTGTGGGTTTGCTGAAAAATCGGTTGCACGTGCCATACCCTAGCACAGTTTGGCAAGCTTGTGGTGTCTGAATCCTAACAGAACGGCGGCCAACATCGGGCATCTACTTAAGCCTTAAGCCCCGGTTGCGCTAGTCACCTATTCACGTGCCACATAAATGACTTTTACGCTGCCAAAAGTTCTGCGTTTGCCATAATGGATATTGGTTGCGGTTGGGCTCGGGAGCGACTTCTTGGTGCCATCGGTGGCCGCAAACTGTAGATCGTCGCAGGAACACTCCAAAGACACTGGCCGGTGTGTGTTTCTTGCCTAACCGTGTGCTGCGGTAGGCTACATATTCTCACGCCTTCCAAAATTTATAGCCCGTGTTAGATGAGATTACGAGGAATTATTTCCGGCATGTAAAACTATGGTCCAGCCAGCCTGTGGCCGTGTAGCCGTGGAGCGTGCCAAGGACAGCGTGTCATGGACGGAGAACTGCTTCCGCTGAACATTTCGCCCCGACTGCTGCCGTCAAGTTCGTTCCACAAAAACACTGCCTTTATGGACCGCCACCATCTCTGGCTGCTGCTTCCTTTCACGCTTTGTCCGCCCCAGATTGTGGCGGGCTTCTTATCAGAGTCCAGAAACATGAACATGAATAATGAAACGGTCGTGGTATGACCGTTTTCTCGGAGCGCAAACGCCTGCTGGCTGCCACCAAGAAGCTGGAGAATGTCAGAAGACAGGTAAAATCGAACATTAGACGATGGAATGGACTGGCCAACGGAAGCAGCGTGGTCGTCGGATGCCGTAAGCCCGTACCGTGCCGAATATTGAAGCATGCCCAAAAGCGGTTCCCGAGACGTCCGAAATGGAGCGACTTTTCCTTCCATCGCAGCAGCTTTTTTTTGTGCTTCGATAGAAAACTCCGTTTTTATCTGCAGAGTAAGCGTCTCGCGTTTTTTTCTGTGTATGGCTTCTTTTAGAAAAGAGTATACTTTTTTGTAAGTGCACAAATATTCTTTCGGGAGGACCATCCGCAAATATGATTGCCGGCTAAACCCTTAGTTCAAATCCTCTTTAAAGCTGAGCGAGCGCCACTGAAGATTCTTTTGAGGACGAAGGAGTAATCCGTAAAAATTAAGCAAACGTAAGCACGCAAGAACGCATACGCCATGGATATCCATTTCACGATTATGAAATAATTCGCCTGATCCGTGCTTGATGTGCAGGAAACCGATGCATTAATCCCGTGAATTAATTTAATGGTTTCAATTAGCTTCAACCCAAAAATTCATAAAATCACTCTGAAGGGAATGATTGTTAGAGGAATCCATGTTTAATCTTAGGGGTACGGACTTGGCAGTCTATATTAAATTTACTTTCCAACCAACTTAATCTAACTTAGCAAGATTGTATTTATCAGATGCATGTGGCGTTTGCTGTGGCATTACTGTTGTTGTCGGGTTTGGTTTGCAAATGTTTTATTATCTGCTGTAGTAGATTACCGAACGTTGCGGTTTTTATTGCCAATAGGTTAGGTTCCCTGAAGCCAATAGCTATTTGCAGATGATGTTGGTCGATAGGGCTATATTATGTATTTAGACCGTCCGTATAAAAAATGAGACAGCCAGAAATATTCATCATTAAAAAAAGATAGCAACGATGACCAAAAGTATAAGTTAATTTTTAATGCCCAACGGTTTAGTGTAGGAAACGGAATTGAGTACTTTTGTAGCTGTAAAACAAAAATGATGTTACAAGTTCAAACAATTAAACTGAACCAAAAAACAAAACGGCCTTGCGTGATTGAACCAACTGTTTGACTAACCAACAGAAGATTGTTTCCTTGCCTTGTGGCGCCCCAATCCGGTTTCACGGTTCAGCAACAGTGCCGTAAATCAACGCTAATCCAGCGCCGGGCGCGTACGTCCAATTAGACACCGACCCATTGCCGCCAGACCGCAGGATACTCCGCGCGGCAACACCTGTACGGACTCCCCGTGCGATTGTACTGCAATTATTCCGAACTTTGCATGCAACATTTTAATTAATCTTCTTAGCGCTTGAGCCTAATCTCATCGAAAGCTTTCAGCCAATTATTATATCAACCATCAGGTGCACCGCGTGGTTTTGGCTAACCTTTTGCTGCCTCGGACGAGGCTCCAACACGTCCGGTGGCGGCCAACTTTCGTCGGTCAATCCCTCTTGGTCCCGTAAGGCTTGCAGGCTTGCGGGCGGCTTAAGAACGTCCCTTTCAACCGAACATGTGATGGGCCGGAGTTGCCGGAACTGAAAACTCTGAACGTCTGCGCCGGCGGCGCGGCGATAGTGTAATGGAAGTAAGTGGCTGAACAAAACGCGGGCAATTTTAACATTCTTCAACTCACGCCCGATCCCTCGAGGAACGGCGCTTTGCAACGACGGACCGACCTGGATGTAGCTGACCCGTGCAAAGATCTTATCGCCTTGCCACGCCGCCCGAAGAGTAAATGGAGTAGCTAACCCGTAATTTGACGCGGTTAACAATTTCCTGTAGTGTTCAACATCAGCATTTTGCAAACCTGTGGCTTGTTGGGATTTATGCATAGCTCTCGCGTGCTGGTGAGAAATTGGTTCAGCAAATTTCGTTCACATTCTTCCCCATTTTTGGACGCCCTCGGAAGTGGTAATATATTTTGACAGGCACTTTTGCATTTTGTACACGCTGACGTCCTACAAGCGAGGCACTGCGTGCAATGAAACGGTAGATTTTGCAAATTACTTCCGGTTGAATTCCAAGTGCAAAATATGTTATTGATACGCGAGCATGAGCGTTTCTGCGCCCCGAGCTAGGTATTTATTAGTAAAACCAACATATTCATACCACCAACAGCATACGGGACGCGATAACGCAAGGAGCACTCTCGGCGTCAACACGGTTCTCCGTGCGAGTCCTTTGATTTTCCAGGTTAACCCGGCTCTATGTTTGCATAGAATTCGCAATCGATTAGACCTTTGCTGGAAATGAAAATTCACCGTGGGTTTCACGGTATACGAGGAAGCCTACGGTTTGCCATTGGTCCGCGCGGCCGATGGCACTTGCAGTGCTATGAAACGCCCGCCATTTCGGACGCAAATTGGAACGTTTGCGTTGCGGGGAGTATTTGCCTTGCGGGTGCGTATATTTACCCGTGGCCCAACATCACACAGCGGTGCGAACCTATTGCTCATTCTGGCGAAAGACTATCTAATGAATTAGATTTTATCACCGTCACGTAGTTTGCGTAATACTCGATTGGTTGTGGAACACAGGACTGGGTGGCGAGCGTCGGTTAATTTGATGCTTGTGATACACGTTGGTGCGGAAATGTGCCGTTTATTGCTTTTCTACGTTTTACGTGCGTAAGTCACGGGCTGTAAGAAGCGTCAACCTATAAAGCACCCACCTAAGGGTCAATAGAACACACATACTATGCGACGAAATGTAGCATCACCCGCTGAAGGCTACACAGAAAAATCGTCAACTAAACCAACCGTTTGCCCAGTTCATGGACTGAGCTGGTGGCAGACCCGGAGAGATTTGCTCATAACTTACTGAACAATGCTCTCGGAGCCATCACGGATTTTATGTCCATTGTCAACCTTTTTTATTATTGAACACAAAAAAAACTTAACTAAGCACGTTACTAATATTAATACTAAACAAGATACTAGCAGACATGCTCGACTTTCACGATATTCATCTAATTTTAAATGCTGAGTTCTATTCTAATTTTCCCTAGCAGTTCACTAAATTAGCATAAACCGAACAATGCAGTTGCTTCTTCGACAAAGTATGCTTCAAAAAGAGCGGTTTGATGACAAAACAGGCCAACATAATGAGACGCTCTCTTTCGCTTGTTAAAACTTAGTTCTTTTTAGTTCGATACACCTCGATCTCGATTGGCGATAACTAGATATGTTGAAAAGAACATTAAGTACTTTCACAGTAGTTCACCGATTACCAACGAGACGAAGAATCAGCTGTGCGCGAAAATTGCTAAAAAATAATCATGCCGCAAAGTGAAAGTGCGCCTCTCACTTTGGCCAAAGAAACCGAGGCCGAGTTTTTCGAGTTTTGCCATCGCGTCACTTCCGGGACTCCCGGGGCCGCGACCGAAGTCCCGGGTGTACCGGAATCGAATAATGCAACTCAATCAAGTTAGCTCTCTCCAAGGTGCCAAGCAAGGCCGGTGAAAACGGGGACCCGGAAAATGGGGTTCCCACGCGAATCATTTTGGTCGCCGACGCCGCCGGTGAAAAGTATCTCCGGCCGGAATCGATTTGGGACCGGTTCCACAAAGCCGGAAAAAACAGTTAAGTGGCCGATCGGGGACAGAAGTTAGGTAGGTTCGGTTTGGGTTTTCTTTTCGTTTCAGTCCGAAGATGATTCGAATTCGGTAAAAAGAATTATCTAGCTGCTGTCAGGTATGCGTTTCATATTTTCTGTTATCTCGACCGATTCTCCGCGGAAAAGGAACGTAAAGCATATCTATTTTTTCTCACTTCGATTCGTTAGTTGCCAATTTGAACTAGAGATTTGATAAAACAAAGGGGAAACTTAGGAAAAAATTATCAAAAGTCGGCATTCATTGGTAACAAAAGGTGTCCTAAATACTGTACGTGAACGCTAAGATTGAGTGCATGCTACCTAGGTGTAGCCATCTAAGGACTTGGCATTCATTTTGTCCAATGACTGGATTGGTCACATCCGGACCATCGTCTGACATTGCCACCGTGGGCGGCAACGTGCTCCACCTAAAGCGGATGTAGGTGTTTCCGTTCTGCTTCGTCATTCTTTCCTGCTTATAAAAATCATCAGCTACTCTTCTGGTAAGACATCGAAGCACAGCCAACAACTAGCGACACGGTCGTCCGGGCCGTTGGCGATGACCTTTTCCTTCGCAGTTTCGCAGTTTTCCACCTTCCATCGGGTCGCTTATCGGGTTTTCAATTTTCCCCTTCGGTGGCTGGGTCGCGGCACGCACCGACCGCGCGATGGGCGATGGAAAACCCATTTTCACCTTGGCAGTTTGATTATGCCGCTCCGAAACCGCTGGAGAAATGATGTCGTTTGATCAAGTGCCAGTGCTACGCTTAGCATAATAATTGTATTAACCCAAGGGGACCGTGAAGTGAGTGTTGGGTTCTTTGAACGATTGCATTGAGTTGTTACTGCTTTGATCTGGCAATCGAAAATCAATTAAAATTATTACAAGCAACTGCAGCAATCGAGAGCTTTCTGACCACCCATTGCACTCCAGTGCATAAAGTGGAATGCACAGTTGCTGGCAGTGTTTAGCTCTGCCGCCAAAGACCGTGAGAAAATTGTAGTGTAACGGCCAAAAGCATCATCGTAACTAACAGCCGGCAGCACATCGGCAACCGGCTTCATTGGTTGCCCAATCGGGCCAGACTAATCGGACAACATAGGGCACACCAACGACGCTTGATTGGACGACTAATTTGTCACTAGAACAACCACGTCTCGGGACAAGATATCTCGTTACCACGTTTACGACGGAGCATTGACGAGTTAGCGGCCTCTAGGAGCGGCCTCGAGCTAAACGTCGCTAATTTAGCGGTAGTAAGCGATCCTCTCGATTCCTACCCTCCGGCCGGTCCTTTTCATCGGTAGTGCAGGTGATTGCACTTTACGCCATAGCTTTGACAACAACATGAAGCACTGAATGAATCAATCAACAATTCAATCTTAATTTTACTTTTTCTTCAATTTGTTAAGCTTTGTGCTTTTTTTTCTTAAAACATGTTTTAAATAGTTTACCATTTCTAAAATCCTTACAGCTATGTTCGCACGATCGGTTATTCATTTTGAGAATATTTGCCATTTAAGTCAAAGTTTTTCTATTGGCTTTCAGTAGCAAAGTGAAAAGAAGGTTTGAGTTCAGGAATCGATTTTTTTCTTCCATGAAGAACCAAACTACTTTGAGGATCATCTAATCCTGTGTGGCAAAAAAATTAAGAACGAATAAACCGAGAAAGATTTCTTTCTGTTTGTTTTACTCGTTGTATTGAGCGATAATCTTCAAAATAAACGAAACATGAAAATACCAACAGTTTGTTAGTTTCAAATCACATGTTAGCTTTCGCGTCTACTGTCACGCAGTTGCTAAATCATATTACCGGTAAACCGAATACCATTTCTTGGTTAGGTTTGTTTTGGTTTAACAAGGTCCTCAGGCCCAGACACATCGAAGGGCATTCGAACAATCCAAACATGTGGTTAACCTCTTGACCACGTAAGGGTGCGAACTTCAACCTCGAACGTTACACGGTCAGTCGCGTGCAGACGGTAGTTAGTGGCCAGCGTGACGATCTCACACCGAATTTACATGAAGTCCTTGGATAGCACGAATGTTGAACGGACAAAAACCTACCTACCAGTTGAGTTACGGCTGTCCGTGCAAGAACCCACTACAGCTAACCCCTTCTGACCCCGTTTGCAGACTTGTTTCTGGAAGTGATGTAGCGTTGATGTGTCAACCTTAAGAGCCCCATGAAAGCAATCCCTTTTAGAGGCGACTAAGGTACATGATTCGATTTGTGCTGGTGGGTGGTTTTATTAAATTTGCCATCTTTAAAAGGTGGCTTGTTTTCCAGGAACCTTCTCCAACAGTTAGTCGGTGGGTCGGCCTAGAATGATGAAAGCAAAGGGAGCTGGGTTGAAGGCGATGGGAGTAGTTCCTAGAGCCGAAGATTGGACGCTTTTGCAATCAACGACGGCTGAACCTTGCCTCCAGAAATCGATCGATACATTTTTCTGAGTAGATCATCCTCGTTTTGTCGGGCTCTTGTCCGCCACGGACACGACAAAAAGAGGTTAGTACACTACAAAACACAAGATTGCCTCGGGCCACTGACGGACGAGATCTGCTCCATTGTTGGCGTCGCAGTTCGTCTCATGAATGATGGCAATCAATAGTAGCAAGAAACAAACTTGACAAAGCATAAAACTCAATCTCTAGCAACTAGAGCCATCTGCTTTAATCGCACATTTTACAACCTTTCTCACCAAAGGAAGCCAAACCAAGGACTTATCGACCAAGGCACACTTATTGAATCGTGTTTCTCTGATTAAAACAGATTGCCCTCAGGCCATTTTCATTGGCATCGATTGGAAGATGTGGTTTGTTCTTCTCGTTTTTCTGCTGCTGCGTTTGTCAAACCGGCAAACCGAACGGAAAGGCCCTCTAATGGTTCACTATTCGCAACAGCCCTACCGTGGTCGCGAGGATCTGTCACCTTCAATACAACCCTTGAACGATGAACGAAGGTAGCTGCGGCACTTTCTTCCAGCCCAGGCCGTTATTTCTTGCCTCAACGGACCCGTCATTCTTCATAATCTTTTCTGAAGCCGCATTTCATGGTTGCTTTTCGTGCGTTTCTCCAATCTGGCCCAACCCACTCCGGCCCATCATCGGGTTGACACGCAACGTGAACCGTGCAGACCCCGCAGGAAATTCGGAACGTTGGCCGCTGACCTTTTAGGGCTTACTTTTACTTTCTCCTGTCGGGCCTACCGCGAGCCTTTAAGGCCCACAGCACTGTGCGAAAATTGAGCTACGCCAGCCGAGTTTTTATGGAGTATCGTTGATAATTTAAACTAAAAAAGAAGGTATCTATCATGGTTTTGCCAACTAACTAACCTTCCACTAACCTTTAAACTACTTTCAGTTAAAGAGTATGCTACCCTTTTCGGTGTATGAATCATTTACAGTTACGCATATTTTTATACATATATTTTTAACGGTTGTTTGAAAGAATTTTGTGTTATTTTCTGGTACCCTGGTTAACTCGCACAGTTTGACCTGCTGTAGCTATTCTGCATTGCAGATTAGGGCTGAGTTTCTTGCCACTTTAAAACACAATTTTGTTTCGTTTAATGATCGAACGAGATTTTTGCGTGACATCGTGCAATATAAAGTGAAATACCGTAGATATGAAGATACAGCGGTGCTTTTCTAATCTCTGAAGCCCGTGGAAAACCAGAGTAAAGTCTAAGTTATTTCGAAGCGTGGGTAAATTGTTTAAACGCCCCGTCAGCCGTAAAAACAGTGCCGGCAGTGTCTGTAATCATGTTCTGACGCAGTTGGACGATAATGCCGTGCAAATGTAATTTAGTGTTTGTAGTACCCTGCGAAACACACGCTTCGTTGCTGGGTATCAAGTAAATTGACCGCAGCACACAACGTGGATAACTTCAAAGCTCCGCACACACATCAAAGGTCGCACGCGAAACCTCGATCAGCTCGTTTTTGGCCACAAAAATATATTTTAATTGTAAAATGGAAAAGGGAAACGGCACGTACGGCTCGGTCGAACGATAAACAGCCCAATAAAGGACACCGTCGATCCGTCGGTTCTTTGCAAATGAAAAAGAAAAACGCATTCGCCTGAATGGCGTACCGCAAAGGTGGAAAACCGCAAACTAGCTCCGCATGGTTGACTGGGAACGGCATCGATACGTGTTTCGAGATTGCTATCATCGTTTTACTTTCGACATCAACACATTGCCACTTCCGATCATCCTTACACGGAGCAGCAGCGTTCCGGACGATAAGCGAAGTTCCGCCACCGTCAGCTAGCTGCAGTCAGTTGCAAACGGTGACACACTGACGAAGCCATTTTCAATTTGATGCATCTAGATCGCTCCTTCGTGAACAGACCGTTTGGCACATGTCACGCTGACATGACACACGGCAGTTGGTAAGGTTCAGCACATTTGTCCAACGAGACTCGTGGAAACCACCAAAGCTTGTCAACCAACCATGCTAACTTCACGCTTGATGTCTGTCGGTCGATCAACCATAGAAAAGATGCTTTTCACAGCGGTCCAGTATGTAACTTCTTTGACCAGCATCAGCAAGTTACTCAAAGAAGCATAAACCGCAAATATGGCGAAACAATACCAATTCTGTTGCCAGTTAAGACCACACAAAGCGTAAACTTTTAAGCAACACTGCGCACAACTATGCAGAACCAACAATTCAGAAATGTAGAGAAGCGTGAAAACCTTCCTGCTGTCATGTGAAATTTCTCTGCTTCTTCATCGAAACGACCGATAGCAAACACGGGTTTTCGACTTGCATGGTATTTCTAAAAACTCTGATGTTTTGTTTCTGGAACCGAAAGCTTTGGCCTAATTGATAATTTCACTTTAAGTTCATCAATCTAGTTTCAAATAGTTCAGAAGCTAATTAATGACGAACGAAATGGACTTTAAAGTATCGGTTCGTGCAGCCATCTAGTTGAGAGAAGTACTCTGGTAGTTTTACAATTATTTGCACACCACAACATGCTCGACGCTTGCCCGGAAGAGAGGTTGCAAATGAAGAAAAATCAATAATTCATCAGTAACGAACCTGGCGCAACCAGGCGCCTCCATTGTGACCTGCAATCATGCACGAGCCGCGGTCAACCGCGAACCGTGAAGTCATCATGTTAAATTCATTAAAATTGATTGCTTTTGCAAAATTGGCATGTGTCGAGTGGCACGACGACGCATAAATTTCGGTCGTGCTTTGCCTCGACCCGTCTGTTTTTATGTACTTCGCACCTAAACAGCCGGTAACGTAGTACTTATTTGGCCTGATCGTTGGCCACCCATCGTCAATGGAAAGAAAGGGGTTTTTACACTGTTGCAAAATAGATAAGTTTCACCGGAAGCGACGTTCAACCGTACTTGGTCCGGATCAAACACGAAACACACCGTGCGGTAGGCGCTACTCATGCGCATCGGTTCGGTGCGAGGACACGCTACCTGTCAGTCAAAATTACAATATATCGAAGAGAATTGTTAAAATAATTTAAACACTTTGCGACTGTTTTCCGTATCAGTTTACGATTAATTACACACGAAGTTCATGAAATGAGAAGCACATTTCAGTACCTATGTGCTAAACATAAACTTATAATAAAGTTTAATTTAATTTTACGAAAAACTGATTTCCAGCTAAATGTGTTGAAGCAGATTTTTTAAATTTAATTTTTTTCAAATTCAGTTCACTCTGTTTAATGAAAAAAATCGTATCCCTTCCAGTTTCATCGACCCCGTTATCCTTGAATCAAGTTCCCGATACCCTGAACTTCTATCTCCCATTCTCTACGAATCAACCGGATATTGTGTCCTGGGGGCAAATTGTCATTCTTGAGACAAACATTAACCACAAGAAAGCGTCCTGCTTGAAGGTACTCACGACGGAAGCCTCGAGTGATGAAACAACTTTAATTATGTTCCATCTCAATCCAATTTAAAATAAATGGGAAAATAATGAACAACGGCCTGAGCTCATGCAGGGCGGTACTTTTATTTATCCATTTCCTTGCGGTGCAACCCCGCGGCTTTGCTTTTCAGATAATTTCCGCTTTCCACGGTACTAGGCACTAGGCCACGGAATTTTTGTCGTTTCACTTCATTTGCATTCTGGGCGTGTTGGCAGCTGGATTCAGTCCATTGGTAGGAACGAATCTTGTTGCAATCAGAAGGTATTAATGGCCTTCATTTCAATCCCAGAGTATCTTCTGAGAGACCAAGATATTCAATATCATAGCATGCACGATCACGATTTATAACAGAAAAGTTTCTTGATCCCAAAATTAAATGTTCCTATAAATACATTTTCAGATTACAAGTGCAAAAGACCTTTTTAAAGGAATGTGCTTATCAACAGCGCGTTGCGACTTCCGCATCGCTAGACTGATGGTTACGAAACGCTTAAATATGTTGTGCTAACTTCATCAGCAGCTTTATCGGTTTATGGGCTTATCAAGGAACTGGGCGGATTACTGCCAATACCTGCTCCTCTATCTGGCTGCCTCTATTCGCCATGCCACAATTGGTTGCCGCATTAAAGAGTCAAGAGGTAAACCTGGGGCGGACGATGCCTAATTAACCGCACGGAATTGGTAAACAATAGTCGAAGCTGTATAAACTGTCCCTCGCCTTCACTGGCCCTAGGATCGATAATTAATTTGTTTGCGAACACATACCTCTATTAGCCTATGGCGATGTCGTGGTGTGCGTCAAATGTTTTGGTTTCATAATATGTATCCGCTTTGGTAATCAAACATTGTTCGTAACCGTAACGGAAGGGTAAAGTACCTGAAAAAGACATAAAACACAATAAAATTGAATATCGGTTTCGTGTGATGTATAATAACAGTAGGTAGGGTTTTAAACGCTTTTTTGTCAATTTCCTAAAACATTAGGACACTTTCCAGCATGAAAGCAACGTTAACAAACTTTCAAATTTGCATAAAACCTAAGCCAGGTGCTGACACACGCAAGAATGAACGAAAATGTACTCAAGCCTAGTAGAACCTAGCGTTTTTGGGCACATGGCAAGCAGCGAAAGATCCCAACAGTCATTTTTCGCCATATTTGCTAAGGAGCACAAACGGAGGCGAAATTCCTGCTGGGCGATTGTCTGAAAAAGTGAGCCATAAATTTTCAAAAACTTGGCCGCAGGAAGCATCCGGACGGGAAAGTAAAATGGTGCAACGCGATGATGCTTCTAAATCAAGGCTTTCTGCATGCTCACATTTCCATACGGACCAGTGCCAAGAACGTTTATTTATCCTGCACGATGAACAGGGACCGTGCGGCGGGAAATACAATTCCCAGTATTCATGGCCATAATTTCAACCGGATACCAGTAACCAGGCGCGGAAACGGAAAGGCTTAACGTCGGTAACCGAACGACCAACCGCCTCTGGCAGAGCACATAAGTTTACCTTCAACACGTCGGACCATGCTTGCGCAGCTGGGTCGAGCAGAATTTGCATCCAATGGTTACCAATCCAGTAGCACCGTGGCACAGCACTGCAGCTGGGCAGGGAATTCCTAACGTAGATTGGATCAATCTAATAATCGCGCACAAAAGATGAACTGGCAGCAGATCGAGAAGCAGGACGAAGCATTCAAATGGGTGCTGCTACTCTTATCCTATTAAAAAATGATGGCAACTGTTTCAACGGCCCCGTGTTTTCTTTTAGCTTTTTCCGGTAACTTTCAATATTCAGGACGAAGCGTTTGCAGTAAAACATTTACAGCCCACCATCCGATGGAGAGCGTTAGAAAATCGTCAGTGTGATAAAGTGAAGACATCCGGCTGCTATCTGGAAGGTTGTTAAAATTCATTTTCACTACCAACAGTATCAGGCACATTTTGTTTCTCCGTGCGAATGGCTGCCTTGAAATATGTTGCAAAGAACGCAGCATTTGACAATTTTCGCGGAAAATTCTCTCGATTTTAAGAAGCATGAATATTGTGACCGTCGCAGATCACGTTGGGAAGTTTAAATTCTTACAAGCGAATATTTGCTCGAATTCCTACCGACTTGACAAGATGTGAAATTAATTTTCACATGAAAACGATCTTACCAAACTTCCTTTCGCATCATGGTTTTAGGTATAATTTGTTATAGTTTTTGCCATGTTTCCTTATTTCAGTAATACCGCCAGAACTGCAACGCACACCTCAGTAAAGCAAAATGATTGATACACAACATAAATCACTTGGACGCGGTATGAGCATGACTTTAAAGCAACATGTTCAGCGGAACCGCTTTTATTGGCCATCGCTAGTGCTGGCGGCCAGGTCGTTACACATCCTCTGCTGCGTGCTCATCATTATTCAAAGAGACGATAGTTTGCAACAAAGTATGCCGGCGTCGGTGCCATCGCGGCAGGACTGGTTCCGTTTAGCAAAATCTTAGAGTAACATGTGTCGTGTGGGTTTATATTATGCTTGTCAGCATTGAGGCCCGTTCGCCCCACCCTGGGAGGTCTGACTGTGGATTAATGACATTTTAATTTTCCGACCAGTCTCCGTGTCGGCAACATGGCAAAAAAGTTGCCGTAGCCGTTGAAAAATCTAGATACTGTTTCCTGTTTCAAGAGTAGCAAAAATACTAGAAACCAACGCAGGACGGGCCATGAAAGGAAGCGAATGCATGCTCAAGTGCTTCAGTTGCATGAATTTCCATCATAATGATGATTTCTTACGCATCCAATCAGACTCCGTGTCAGTGGTGTAGAGCGCAGCACAGTCTTAGCATAGTAATTATGATGATTATTGCAATGTTGCTCACTGTTTGCAGCGAAACACCCACTCGTGCTGGGTCCGTTCTGTTCGATATCGATTCACTATTTGAAACACAGGATATGGTTATGCTGGAAAATAGGAAAAGAGACAACCTCTTTCTAGCGATTACAGTTGACTGTCTTTTCTAAACCACAATAAATATGAATCATTGACATGGCTTTAAACGGAAGTCGTGGCTATCCATAAAACATAATACTAAATACAAAACACCTTTTACAAATTAAGCAAACGAAGCAAATTATTTAAATAAACCCGTGATGATAAAGGAACTCACAAGATTACTATTCACTTTCTAATAATTACAGTATTAATTCTAGCAGTCTCCTCGCCATCTCATATCAGCGCACTCCACGTCATCGATATCGATATCAAATTCGGAAGAAATATCGAGAAGACATGGAAACGGAGCGCGCTTTACTATGTCAGTAAGTCGCCTTGCGCCGCTCACGCCACAGATGGTAGCCACGTGCGGCTACTAACCGGTAATTGCGTTTGATTGCAATTGCACTCATGCGCCAGATGCACCACCGACTCCGGCTCAATTGCAGCTCCCTCTCTGTCAGCAGCTCCCAAAACCCTCGGGAGGGTATCGGCCATAAAACGTACTCCCTGCGCGTCCCGAGCGTGGTGCCCAGCTCTAGGGACACTAATTACTGTGGCGTGTGATCAATTCAATCAACCGAAGTGGAATCACGTCGCTAGGTGTAATTTTATCAACCATCCTGGCCACTGCTGACCGTTAAAGGCACTCAGCAGTGACTTTACCATACCGGCGACTGACAATTTCTGATCAGAATGTATTCAGCGTTCATTCCTGCTGACTTCACTTCCCTGTGCAGCTCAAAAACCTACATGACTCAGCTCAACTTTTCGGGGTTGTCTTGAATTAATAATGGTTGGTTTTCTCCTGTCGGTCGATCCAGTTAGCTTGCCGGACTTTTCCACTGGTTTTATACGCTCGATATCAGCAGTCCATGTTGCAGATTACAGGTCGCGTTCTATGTAGTTTGGTTTTAGTTCTAAAGGTGGTTGACATTTGTTGCCACAAGTATTTCTAGTAAGCTCGGCCCAGCCCCTCTTCGTTGAAAGTGATAGAAACAGAAGACTTAGTTTCCATTTTTCAAACACACAAAAGTTATACTTCAAATGAATAAACAATCCATAGAGTCCACATTCTAGTGTTTCAGTCCAAGCTGTCCGATTAGAAGCCAGCATGCCAAGCCTTAGCCGCAAGCCACACCGTCAGCCCGAGGGTCAGAACTGTCACCAAGTCTGTCCGTTCGCGGTCAGTTTGCACAACTGCAGGAACTGTCCGACTGACTGCACCGTGACCCTTCCGGAAGTCGAGTCCGCCCAAGATCATTTGCCATGGTCCCTGTTGCCACGTGCAGTGGCAAAGCTCTGCATGATTCGTACCATTCGCCAGCCGTGGCCCTCAGTCCGCCAGCTGAGCTGAGCCGAGAGGTTGGTTGTTTTTATTTTCATGTTTACAACCGGCCGCGCTGCTTCGCGTTTTTATCCGGGTCAGCTGTTAGTCGTAATGCATGGGCATTAAAAATCAATTACAGACGCGTGCTTGCCTCGGCGCGTTAATTACGAAAGGCGAAAAAGTGTAATGGAGTGCGAGTTTTATTGGATTTATGCTGCATGGGCTGTGGGACCATTACTTACGTGGCATGAGAGACAGAGAGAGACAGAGAAGTTGTTGTTCAACCAGCACACTCTGTTGGCCAGTGAAAGCCTACATTAGACACCGCTTCGGCCAGGGAAGCATTAATTAGTATGTTGCGTCTCTCAAGCCGTGCGGAATTTTAATCAACCCAAGCTCAAGTTATTTTAATTCGATTCTCTTCTCCAAAAAAAAAAACACCCAACAAATTAGCGGTTTAAGCCTACGGCAAGGGCATCGTTAAACAGTGAACCAACCCGCGTCCATCGTGCCCGCACCTTGTTCCGCATCCCTTGTCCAAACGATCTCTCACTCTGTTTGTCGTGATTTAACTTTAATGGAGCGCGTTAATTGCTCCCCGAGCGTTGCGCTCCCCGAAAATGGTCAAGAAAAAGGGCCACCCGATCGGAAGATGAATTCGGCAACATTATTACGCGGCGGCGGTAGCATTGGCACGGGGTGCCGTGGGAAACAGTAACACATAATTGCCGCCCAATTAACATCGCCCAACTGGGAGCCCGCCGTGAACCGGACATATCACCAGCGTGGCCCCAAAACCCCTACTGCCATTGGCCATTCTGCTCACGACCGTCGAGTTCGTTGTCGAACTCGCAAAAGTGTGATCCGTGTGTTTGCTCTCCGTCGAGTCCGATTGCCACTCAACGGGGGATACTTTTCGGGTCGGGTGTGGTCAACCAGTCTTGCCTTACATGGCAAGATCGGCCTTTCTTGACTCGACGGGTGAAGCGTACCGGGCACCGGGGCCGACCCAAACAGAAGATGCGTCCGGCTTGAGAATCGTCAGTCTGACTAATTATCGAGGAGTTGGCTTTTATTGCTTCATTTCTGCGCGCCAAGACGACGCAGCGCTCAAGCGTCTTCAACGGGATCTTCTCGTAATTACCGGCAATGATTGATACTTTTGGCAATGAACGGTCGCTTACGCTGGCCAGGGTGAGTAAAGCAGGCGAAACCAACGCGCCGCTACTTAGCGCCATCGGGAAATCGAAGGAAGCGTGCGTTCCGAACTTTGCCGCCGCCACTGAGAAGGCGGCTAACGAATTCAGTTTCTCGCCAAAACGGGCGTTTGAATCGCGCAACACAAAAACAACCTGGGAATGCCCATTCTTCAGACGCCACGCAACGCCAGCGATCGGGTATAAGAAACATGAGGCGCACCCAAAAAAAAGAAAAACCTGAGAGATGATCAACAACGCGAAGCCGATTTCAAAAGCGCAAAAAGATGGTTTTTTGTTTTTGGCATTTCGGTCGGCGCCGAGACGCGTCAAGACGGACGTCCATTGTGCTTGGTCCTGCTCGATGCGATGCGTCGACGATGATGGCGATGGCCCGAGGGAACCCTCCCGTGGATGGACGAACATTTTAATTAATGCCATATATGGGAGGCGGCTAGCCCAATGCGCGGGATGGATCGTGTCGCTCCTAATGCCGTTGCTGTGTCCTTATAATCGGAGAAGGTACACGCGGCAAGATTTATATTCTTACACATTCGAACTGTTCCATATTCGTCCGTAACGATCCGGCCGGTGAAAGGCCACCACCGGTCGCCGGCCGCATAATGTTTCCTTGCAAGACATTGTGCCTGCGCCGGCGTGGCGCGGCACAGGCACGACGGTAAATCCATTGTAAAAACGCGTTTCTTAACGCTGATTATGGCGGCACATAAAGCAGAGTGTTCTTGCACTCCTTTGCTGCTGCTGCGGTTGCTGCTGAGGACCGCAGTCATTAAAAACCCGTTACTCACTCGTAACAATTTCAACGGTAAAGAAAAGATAAAACAATGCTTCACTCACGTCGAGGTAAGGCTTATCGGGGACTCAAAATATATATGACGGTAGGGGTCCCATTAAAAGCCCGTACCGGTAGCGTTGGCGGTTTTTTGTTGGTTTTACCAAAATCATCGAAACGAGAAAACGGTAATACTCAAGCAAAACAACGCTAATGACATCGCGGCAGTTAAGGATAAGGTTTTGTATTAATTTTTTAACCGTTTCACCGGTTTCGCAAAACGCCGATCTTGGGCCGATTTCCCTCTCGATAGCTTTTAAAGCCTCGATAGCGATAGCCTCTCGAACTTTTACCAACCAAAGCGGATTTAAAATATCGCGAACTTTTACATTAAATTGGATTAGAATGTTCCTGGGAGCGGATAGTAGTTTTTGTAAATTTATATGCCATTATAATTTCTTCAACTGCCACTGCGCTTATATTTTTTGGACAATCAAAAGAGAATTGATTGGACTTTTAGCATGCCTGGGTAAAGAATTAACTACGAAGAAATGTTAAGAATGTTGCGACTGCAGATCAGCCAATAACAATGTACAGAAAATCAAAATACGGCCTCAAGAGACCGCTCCGTGGACGTTTTGAGTAAATGAAAAAGATTCAAGCAACTTGGAAGGCCACGAGAGTCCCAAACGAGACTTTTCGGATTCTTTCAAGAATTGAAAGAAACATCGGCCCGACTCGATTCATTCTGCATTGGAGATTGGATTGGAATCGATAACTTTCTACAACGAAAATATATTTCCTTCGCAAAAAGTAGACATTATGCTAAAGTTATTGCATGGAACTATTATTACAAAGTTTTATTTTTAATCTTCAAGCAAGAATTGCTGTCAGTTTCATGGAAAGTTCAGTACAGTTGAGTGTTGAGATCGAGTAAGGTTTGTGAACGCTACAACATCATAATCGATGAAACATTCGAGGAATCCGTATCGGTTAATGGAACTCAAACAACTTGTTTACGAAGAGCAATTGGCATTGAGCCACTTGAAGCAATCAAACTTCCGTGATAGTTACGAAGGGAAAAGGGCGAACGATCAATAGTTCAAATTAAATCATAAAATTTAAACACGGAGATGAATGATAACCAGCAATAATGGGACCGGCGATGATTGTGCATGCGACCACATAATCCAACAGTACACAGCACCACACTGCTGTAGCAACGGTAATTGGAAGGACCCGGGTTTGAGGGCGGCCCGGGACAGAAAATGGGAAAAGAGTTTTTCGTGAAACACTCAAAATCGATTGCCGCGATCGGCGTGGCTGGTGGCTGCGAACTGATTTCGAAACCGATACGATGGCGGTACCACAAATTAGCGACCGAATTTAATTAAAACCCAACGCTGGCAACTACAATGGATGTGAAGAAATCAAGATTCGCCGGCACGGTCCGGAAAATGGCGGAAATTTACGTCCCTCTCACACACCGCAAAAGTTGGCGTCGTACGAGCACATTCGTGTTCGTGACAACCCCCTTCACACGGCGGACAACAGCAAGGAAAGCGAGTCCGGGTCCGATCGGGAAAATTTATGGAAATGTATTGTTCTCACGGCACCGCACGGCGTCCCGGGGAATGGCGCGTGAAAAAGGATCCCCAGGGCCGCCGTAGGAAAAATGTTTCTACAATTGGGGAAACGAAAAACCGAAAAATACGGTTCACACAATGCACACGGTTGATGCTAATGAAGCGAGTTTTCCCAAATGAAATGCTTGATTCTGATTTGAACAATAAGTTTCGGGTGTACACCCGTAAGTTATGGGGTCTTTTGCAGTACATCATTCTCGACTCTCCCTCCATTGCTTTTCCAAGGCGATCGGAATCGGAAGGGCATTGCGGAATTCCATGAGAAAATGTAATGGATTGCCGTATAGTAATATACGAGGTGTGTTCACAAAGTTCTGACAACTTTGTATTTACGCGGGCCAAATCTTGTCCAAGCAAAACAGCTGTCAAAAATTGACTCATTGCTCAAAATGGCCGAACTTGTCACCATAAGATGCTGACATTTGTAGCACATAACGCCACAAAAAAAATCAAAATTCGAACATACGTAGACCGTGTAAATGCAAAATTATAAGTACTTTTTGAACACACATTGTATTTATTTGTAGAAACACTCCCAAATAGTCTCCACGGAATGCCCTTCAAAGGTTCGGCCATTTTCATTCGATTGAGCTGAAACAGAGTTCGTTGAAGCCGTTTAAACTATGCCAAGATCATGGCAATGGCGACATCGAAATTATTTTGAAGAAACTGAAGAAACCAGGGCATCTGAGTCCGAGTGTCTATTCGTTCGTATGCCAATCATGATGATATATTGTAAGGAAAAGAATAGGCTGAGTATTGTTGGTGCACCGCATTCAGGATGCAGATGGTGGCACTAATGATAACGCTTCGTTTGATGCGACATAAATCGCTGATCGTAAAGGGTGCCACCAGTACTTTTGTACCCGCCCAATAGTCCCCAAGTGGCTTGACACCTTGGCAATACTCGGCTCAACTTCGCTGCCTTTTATTTTCGTCGCCTCCGGCGGCGCACAGCTTAATTGATTAAGCGATTTCAATCGCTTCGCCAGCACTATTTGCACCAACATTGCCAACTGTGCAGCCAACCGCGCGAACGATGCATTTCTCTTCTAACAGCTTAATCATCAGCTTCGGCCCAAAGGACCCCCTGGCGGGCACCACGCCGGCCGTGCGCCAGTCACGCAAGCCCCGCAATTTACAGTGCGCAATGTTTTTACACCTCACTCGCATTTGGGATCTGGGATCTTAACACGCGCGCGGCTCACCCCACACTGTAATCAGCCGGTCGATAACGAAGTCGAAGCGAAGTCCCAGAGACCAGTGGTCCGACGGTTGGGTGGTTGGGATGTTAATTGAATTCTACCTTCTAATCATGCGAACCGATTCGCAGCCACTCGAAAACGTGCCCCATTCTGCCGCGTGCCACGAGATCCGCCACGGTCGCCGGTTTATTGCAAAGTTTTGCATTCCTCCTTAAGGGTCTCCGTGACTGCTGACAGCGGTCCGCGACGACGCGAACCGCATTCGAACGCGGATCCGTTGTGAACGATTCAAAACGATCACTTCGCGTCACTCTCATGCCATTCTCAATCACCATCCAAGAAGAGCAACAAAGAGGTAGAGAGGGAGAAGAAGAGAGAGAGAGAGAGAGAGAGAGAGAAGCCCCTCGATAGTGGACAGTGGTCGAGCGAAAGAGTCGCATAAATTTAAGCCCAACTTTGTCGTCCGGCGGCTTCCTTAATCGGGTACAACGTCTGTTTGTTTTAGGAGCAAGATAAGTGATAAACGTGGAGGAAGTCGTGTGTGCACATTGTCCATCCCCTTTCGCGAGATATAGGCGAAGTATGCTAATTTAATGATTTTTTTTTCATAAAGAAATTGCAAATTGCCCTACCGCTCCGGGTGCGGTCCTGCAGATGCAAGCGTCTCGGTGTGTTCGTGCGCGTGCACAACAAAAGTGCACTCTGGTTTGGATTTCAATTAAGATAAGCCCATCCGAGGTGCCCAGTGTCAGAGCGGCGTTACTCTGCGCTCCGCTTCACGCAAAGTTCGATCTGCTCGACTTAACTGCATCCGCATCGGGGTTGTCGCCGGAGAGCCTAGGATCCCCGAGACCCGCGTCACCAATCGCCGTCCGTGTGAAACGCCCTTTCGCTTCACGCCGGCCGGTTCGATGTAACGATGACTGGGATAGGTGGCGAAAATAAGGAACTGCAAGCTCTGGGAGCTGGGAGCTCCACGGTGCCGATCGGCCGATGCGGTGGCGCGGAGTTGCTTAGCTAAACCGGATTAACCAGTCCGGCGTAGCGGTCGAAGTCATCGTGACTTGCGCGCGGCGTCGTCGGAATCTCCGGAGCGTTAAGTGTTTTGCTGCGCGGCTCGGCTGCACTTCCAGCGCCAGCCGGTGACACCATCGATCGCCATCGATCGCCGTTGCCCTTTTTCCCAAGCCCCGAGTGCTCTTTTATGCCACGGAAAGGCTGCAGCGATTGGCTTGCAGAGGAAGCCAGCGGGCCTACGCCTAAACAAGCGTACGACGTCCCGTACCGAAGCACGCTCGACGTGGGCTAACCCTGGCCGGGTTCCAGTTTGGCGATTTCAAATTCGTGAATTTCTCCGAATCGCTCATCCTGCGTTTATTTAACGTCCGCAGCATCCGCGTGCGCAACATTTTCGACGTCAAACAGGGCGTCTCGGAAGCAGGGCTCGCCAAAAAACAACGACTTTATCACATGCATCGGTAAAAGCAGTGTGGGCTGTAACGGAACTTGTTCGGGCTGGCACTTTCAGGTGGGATGCGGCTCCATTTCGGAGCCGCCGTTAGGAGCAGTGCGCAACAGAACAGTGTGTCAGCCGCGTTGGGTTTGCGTGCGTTCCGCGAAACCTACACGCAGGTTTCGCCCAACTAACTGAGAAGAACTCGAGCACGTCACCCGGGCATTCGCCTGGTTGGGCGTTGATACTTTGTTGTGCTTTGTGATTTGTTTCGGTCTTAGTTGCTTTATATCAGCTGAAAGCTTTTCTGTCCGCAAATGCCAGCGGAGTAGCATCATTTCCTCTATTCTCCTTAGATTTGTATGTCTCCCCTGTATAGCTTTAATCAACCACGTCGAATAAATATAAGTTTGGGTCATCCATTATTTTTGGGTGAAATTCAAAACTTTATTTAAGATACTTCCGATGGTCCAATTTACGTCAAATATGTACCGTTTTGTTTGAAAATTTGTTGTCTTTTCAAACGTACGTTCACAATGGCTCCCTTGCAGAATTCTTTCTTGTTATTGGCGAAAAACTCGAGCAATCTATTCTCACAATCCTTTTTTGGTCTCAGTTTTTCATCACTAAGGAGGTTTTGTAATGCACGAAAAAGGTGTCAATCGCTTAGTGCAAGGTTCGGACTATACGTTGGATGCATTAAAACTTCTTAACCAAGCTCCTGAACATTCTGGCGAGTCACTAAAAACGTGTATGACATTTCATTGAGATTGTTTGCTAATTTGTTTGAGATGACTGAATCTCACCAATTGATTTAATCTAACAGTACGTTAAAAAATCCAACTAAAGGGCTAATTAAGTTATAAATTTAAAAAAAAATATTGACGGACAGGAAAAGTAAAACATAAAAAAACTTTCTTGGCGAATGAAAGAACTGAAAATCTCACCAAACAGTACGATGCCAATCGTGTACGGAGCTCGCAAACCAAACAATTCGCACATCCGTTATGACAAACCACAAACAGACCACTTTGACTAGCTTCTGTTTCGAAGTGCCGGCAAATCGAAGACCGTTGCTGTCGCGGGTTAACATACTTGGACACGTACACTGCACCGACACCTACCGTACGCACTCCGGGCCGAGATCATCGCCATTCGCCGACGGGCAAACGGCGCACTGCAAGCTTCGGCACTTCGTCACGGTAGCTGCATCACCGTCGATGCCACAGCGTAACAATGCGCTCCAGGGAACGGTGGTGATCCTGTTCCGGAACCGTGTTATACTAACAGTGGTGAGTGTGGCAAACCATACTGATGTCACGGAACGCACCCGGAAGGCACCGCACTCACTTTGGAGTGTCGTAAAAAGACGCGCGACGGTGAGTACTTCGATTGAATTCAATAACCCCTGTTCGGTGCTCCGGCGTATGGCATACCGGAGTAGCTCATTATTGACGTGCCGATCTAATTAGAAACTCATGATCGCACGCCAAACCGACCATGTAAATTAGTTACGAGACTGCAGCCCAACTTATCACCCGCGGGCGCCGGACCCGACACGACGCATTCTTCAGAACCCTTGAACAAAGGCCGTCCGTAGACGAAAGGGACCAGTTCCTGGAAGTTGTTTCGAATCACAAAACCAACCCACGTACACCCGGGACCAAGACGGGACCTAAGATGTAGACTGCGCGTCTCTCGGGGCTGAGATTTTAACCCACGGAGCTCCCGGAGACGCGCAACGGCAACGGCCATCATAGACCAAAAGCTAGTTTTCTGCCGCCAGGTGCATAATTAATGGACCCCCTTACTTTCCGGTTCTGGTCTCCGTACCAGCAGCAAGGCGTATTTGCTTTACCACCAGCCACCACCCAATATGCATAATTAACATCCTGTAGCCATCGGAAGCAGCATTTTATTTTCCAGTTCGCAGGCATTCCAGGAACAGGCCAGCAGGCTTTTCTCGGAAGGTAGCCCCAGCCCCTCGGGGTGTGCCACCCACGAGCTGCTCCAAGAGGTGGAAAATCGCGACCGGACACGGGGCAGAAAAATCTCCCCGCGTGGTCACACAGACCGGAGGAGGACGTCGGAAAATCGTCATCATCTTCGGCCCAACGCCCTCCGGGCGGAACACACGAGGGGCCGAAATCCGACGCCGCGTAGGTAGGGGTCCCAAATTCGCAACCCAATTACACCGTGGAACGTGTGGCCAGTGTGGGCCGAGGCCGGGTCTGTTGCCAGAGTCAACAGTCAGGGTGGCGTCACAATACGCCGAAAGCCGGCGTCGGTGATGGAAAGGAAACACGTAATTTAAGCCTTTTGAAAAAAGGCCGGCAACCACTTTCCTTAGGCCGGCGGTCTTCTCGAACCCCGTCCACACCTATGGTGGGTTGTGGGAAACTTTTAAAATGAACTCTTCCGTTGAACACCTCCGAGGCCAGCCGCCCGGTGGCCCTTCGGCGTTAGCGTTTAAATCGAATCGTTTAAACTTGTCTTCGGAACGGGCCGAGCTTTTTTCTCTCAACTCCCTCAACGAGTTGCTGACCCGAAAGTTTGACACGCGAAAGGACGCCCGGGACCCCGTGGCTCTCAGGAACCGTCTCCAGCAGAACCGTTTGATGAAAGTTTACCGGGCCGGTAGGAAGTTCTTAACCCGATACTGGATATTAACGCGTGTTTATCGTTTGAGAAAACATTTTTATCGGCGCAGGAACTGTTCGAGAACGAGTTTGGATTAAGGCTCGCGCCACCGGGAGTGTGCTCGTTTTGCTGCATCTCCCAAAGTGACAATTGACACGATGCACGATGCGATGCAATGGGTTACTTCCGTTCAGGATCTTCCATTTGGAGGTGCCACTTCGCATTTGTTTTCCTTTCATGGAGCACTTGGTAATGAAAGGATTTTCCAAAGCACACTATCACCGAGCTCGAAACGTCATCCGAACTACGTTCCAAGGTCCAAGGCTTCTGCCACTTCCCAACGCGCTCGTTCATTACTCGTACTTGAGGCGCACTAGGCGCGCAGTTGTGCAAGTGTACTCCAGACGCAGCACCGTGTCTTCCGTAGAGCTATCCTCGCATTACCGGGCTGGGCTGCCACCATCAAATACGTCACTATCGCCCGCTCGCCAGCGAAGAGCGTACCATCCTCAACAACATCTGAAGCACTGCCCCCGTTGGCCAACTGCCACCGGCCAGCACTTCAGCCTACGCGCGCTACGTTCAGAATTGCGCTTTTTGCCGTTACCATCCTTATGGTTATTATTTTGCGCCGTCACTTTGCATCCCTTTGATCGGCGGCGGGGTGGGCGAAAGAAGAAAAAATATGCGGGGCAAATGGAAACATTTGCTCAGTTTGTCTCGTTTTTCACTGGCACTGCCAAGAACCCCTTGCGGGCCCTTCAGATTCGCGTAATGCTGCGCATACGGAGCGCGTGTGATGTTTAACGACGGGTGTGACTGCACAACTGGGCAAATGTTAGAACAATTTTGCATTAAACGAGTTGAAATGTCTGGTTCGCGTGTTTCCTCGGACCGAGTTGATCTTTCGATTGGACAACAAGTACGAAACTTTATATCAGGTTGGCTAAAAAGAAATCGACGTTTTTCACGATACATGCCTTTAATGATCGATATCTCGTGAAGTATCGATCGTACAGTTTCAAGTTTAGGCTCGTTTTAAAGCTGATTTTTTACACTTCAAAACATGCTTTCATTGTTTTTGTTTGTTCCATTCGTTTGTGAGTTACAGGGTGTTAACAATGGAGGTCAACTTAGAGAAAATTCGGTACATTTTACAGTTTTTCTTGGAAAATGGCGAAAATTCAAGCTAGGTCGCTGAAATTTTGCATGGTGTTTATGGTCCCGATACTCTAACAGCTAGTTGCAAAAAATTTTGGTTTCGTTGACCCGTATCAGTTATTTTTTTTGTTAAAGCCTAGGCAGATACGTCATCGAAAATGTCGATAAAATCACAGAAATAACCAAAGTTGTTCGGCCTGTTAGTAATCAGAGCATTGGCCAGGAGCTAAAGATCAATCATCGAACAGCTTAAAGTCATTGGCGCAAAGCTGGATTCACAAAGAAGCTCGATGTTTGGGCCCCACCCTATTTACACCAAAAAACATGATGGCTCG
This sequence comes from Anopheles cruzii, assembly GCF_943734635.1. Lineage (NCBI taxonomy): Eukaryota > Metazoa > Arthropoda > Insecta > Diptera > Culicidae > Anopheles > Anopheles cruzii. The sequence continues at coordinate 42,264,434 of NC_069145.1, forward strand.
ACTTGCCATCTGCGAAGTTTTGGCCAAACGGATCAAAATCGACCCATTTCTTTAAATGATTGATACTGGGGATGAGGTATGGCATACATACGACAATACTGTGTAAAAATAATCGTGGTCTAAGGGTGGTAAAGCAGATTAACCGGTGGCCAAACTAGGAATAACGGCTAGGAAGGTTCTACGGGGTATATGGTGGGACTTGAAGGGAATCGTTTATTATGAGTTGCTTCCGTGTAGCCAAACACTAAATTCAGATCTCTACTATCAATTACTGCACCGTTCGAAGCTAGCAATTGACCAGAAATTACCAGAATCGGCCAACGGAAGAGGTTTTGTGTTCGATCAGGACAACGAAATGTTACAAACGTCTTCAGTGACTCGCCAGAAAGTTCAGGAGCTTGGATGGAAAGTTTTAATGCATCCACCGTATAGTCCGGTCCTTGCACTAAGCGATTGACACCTTTTTCGCGCATTACAAAATTTCCTGAGTGATGAAAAACTGAGATCAAAAAAGGATTATGAAAATGGATTTCTCGAGTTTTTCGCCAATAACGATTAATCCTTTTACAAGAGAGACATTTTAAGCCTACCTTTGAAAAGACAACTAAATTTCCAACAAAATGGTGCATATTTGACGCAAATCGGACCATTGGAAACCTGTTAAATAAAGTTCTGAACATCACTCAAAAAACGTCGATTTCTTTTTAGCCAACCTAATATTTGGCCATTTGAGTATAATTGAGTTCACGCAACGACAACGACAACGACAACGATTTGCAACGATACGACACGGTTCAAATCCGCCCGCATTTTTTTTTTGTCCGTTCTTTTATTGAGTTCTGAATATGTCGTATACACTACGACTACTTCCCTGGTGTTGCCGCAAGTCTATACTTCTCTAACTGATGCTCTGTCGCTACTCTGGCTTTGTAACCCCAAGAATTGGCCTCAGAGCACTCAAAGCTATGGCAAACAATGAACTAGATATGCCTGAGATATGTTAATATTTTTTATTTACTATTATTATTAGAACGGGCTGAGCCGTATTAAGAAACAACTTAAAGTTTGCACGCAAGTTGACACAATGTCAGATAAATCGGGGTGAGATAAAAGAGAGACGGATGATCCACAATGGTGCAAGTTATTGGTGAGAAAGAATATCAAACACCTTTATTAATTTTAGTAGTACGGTTCATTGCTTTTAATTTTTGCTTGCTTTTTTAATCGCACTTTTGAGTATAATAATTTGGAGCACTTTTGGATAGCAAACCGGACAATATTGTGGGACAGATTCAGCATTGCAGTGAATTTGAATTTAAACGAATTTAAATAAAAAATGATTCGCAAACTAACGCTACGCAAAACTGTATTCTTTGATAAGCCGACAAGGGAATCAAAAATATGTAATAAATTCCATAAAAACAATTCATTGGGGTAGAGGTGAATCGAACGAAGTTGCAACCAGGACGGACATAAATTACCAGGAACTTACTTTGAGTATCAAATTAATGCAGCTCCAACAAACCGTTAGTAAAACCTGGTGGCGCAAGTCCACCGAGCGAGAGCTCGTCAATTACCTGGAACAAACAGTGAAATATACAGATTAGATTTCTAGAAATGGTAAAAAAATGTTGCGTGATTATGTACCAAGCGCCCGAAATTCATTTACTCTAAATTGGTATACTGAAAGGCCATCCGTTTCGGAATTGTAAAACATGATCCCACAGTTTGCGATGAGCACTGAGTAATCTGTTGTTGGAGTGTAGTTGTGCAGCCCAAAACAGGGTAAATTATATTAAGCACCTTTTTTCGTAATACTAGCCGAAGTATCTCGGGTACGAGTGGGACTCCGAAAAAAGGGCTCCTTCACCGTTCATTCATTGGAAGGATTAATGTGTTCGTTTTTCGCTTTAACACCCCAGCCTCAGCAGTCTCTGCTCGGGCTCGAAAAATATTTGACCTCCACTGATCGAACGGTGAGTGGCGAGGATTCTGCTGGGAAGCCTACATTGATCCCTGGTCGGAAGCCACTCATCGTTATTCGTCTTCCCGGTGCCGCTATTTTTAACAGCCCTTCGATGGTGCTACAAATCTCGCCACCGGGTGAACATTTGCTCCTCGAATGGATGCGCTGTACGTGCCCGGATGGCGCGAAAGAATATTTGATTGGATTTGTGCACGAACCATCGGCAACGAACGAAAGCACCCGAAAGCTTGTTAGAAGGAATTATTTTATGCAGTCAAACCATTTGATCTACCATTGCCAGTTGACAGCCGAAAGTGATCAATCGAATAAACTAAAGATTTTCTGCTCAATGCGGGCTTCTGCTCCAACGTCCATGTCGTTGCTGTTTAACGATAGTTCAACAATTTATCATTTACAAAAACCTTCTGCAAAGTATTATGGTGATTTTTTTTTTGAATCGTTTAAAAAGGTATTGTAACTGATTAATGCTAATTTAGCGAATTGGCAGTCTGCTGACGAACACACTGGGCACACTATTTCGGGACAGACTCCTCATTCAGTTTACTCGATTGTTTGTTCTCCGGTCCCCTAAGCTCAAACACAAACTTGTAAGCTGCGATTTACAGCAGTGCCTGTCAAGTCAACGCAAAGAAATCCCAAAAAGTAAACACCGACCCCAAACAACATGTGGCTGTGGTGTACCCTTGTCGAACTCCCACTTAGGACCCTCGAAAGGCCGTGTACCGTTTGGTCAGCTGTCACCACGCGTTGGCACGGAACAGGCCGTCCCGGAAAAGACAACACGACCGCCGAGCCGAGCGCAATAAAAACCCATTCTCGAATCGTAAAGTTTCCCCACACACCATCTGTTGAAAGCAATCAAAACATGATTGCCAAAAGCGGACCGCGTACATCTTCGAACGGAAACACTCCAGATAGCGCGAGGCACCTTAGTTTGCCTACTTCTTCTATTGCCACGTACTTTGCACACTGATTGACACTGACACTGCGATGGGGAACCTATTGGCAAAAGAAACTGCCAGAAAACGAAAGAATATGGAACTTCGCGAGGAAATAAAAGGAAGCGCATAACTTTGGAAATGTTGAGTGTCGTCCAAGTCAGTAATGGCGGTAGCTAATAGCGGATTCAATGGCGGATGCTGTAGGTTTTGTTGAATAATCATATTATGGTGCTCTTAAATAGACGACCGTGATTAACGTGCCGGGACTGGTTTTCATCGTTCGCCGGAAACGATGACTGCCAACCGGCATCCGTTGTTGATGATTATTGTTTACCCACCACGGAGGCGAATGCGAATCTTAGCAGATGAGCACAACACAAAGCTGGACTGGATGCCAACAGAGCATAAAGTTTCATCTCAACTGTGAAAAACAACCGAACACAACCCAAAGGTCGCTTCGCAACCATCAAACGAAGGTCGAAGATGGCGAGACAGACAAGAACGGAGCGTAATTGTTTTTCATCCTCCGCCTGGGAGTCCATTTTTCCTGTAACCTGGAAGACCGCCACGCTTTAAGTGCTTCCGTAATGTGTTTTACCTCGGCGGTTCAATTTCCTCGACGGTCTCCTAGTGCGATATCCGGCTACGTACCGATTACACACCGTCAACTGCAACCCATTCAAATCTCGCTCCCTTGGTTCCTTGGTACGGAATAATTTTTGGGGCCGAAGGTGACGAAGATCGCATCGCAACTGTACCCAAACGCTGCCCACCGGATCCGGAGCCGGAAGCTCACAGATGAAACAGCCACCTCACCGACGGGTTCCGTTGACCATGCTCGAGCCGGAGACCTCCCGAAACGCCATTTCTTAGAAGAATATTTCCTCAGCCAAACTTGCGGCGCAAATAAAGGAGACAATTTTCCGGTAAAAGGTGAATAAATGTGCAGTTTGTTGCCATTGTTTTTCATTTTTCTAAAGAAATTCTAATAATTGGAGCTGAACAGTTAATCCTTTCATAATTGCCAATCGCACGTTGGTCTTTTGTTGTGGCATAAGCGACGGGCACCAAAGGCTAAACGGCTAAATTAAGTGTTACTATCTGTAAATTTGAACTAAAAGCGAACATTCAAAAACATACGTGACATTCGCACTGATATTGACACCCTAAAAAATGATCTTATTGTTAAGGAACGATTATTATTCCGTTGTATGAAAAGTATACTATATTAATGAAAATACTGATGGAATAGTCCCCGTGCTTAGCGTATGGGTTAACTTGAGATGATTTGTACTTTCAGAATATCTCTGATTGACTTTAAACTAAAAATAATGTTGAGAAAGAGGCGAGTCTCGAACGCCGCCTGTCAAAATATTTGAATCTTTGTTTTTATTAACTACAGCAAAACCAGTGACACTCCCTTTGTTACTTTCAGATACATTTACTGTCCTATCAAAACTATGACCGAATGGTATTGAATAAACATCGAAGTTCTTCCGCACAGTACTCTCCGAGTTTGATACTCAACGATTAGTGGTCAGTTTCAGACCTCAAAAGGATGTTCCAGTTCAAGAGATGGGGCTGCGATGAAGCAATGATTACTGAAACTGAACCGTGTTTTAAGCTCGAAGTAAAATCTTGTTACACAGCCAGCATTGAAAAGTTGAAATGGCATTGAAATGATTATATCACCCTTGAAAGAGATGATCTCAATGTTAGGAATTGGAATTTCAAGCAGAATCAGTATATTAGAAGAGATCTTTTGGTGGGAGTTGGTGGGTAGCATACTTCGCGGCGGTGGTGGAAATCGTTATTATGTCGTTGCTTCCAAGGATTTTTACCATACTTATAATCTTTGGAGAAAACTTATAATAAGTACTTTCGATAATTCATTTAAATTGCACATATTCTGACATGAATGTTTAGGCCTTTTCTGTTTAAGTCCGTTGGCTACATTGAAAAATTTGGTCACCCTTTATAACTGGCACGGTACAGGATACTGTCGCGATACGTGACGATACAATAAGCATTTTTAAAGATATTGTAACCCTCAAACTACGCCAAACAGACGACGTTCAAGTGGTGTGAAGGTTAAGACCTGGTCTATTGCCAACTGTGTCAATAGAAAACTCTGAAAGAAAATGGTTGCTCGTCCTTCAGAATGCTTTCTTTACACGTGCTGTTGGGAACATTCTGTTTCTCCGAAAGGAGCCCGATACACAAGCAAAAGTTGAAACAATCTTCACGAAACCTCGTTCATTTCGTTGCCCATCGTCTGGCACCGCTCGATTCCATCCTCCAGTGGAAAGCAGACACCGAGCATCCCTTTTTCGTGAAAATAAGCAGACTGATGCCTATCAACGCGGTGACAAAATGGAAAAGACGCGCACACATCGCCCGGGTCTTTCGGTGGAATAGGGCGCAGCATGATGATGATGGCCGAGGTTTTCCGTTTCCACGAAGCAACACGTAGCCTTTGCCTCCGGAGTGCCGCCGAGCCAAGGCCGCATCTCGCCCCGGGGCTGAAGCCCTTTCAAAACAAGTTCTTCGCCATTTGCATGGGAAGCGGTGGGCCGCCGGTCCCGGGGCGACCGCCGGGGCCGGTCGCAATCTTATCGCAAGGAATTATGTTTTACACGAAGCATCATAAAAAAAACGGTATACCCCTTCGCCCGCTCGGCTATCGGCAGCACACATCTTGTCCGGACACAGAAACGTCGCCCAATCGTTGTTCAACTTCTTTGCCCGCGTACAGAGGCCAACTCCGGTCGCCAACGCTGGTCGCCAAATGTGCATAAAAGCGAAGGGGGCGAAGGAAATTCCCAGCATAGTTCCAGCCGTGAGGCCACCATCGTTTGGACAGCTCCTTCGAAGGTGCATTCCAAGCGGCGATGAGGATCTACGCGGTGCCTTATGCGTGTACCGACAACCGCACCGCAGGTGAAGGTATCGCTTACTCGAGGGCCTTAGCATATCGATGATCCACATACCCTAACGCCCCAACGTTTATGGTCGATATTCCTTATTTATTTCCACTCGAGGTAGGACGGCTCTATTTCTGCTGGCCATCCTCGGTTGACCACTGAACCTTTTTCGGGCGAAAACGACTGTTTAAAAGTACAGCTCGCTCGCCATTCTCGGAATGGAACCTATTTGCATTTGCCCTTATCCAATCTCAAATCGTACCCAGACGGTAAATCCATCCGTGTGCTTTCGCGCGTTCGTGCCCTTCTCGGTGTGTACCTCAAACATGAAATTCCAGACGGTGCCGGTCGGTGCCGGCCGGCATCCCTTTCGAAGAAGCAAAGTACAGAATGTGACGAAGAAATTACAGTTCAACGAAATGCAAAACCTCACACAACATCCAGCACACGGCACGGAGTTGGAAGCACGAGTGTGTGCTTGTATGTGTGTGTGTCCACCACACCACATCCTTTCTGGATTTTGCTTTATTTTTTGTACACCGCTCCGATTGATGTAGAGCACTCCGGGTCCGCACCACAGAAAGTAGCGTCCATTTCTCCGTGCCCGACAGTGGCCCCCGACAGTACAAAGTATCTCGTTGACAGCTTTCTCCAGCGGTCGGTCCGTCCCCGGAAGTGCCCGGAAGGACAACAGAGCCGGTGGAAGAAGGATAATGGCGAAAGGAAGTGTGCCAAAACCGAAAATTGGTTCGCATATCAAACGTTGTTGGTTGTCCGTGGACCGAGAAACTCTGGACACTGGTCGGTAATAGAAGTCAACAAACGCCAGTTGGCCCTCTACCAAGTGGCGGCATGGCCTGGTGGTGGTGGTGTTGCATTATCATAACATAAACTATGACCCTACAGTCTTAAATTACACTCAGACGGCGCACACCAGCACGCCAACACACACACACAGGCACCGGTAGGACACTCGAATAAAATATAGTTCCCCCCGTACGTATCCTTCCTTCCGGACGATACAGGTCAGCTGGGCCCTTGAACCGGTTGACCCACTTCTCCGGAAATACTAGGTTCCGGAGTGAGTCAGTCCGGTCTGGGAACCGCGGCCTTCCGCTGCGGACTCTCACGTTCCACAGTTTCATGCAAGCCGTACTAGGCGTACTGGACAACTTAATCCGACGTCAGACGCAGCTCTATCTCTATGAAGTTGTCCAGGAAGTGAGAACATTTTCGGCTAGATTCGCATCAGTTCATACCGTTTCCACACATCGGCAGTGATTAAGAGGCACCAAACTGGACATGTCTGGATCATGCATGAAGTATTCTGTTTATGTCCCAACTTTAGTCTCGCCGACTCGCCGACCCAATATCTCACTCGCATCATTCTGGTAACCCTACACTTATGGCCAGCACCGTACCTGTACGAATTTCATAAAGCTATCTCTATTTTCCAACATAAACCATTTCAAAAGCCGTCCACAACTCGTACGGAAAAACCGGGGGAAACCAATTTTCCGGCTCGTCGATTCCACGGAATGTGGGAGGGCCGACGGCCCACAGCAAAACCACAGAACGAGCCACACAAGAGCCCAAACATGGAATATAATTATCCCTCATCATCCAAACCTCAGCAAACAACCACAAAGTAACTAATATGCCCTCGGATTACTTTCTTAACCCCGCAGCACATCTCGTTCCGGTGCCGGTGCTAACCGGGATTTACCTCAGATTCAGGCCAGACGGCAGGGGGCCGGGGCCGGGGAGTGGTCACAAAGATCACCGGAAATTTAATTATGCAACCGTTTCAACTGCTGACAGCCGCTTTGGCTTTCCCGGTGGTGCTGCGGTGAGGACCGTTTCGCCCAACGCACCCAACAATAAAAGCCACTGACGGACTATGTATTGCCGCCATTTTTTCGTGGAAACGTTTTTTTTGGCAGTTTTTCCAACAGAATTATGTTTGGGAATTTTTGTGTGACCTGAGAAGAAGTCAGCGACTTTAGTCTGTCTGTGGCGAGTCTGTCAACATCGATGATCGGAATTCGTGTTCTTGGTCTCGTTGGGAATTCCCTATCGAAACGGTCCACAAACTTTGCCCACAAAAATGGCTGGTCATTTAGTGTTTTCGTAACTTGTAAAAAGTTTCGGCGGTGATATTTGTGCCAAATATCAGTTTTTGCTTTAACAACCAAACCCGCCAAAGCGACGCAAATGACGCAAATCGGTTGCGCGTGAACGAGGCGTGAGCTTGCTGCCTGGCGACCTTTACGTCGAGAATGGATTCACCGAACCACAAAGCACGGTGAAAGTTTCCGAAAGTGTTTGGCAAACTAATTTAATAAAAAAGCACCCGAACCGCAACGACAGGACCAACGAGATGGTGGCTCCCTAAAAAGGCGGCTTCTCGTTTGACGAGCCCGGACTCCGCACGCCGTGACGTTCGAAGGCTTAAAGGTTAACTGTGAAATTTGTCGCCAAAAAAGGGGGCGAATAAGGATGCCGCACGTTATCGACATTTCGGCTTTTCTTTTTGTGAAGCCCTCTTCATTAGATCCAATTAGAACGGGGATAGGAGAAAAATCTAGCAAATACGCGGGTCAGATTTTCTGGGAAAATTTGGACAAAAAAAAGAAAAACAAAAACTCCAGTGTACGAGCAACACCGAAAGTGTTCTTTCGGCGCCGCCGGAAACCCGCTCTTTGAAGCTGCTCGACGCGCGGCAGTTGCGACCGGCAAATTCGGCGAAAATTGGCGTTAAAACGCTCGCCATCGATGCGGAACCGCGCGAGAAAAGGATACTCTTACACAAGTCTCGCGGCCACCGGCCACCACTTGATGACACTGCTTCGTCCGGGCGTGTTGTGAGAACCTTTGAAGCAGCAAGCTTCTTACTCTTCCGCCTTAGCTTCACTTAGGGGCTGACTGGGGCTAACTCATCAGAGCCGCATCATCAAACGGTTTATTAAATTAGGCAACACGCGGGCCACAAAACGTTTCCACGGCAAAAGTTTTCTGTTCGGACCACGGTCGGTAGGTGGCAGGTGGTCCCGGTCCCAAGCATCAACCGGAACACCCGGTCGCGAGCGTCGCGAGGAAAGTTTGCGATCGTTTGAAAGTTTTTAATGGGCTGACATCGGCCACCCGCGTCTAGCGCACCGGATGCTCCTAACTCGCTAAACTAGGTTCGGTGCTCTTTATGCACCGTTTGATTGCGTCGTTCCTTTACGATACGTCGATCGAAATTGTTATAATAAATAGTGTGGACGCAAAACGCAAATCATGATATCGATCACGCAACGCGCGACTACTTCTACCGAACATTCCATAAAATTGGTTCCAAACAGCAATAAGCTCGCACCAGACCAGAGTGCCCTATGAGGTGAGCTTTGACAAGAGTACAGGCATTTTGGTTGACTTGGCCCGTCGAGTCCATAAAAAATGGAAGCCATCCAACGGAAGCCGCTTTCCCGGAACTTGTTATGCGCTCCAATCCATGCGGAAAATCCTAGTGCATCATCCTATCAGATGACTTACCTTCACTCGTCACGAGTGCCCCAGGAAATCGTATTCATCGATGTCGATTGTAAGGATGAATCGAACATTCCAACGGGACCACCCTCCATGTTACACGTGAAAAGCGTGAAAAATCCGAACCCGGGCGATAGATAAATCGAAGACAACCTTTTCCCAAAACGAAATCAAAAAGAAGGCGGGAAAACCTCCGATCCTTACGCGGCATGGTTTCGCGTTACCGAACGCAAGGGCAAGACTACTTCGCTTTCAGGTCGCAGGATCTTTCGCGGGCGACGTGTGCCGTCGCCCAAAAAGGCTAGGGCATATGCATATGGCGCACGAGTGGCAACATCGAACGGGGAGGACAGGCAGGCCAGACTGTGCAAAAGACGGAGCGGCAGTTCGGAAATCGATTCGCACTCGTCGGTACATTACTGTCACGTTATTAGGAGCTGGTTAACAGAAATTGATTATGAACATCAACGTTTACGGTGTACCGGTGCTACGTGTTGCGCGTGTTGGCCGTGAGCTTGAACAATGTATAATACTCGTATGATGATGTGATGTGGGTAGCCGATCGATCGTAATACGCCCATTACGCGCCATTGTTTCCGATTGCATCCAACCGTTTTCTTCTGGTCTTTGCGCCATTGCGCTCTATCTACGCAACTTTTCTTCTACACAAACAGCCATATGTTTAAATGTCAAAGGGTCAAAACCAAGCAGTGGAAGTGCTTGATTCGTTTCACATACTTAACGGTTTAATGCGGTATGGTCAATATCCCAGTCGGAGTGTAATATCGCACCGTAGCTTGGCCGCTAACAAGCGACTCCGAATACTGGCCATCTGGTAGCCCTCTGGTCGTCTGAGCGCGAACCACTCTATCGCCTAATTGGCATCAAATGTCACTTCTCCAGGTCCGGACTGTGGCCCGCGAACTGCTTTCAGTGCGAATGGGCACATCAAACAGCCACTCCCAGGGCTCCAGTCGGGCGGCCACAAAGCGAACGTGCATGTCAGATCGGTCCGTAAGAGAGCGACATCAATCTAATGCGAGTGGCAGTGAACGCTATAAAGTTTGACATCTTTTCGGACCAATCATTTGAAGTGGGGCCCCCTTCGGGCAACTTTGCCCTTGCTTGATCCCTGATGATTAGAGATGAGCCTGTGCTGGAGTATCGCCCGGCATCTTGTTCCTATTTTCCGTTCCGTTAATCCGATCCACAAGACAAAGGATTCGACAAAGGATCTTGCAGGAAATCATCGAGCACCCTTTTCACTTTGATGCCCGCATTCCCGTTTGGCAAAGTTACCGGAGTTATGACCAGCACTAAGCAAGTCAAGTGCTTCGACCGAGGCACGGTACTCCGCTTTCAATGCCACCCCGCTCCGCTGCCCGTCCGCTGAGCAGGACCAGCATAAACAAAGTTTTCCGGCCCGATTTCGCCCGAAATCGATCAGAAATAAAGCGCACCGTAAAAGGCTCACCCCTTTTACGAGCTAATGTCAAATTACGAGCTCATTACCTTACAGCGCAGCATTTATACATAATCATAACCGAGCATTATGTACCCGACGGCAACGCTAGCATGGCTCCCCCGGAATGGGGAATCAATAACCAAATCGTAAAGCTTGCCGAGCTCCCGTAAACGCCGCGGTAGCGTACTACTTCCCAATTTCGCATTATTCAAATCGGCTTCCATGGACCCGATGTTCCCGACCTGCCCCTCCCCCCACGCGTGTGGTCCCCGAATGCCAATTTCGCTGATTTACGGGGCAAAACACAGCTTCTTGCGGACGGAAGTGGACGGAAAATAAAAATCACAACTTCAACTGTCTGGCTATTTTCGTCACTCGTCACGTACAGGGCTTATTAATATCGATTGCGGTAAGCATGACCCCCGCGCGTCCCCGCGCGTCGTTCCCGTTGGCTTGTCCAAAAATAAATAAAGCAGCTTATAAAATTTATTGCCGACTCCGGGCGGAAAATTCGCCACCATCTTGGTGCGCAAATACTCGAGCAGCTCGCCGCCGGAAAACAAACACGGGGCACGGGGATCGATTCCGGGCCAAATCTCTCCCCCCGAAAGAGCGCACAGGAAACCCTGTGCAGGGACAAAACGGGGACAACAAAACCTGGACGCGCCTGGAACTTCCTCCCAACGGTTGCGGTCTCTCTCTTTCGGTGATGTGTGCTCCGCTCACTTTAAAACATGAACCATATTGTTCCGGGTCCCCGGCCGAGGAGAGGTTCCTTGTTTGCGGCGTTTATTTTTCCTTTGCCGGCCTTTGGTTTTAATGGTACACAAACAAGAACTTCGGGATCGTAAACACGGGACAGCTGAGCGTCCTTTTCTTGGCCCAGCATTTCCATCATAACACGGCCGAAGCTCGGGGCTTGGGTTCCGCCGGTACTTGGCGGTCGCCGCACACCAATTTTCGCGAACAACCCGCAGCCTGCTGCTGGCGTCTTCTGTTGGGGTGTGATTGTTTTACCGGCTGCGTGGTGGGAAGGAAAAGTTTTCCCCGCCACACTGAATAATATTCCGTGCGCGCCATTGATTGTCGTTTATCGATTATCCTTCCTTATCGGCCGCACGTACCAAGGAAGAGCGGAAGAAAATCCCGGTCCATCCGCGGTTCCCGTTTGTCCTGCGATATTATTATTGACGTCATTAAGGTTTTTCGAACAATCGCGCAATAGGGAATCTAGAGAGTTCCGAAACTGGAACATTACGAATGCGCTAGCATTGGAAGAACTAAAGATCCCACAAATTAGTAAAGTCAACAAACTATCATCCGCTCAATCCATTTGCACCCAGCTACACCTACGGCTCAACCTCAACTTCATTAGTGGCGCGCTGGTCCATGTTTGTTTCGATTACGGGCTGGACCTGCTCATCTATAGGGGCCGACCTTGGCGACACCCGATAACTCCACGGAGCACTCGGAGGCATCCAATTTCACCTAACTGTATCCAATCCGGCTAGGTGCTTTAGGGAACCCTCAGCATCTTCCGGTGACATCGGACGTCCTACGTCCTGCCCGGCCGCCTGCAGGAAGTTAAATCGATAATCTATTTTTAGCGTCCACTCGGCACGGCCTTTTGGCCGTGGCCGTGTTGCCGGGGATCATCCCTTCTTGGGCCGCTGCTTCATCTCACCGCCGGCTACTGCGATGTTGTACCTTTGGACTGTCAAACTCTTCCACTAATCTGACAGCCCGACAGACACTCCCAGGCTCCGTGTTTGATTTTTGGCGTCACCAAAAATTAATGGACCCGTACTCCCCGGGGATAATTCCCGGGATGCTCTTGGAAGGATAGTGAACTGCTCCCCTTTGGCCAGCATACCGGCGAATGGTGCGCCTGATGGCTCGAGCCATAAAAGAGGTGCTAAAAATTTATGCCAATCGCCTGCCGCCGCCGCCGCCGCCGCCGCCGCCGAGGGCCTCGGATAATGGACCATTGTCGGTGGAGCAGTGAAGTGTGCCGCATCAAAATAATGGTTCATCATAAACGTCGCCGGCGCGCGCGCGCGCGCCCCATCTTGTGCCCGGGTTCAGCTGATGAAAAGGAAAACAATTTGCCCGGATCTTTTGACGCAATTTTCCGCCCATATTTTCCAGACGTTCCGGCAGGGAGGGAGGGGGGAGCTTATGATTTATTGCGTTTTGGCCTAAAAAAAGCGAGGATAACGCTGACGGTGGAGATGAGTGACTTACACGGGATTTAGGATACACTCAGCTGCAACACCGGAGATTTGGGCCATGGTCGTACGGTTTTATGGCACCAACGATGATGATGATAATGATGGTGATCATGTCAACAGCGGATCGTTTCGTGGACTCCTGGGAAACGCACTGGCCCTTTGGACACTCTAATGGGGCCACAGCTTAATCTTGAAGAGCCTTACCTTGCCGGGTGTCGGGGATGGAGTTTGAAATGTATCGACATTTGACACATCACACCACGGAACGTTTGAAACGCTTGTGCAAGGCCCACACTCTTGGACGATAAAACACGATCGACCGCTCTAATAAATGGCCCGGCGTTTCACGTACATTCCGAAGAAACTCCCGGCCGAACGCGCTCATTAAAAACTACGCCTGTCTGCGCATCGTTTCATAGCGCCGGCCAAAATCAACAGCCCCGTGCCACGGATCGCTACTCACCACGGAAATTGGAAACGAAAACCTGCAGGGCGTGAAAACTCATTTCAACGCCGCTGAGTCAAATAAAACAGCAGAAGACACGAAGTGGCTCGGGTCGGCAACCAAACGAGTTCTGGGTGCATTGCGTTCTGGGTGCGATCATGCTATTGCTGGTGTGCTTGCACACCACAAGCAGGACGGAACTGCTGGTTGGCCATTCAATTTCTGCGTTTTTATTAAACATGCAATTTCAATCCGGAATGAAGGTAAATTTATTTTATCCGTCCGCAGCGGCGCCACGGTGGTATTTGCATAGGGATGGCGTGGCTACGGAATTGTTTCGATGGGTTTTAAATGAAATCATTTTTACCGGCCTCTCGTGTACTACATTCACCATTGTAACGGGTGGACCCAACCAAACTGAGCCCCAGTGAATCGGCTCCAATTCCCGTCGTTTGTCGATATACTACAGGGTGAACCAAAAAAACTGCAACAAAGTAAAACGCCATATTTTTTTCATTTTTGATTCAATTTTATTGAATGAAAGCAAAAAATGTCGGAAATTTCATAAAATTTTAGAACAAATTAGGTTTGTTCGAATTGGCCACCTTTGGCACGAATTATGGCCTTCAAACGGCCAATGAAACCATCACACGCTGCCCGCAAGTGGCTCTGCGGTATTTTGTCCCATTCTCGGCGAAGGGCTTGCTTGAGGTGATCGACAGTTTGGTATTTTTTAGTTCCAACCTTGCTTTCCAAAATACCCCAGGCACAATAGTCCAAAGGATTGGCATCCGGAGATTTTGGTGGCCATTGTGTGGCGGAAATGAAGCGAGGAACCTCATTTTTTAACCATTCTTGGGTGGCGCGTGCTGAGTGCGATGGGGCTGAGTCCTGTTGGAATGTCCAAGGTCTGCGACCGAAATGTTTGCGTGTCCTAGGCTCCAATACACTCTTCAGAATATTTTGCGATAATATTCGGCATTTATTTTGACGCCACGGTCGAATAATACGAGCGGATAGCGACCATGGACTGTTATGGCGGCCCACACCCCCACCATGGCCGGCGCTTGAGTTCTGGTGGCCAACCGAAGGTGTAAATTTTCAGATGACCTCTCTGGCAAGTAAACACGATCATTTTATTTGTTTACAAACTGCTGGATAACGAATGGTTTCTCATCTGAGAAAACCAAATTTGCCAGTTCACCACTTGCGGCCAAGCGAAGCAAGTCTTTGGCTCTTTCGAGTGTAACTTTTTTTTGTGCATCGGTAAGATCTTGCACTTTTTGGAACTTCAATGGCTTTAGTTCAAGCTCATTTTGCAATATTTGCCGAATGGCATACTGCGATATGTTCAGCGCACGAGCCATTTTTCGGCCACTGCGACACGAATTTCGATGAAGTCGCTTCTTCACTTTTCGAACCATTTCTGGTGATGTTGCTGTTTTTTTCGTCCACTTCCTTGACGTCAGGCTACGCTACCAGTATCACTGTAACGAGCGATGGTACGAGATACAAAAGATTTATTAACATTTAAATGCTGGAGGGCTCTAAAGATAGCCACTTGTGGTTTTCCAGCCAAATATAATGAAATCATACTGTTACGGTTGAGTTCCATCACGAATAACTTTTTTTCTGTAAAATTGCCACCAAAATGCTTTTGCACGCTTATAAACAATATAATGAACTGTCACTGGTATAAATCTGACAGCTGTCGGACGAGAGGTTTAGAAATGACAGCAGTCTGAAGTTTGTTGCAGTTTTTTTGGTTCACCCTGTACTGTAAAACATGCCTACAACGAGACCTCATTAGTACCTCAAACAAATGGTTGTAACGTCAGGGAAATATGTTCTGTCGATATTTGCACATGATATTTGCAAATGATGTCGAAGCGCGACCACCAGGATTCGAAGTTCGGAGAATTTTAGAAACGGAGCGGAGCGCCCAGGATGATTGAGTGAAAGACACGAGACTTTCCTTCCAAATACAAGGGTTGAATAAAAGTTGCTTTTTTAATGATGAAGCGTTTCATGTTTTGAATTTTGAATTGAATAGAATTTTTGTTGTTATTTTTTCTTTGGCTATGATTTGCTGTGTTGATGCCTTTTTTTACTATTGACAATAAACGTCAATAGACGACCTCCACCGTTGTTCCAATCCAGTGCCAATACGGGCAGGTGGATCTGGCCAATC
This sequence comes from Anopheles cruzii, assembly GCF_943734635.1. Classification (NCBI taxonomy): domain Eukaryota; kingdom Metazoa; phylum Arthropoda; class Insecta; order Diptera; family Culicidae; genus Anopheles; species Anopheles cruzii. Next base: position 42,280,149 of record NC_069145.1, read on the forward strand.
TGACCGTTCCATTGGCTCGCTTGCTCGTTACCAATGCAGGTCGTCGCGCAGGTCACGTCCCATAAGTCGTCCCGAGATGGACAAGATCAAGATTGATCTATCGCGGACACACGCGAATGATCAAATAAGGCAAACAACGGTCGCGATGTAGAAGAATGCAAAAATGTAGCTCTCGCCCGGACACGTCGTCCACCGGGTGGTGTGACAACGACGACGACGAAGGATGCTATGTTTTGATCCGCGCGCATACTCATGACGCTATCTATCTCTGCCGCGCGTAAACATTCGCTCACGTTCGCCCCGTTGATTCTTGGCGGTATGGTCCAGGCGACGTCGCGGGTGACTCACCAAGAGGGTACACAGAGTAAACAGCACCCAAAGCTGTGGGCTAACTGACACTAAACAGCTGTCAGAGAGTTTCGCTGTAAATTGAATTAACAATGCCATACGAATCGTTTTGACGAACGGCAGACGACCAGAGCGAATGAAATGGTCCGTGGAGAGCATAAAGTTCATCAAACACCGTATCATTGAAAGGTAATATTGTTGCTGGGTGCAGGATCACAAACATAAAAATAATGGCGTGCAATGGCTAATTCAAATCATGAATTTTGAATGAATCATAAAGGTATTGAAATAGTTTAAGTTGTTTTCCATTTTATTTCATCGTTCGAATCCCAAACGAGTTCATCATGTCACTCTTCTCTAAACGGCTGTGTGATTTGATGCATCTAGTCGGACAGAATATTTTAACTTTGTACACAGCTAAATCCAACAAACCCCCGAGAATGGGATTCAAACAAGATAAAATTGTTCGACAGCTTACACGTGAGTTCGTTAGCAAGATCAACAACGTTTGACGTCGATTCGGCGTACCTAACGTCTACCGACCGAGGTAGGAAATTGAGCCACACGCCACTTGGCTCCCTTGGCGCCAGCAGCATCAAGCAACAGGAAGTTCAGCTCGTTTCGCTCTAAACTATGTTAGTATTGGCCCACTCCTTGGGTCGCTGCACGTTGCCGATGCGAAAGTGCATTTATCGACCTTCGAAAAGTCATTCTGCTAATACCTAGCCGATGCGAGTGATTGTCCATATTGACTTGTTCAATCAAACTTACTGCCACGTTTACTCAACCCTCAGTCGCTGTCTGCGGATCAGTCACTTCCAAAAACTCCAGCGATGGTACGGGTTGCAGTAGAAGGAACAAAATGTTCACCAGCTCATCCCGTGCGAGCACCGACAAAAGATCGGCCAAGAAGCATCAGATCTGAGAGTAGACATCGGCCAGACGGGACGCTTGGTAACGAGAGGGCAACCACCATTGCACTGACCATTGTGACCGGGAGGAGCTGCCGGACCGGATGCGGTTACTTTCCTTGCGTGCGAGCTGGGCCCAGCTGGCAAACGATTACGGAACGGATGGTACTCCATTACGGCGGCGGATGGTACTGACCTCGACCCAATTTCCTGTGCGTGGCCACGGTCATCGCTACTGGGCTGGAAGTCGTTCGCCATGCTGGGTACCGCCAGTCTCCCCAAGCTGGACACATGTTTGACCAGGGCAGTGTTTAAGTGATGCATTTCTTCCAACACGATGGGCATTGTTTAAGCTACACGAAATTAAAACAATGAGCTAGACAAGAGGTTCGTCCGGCAAATGCTCGTCTCGAAATGCTACAAAATGCGTTACATAGGGCGCATTTGGTAAGTTTGTTTTGTACGCTACCTAAAGACTATTATGATGTTAATAGCTACCGTCAGTATATAGATCCTGAATGGATCCATTTTGGACCCCCTCCTTTAGCGTTTGAACGGCTTGATTTCCGCGCATAAAAGACACCTTTGACTGACATATACAAATTAAATGCCCATTAAAGAATGGACCGTTGCTGTTGTAAATCTTCTTCAATTAATCGATGTGTCGATATAACATCGTCCAACATGTTTGGATAGCAACAGGATTTTACTTTCATTGTGACTTCATCTTACTAGTATTGAAAGTTCAAGGAGCACCGTTCCCAACAGATTGAAACCCGCCATTCAGTGACTCACCATTCAATTCAGTTAACCTTCGCAGCAACTGACACTCCTTAGTGTCAATTCTCATGGTCGAGTGTAATTCAAGAATGGCATTTTTTGTTCATTGGCAAATCAACTAAAGTGAAAATGGAGTTGATTAAACAAACAAAAAACGATTGCATCATCACTGGCTCCTTTTTGGGGAAGCGCCATGCACCACTTGGAACGGTGATTGTGCAGGGTTTACTGACGACCTCAGACGGTCCCGGATAATCCGACGTACTTTAATCCTAAGTTTAATCGCAGTTGCGGTTTATCTGAAGGTCCATCACAGAATGGCACGGTAACACGACCCCAAAGTGACTTTCGAATCGAGGGTTTTGAAGCATTTTATAAGCAATACCATAAGTCGAGCTCGAGACCGTGCAGCATAACCGTGCAGCTCAACAAATGATTGGCATAAGAAGATAAACATCAGATTCTGTACTCGGGACAAGTTACTCGCGCGAATCGTACACTAGCGAAACGGTGTTCTATAAGAGAAGACAGTGCACCAGATAATCGAGCATCTGCGAGGAAAACATAAACACGGGACAAGCATCCAATCCTCTTACAAAATAAACCCCGGTCGCGCTGAAGATGGTGCCTCCGCTATAGATGTGCGCATTTAGAACAACCCGGACCACTGGAGCCAACGCGAGAACCCCACGGAGAGGTTATCTCGGAGCTGTGTGCCCAGGACACTGTGTTCGGCGGTTATCAGCAATCGTAGGTCAAAAAAGGCCATCGGCAGCAGGCGAAACGAAAACGGTTCCGCTTACGGCATGTTATTCTGGAATTTCAATATCGCCCCTGATAAAGCCACCAGCGGGGAGGGGAGGCTGGCAGTGGGCCGTCTCAGTAAACTCGAGGTCTACTCCGAACGCCTGGGAAGTGGGAACCCCTAGCACGCAGAGCCAGAGCATCTGCAGAACTTGAACGGCCCCATGAATGGTTTCAATGCATTTGGGAAGATTTACGACCGGCCGGTAATAGAACGTCGCAGGCACGCGCGGCACACCGAGCGAGAACGGACCAAAGTGCAATTCTGCGAGGGCTATCCCAGAAGTGCCTCACGTAAGGCAGAAAAAAAAAAACGCACAATATTCGAAAAAAACATGGTTTTTATTCCCCCCAAAGCCGCTGTCGGGGGCTGAGTTTTTCCAGTGACGTTCAAAGCTGCGAGCCGTTTTTGTAGCGACACTAGCCAAGCTTCGTCTCTTCCAAGTCTGCCATTTTTTGCGTCAATGAATCAGCTTTCAGCAGGCAGTAGGCGCAATCTGGTGGAGCTAAATCTAGCGCACAACGTACACAAAGCAGCAATTCAAACATTAACTGATTGGTTTTTTTGGACCTCCCTGGGAAGGTTGCACATGAGGCTGCAGCGTGCTCAAGCTTAGGGAGACGTCCTGCGTACAATTTTCTGCGATGTTCGAAGTCAATCGGCGACATTCAGCACCGTTGCGATGCCTATCGAACGCATCCGTCTAGCTCGACTGCCCGAACTACGAAGCCCGTGGTAAAACTTGTTTCCATGCAATTCACTGCAGCTCGTTGCCGTTACGTTTTCGGTGTATTTGAATTTTAACCGAAGATCTGACTTCCTTTCTGCCGTATAGCGATGTTTTACTACTTCTTCGCTAAGAGCGTTACCTAACAAAAAAATATACATCTACCTAAGTTTGTCTTTTCACTTTTTCATTTCATACTTTTTCTGAACACTTTATAACCGGCACTTCTCGGACAACCCTCGAAGATTGCAACCGTGCCGCACGGCTGGCTGAAGAATGCACTTTGTACCGAGCAAACCCAAGAGGTCAGCAATGTTGCAGCATCTTCTTCGTGTTTGGCGCGGTTTTACTTTTACTGATAGACTGCGTTTGAGTACTCTGAAGGCCTACGGCCAATGGCCCTCTCTCTCTCTCTCTCTCTCTCTCTCTCTATCGGTTGGTTGAAGTGTTTTGCTTCGGTACAGTACACATTCCAAATTGCTTGGTGGCTGTATAAAGTTTTGAAAATATGCACTGGAGCTTAAAAGCGAAATTCCCAGAGGTCGACGCTGAGAGAAAACTAACTTTCTCGGTAGGATCATTAGCACTAACTAGTGCACTAGATGATCGTTGATCATTTTGAAAAAAAACGTGACATTGATCATTACATCGCTCACTGGTCACGGCGTGTATGTGCACCACACTGTTCGACATTAACGCAAATTGCCTAGCCCTTCTGCTGAGGACCTGGCCCACAGCGTCGTCAAAGTACGCTCATCGCAAGACCTTGACCTGGCAGACCGAGTTACTCGTAGCGTAGACTGTTGAACTTTTCAACTACCGGTCCCAGGAGAGAGCCAGACACCAGCCAGCCGTATGGGCGACGAAGTCTATGCTCGATAAAAATGATTGCATTTTTATCCAACAGAGACAATGCTAATGGCAACTTCCAATACTGCCGGAACCGCTGGAACTCTTGCCGCAAACCAGCGGGTAATTAATAGCGGAGCTCCCACGAGACGCGCCGGATTAATGACCCACCCTGGCCGGGCAACCGGGCGTCTTCTGGAGAGGAACATCGTGTGGGCACTCCTTCGGGAGCCTGTCGGAATGGGGCTAATGCTGGGGATCTAAGTGAGACAAATGAGTTCATCAATTACGCGCGAAGGTTACAAAGCACTTCCACCAAATATGGACGGCCGCCGAGCGGCCCGGCACCCGGAAGGCCGATCTATCTTTGCCGCCGGAGACGCTCCAGGCTATTCATTAGCATGTCTGGGCAAGGTGTTGCTCAACCGACCTGGTTGATGAGTTAAAAGCCTGGGTTAGAAACTTCACGCAGCTCACCCGCCACATCACTAACTTGTTCTGGGACTCATCGATCCGGGTCCCGTTGCATCGATTTATCCAGCTCTAGGAAGCTTACAAGGCAGCTTACGGGCCACCGATAGGTTCAATTATTCCTCCCGTTTGGTGGCCGTTCGGTGGATGGCCTACCTCACATGGAGTTCCAGTCGGCAAAGGCACATTGAACAACCGTTCCACACACGTCTTTTTTGGATTGGGCAATTTTTATCCGAAACTCAAATGAAAATATTAATCAACATAACCGGGAAAGGACGGCCGTATTCGCATGCAATAGTATCAATTTGAAAGTGTGTGACCGACAGCAATAGAAACCCACATCAGAAGCTGCAGACGAGGACTCTCAACGCGAGCGGACCGCGGTCCATGAGCAGCAATTGACCTTCAGCACGTCGGAGAGTCAGGCCACGATCAATTGGAGCGAATGGGATTGCTTGGTCAACAAGTGGCGCAGATTCATCCGACTACGGATCCATCCGCACACATTACGGGGCCCGTCGAGGGTTTTCGCGGGTCGGCGATCGATCCAACCGGTAATTGAGAGTACCGGCCGCTGCCGAGTGATGGAGCGCGAATGGAAGGGACAACCGATAATTGAACGAACCGGCTGGCGTGGAAGTCGAAGATGTAACACGAGTGGTGAAATGAAACTGTGTGTGGACACACAAACAAGAAGTCCGGAAGCCCGGAATCAACAACGGAGTGCATACTGCGCGGAATACCGGTAGCACAGAGATCCGATCTTCGAGGTTGGACGTTGGACATTGTTACTGCTTGGGTGGGTTGAGAACCCATTTGAGAATGGAGCCAGGAAAAATGCACCTACAAGGTACATCCGGAAGCTAACGAGAGTTGACTGACGATTCAGTTGTAACCCAGAAATCCCCAAGAATTTTGTCCAGAAATAGAAAGTCTCAAAAATTGGATCGAATAATGTTTTTCTAACGCTTCCCACGCTAAAGGCGAGTGGGCATCTTTTGAATAAAAAATATCAAATTTCAACAAGCACTGTAAATTAAAGAACCATAAAATTAAGCAAACGTTACATATAACCCAACACTGAGCTGGGACATTGTGCCACTGTCGAGAAGTACCGCGACGCGCGACTTCTGCGGACGAAGTTTACATTATTTTCTTTTTTTTGGCTCCTCCTTTGGCTGCACTCGGCGTTGATGCCATTTTAATACACCCGAACTCGACAGGCCGTTGAGTTAACAATTCGGTTTTTGTGAAAACTGTCCACAGGACGTGCACCCGACAACAGGATAAAAACGCAGCCAAATGAACTTTCCCTGCCTGGTCCGCCTGGGTGGGAAAGTACTATTAACTGGACTGGCGAGAGCGTTAGCAGCCCAGTGCCATTTCGCATGCAGCTGCCGGGTGCAATTTATCACTATTACCCGACTATTACACTGTGTGGCCAGTAGCCCCAGGCCAGTAACAGTTTCTTGATTGTGAATTCTGTGCACGAGTTGGGATTGGAAAAAAATGGAAACCTTACACTGTGCCACGTATTGATAAGTGCTCCGTGTTCTAGTGCCACCCGGATGACTGGCCAGGCAGTTCTGCAACATCGTCGACATTGAGCGATGGTGGATATCACCGAGTGTTTGTTATTCGATTGCACAATGTACCATTCTAGTTAACCCACTTGTCGGCGCCAGCAAATGATGCTGGTCAAAAAGTTATGCGGCGTGGTTGGAACTACCCGCCATGGCAATGATTGAACGGAACAAATCCGGTCAATAGTATATTCGTAAACCTGTGGTCATTTGCTCTTAATTTTTCGCCACAGAGAATTTTCTTACTTTTCAATACTTTACGCATCGAAACGATCTCAATTAATACTGCGAACGCTTGGCGTAGAAAAAGTAAATTGACGGAATAGTTTTGGTAAAACAATTTCTTCGTAAAGCAAGGAATCTTTTTGAGATCACATTTCATTTACCTCGACGCTTTGTTATGAAACATACCACAAGCCCCGATGTAATGCGCTTCAATAACACGAAATATTTCAAGCACAGCAAGGTTGAATACCAAAGTACTTGCCGAGCAGCCGAATACCGACGACAGCCAGCTATGCTATGTTGCTTCTTCGAGCTGCTATTCGCACAAACAAAACTGCCACCAGCATCGCATAAGGGGGAAGGAACTTTGCATTCCCGGGGAGAAAAGAGATCAAAAGTCGCAAACTCGCCGGTAAAGTGGCGGCTCGGCTTACGCGACCGATACAGCGTTGACTTCTACATCGTTGATACATCGTTAAGACCTTCCGCCAGGCTGTTTGGTTAATAGCATAAGGATTATGGAAGCCGGCGCACGTCGTGCACAGCAAGCGAAGAGTGTAGCTTAAAGTTAACACCTCCATGAGTTTCTGTCAATGTTTAAGAGTGCTACCATTGGTTTCCTCAAACACTGCGAAATTGGATCAGACCCTGTCGGATGACTAACAGATTTTGTTTCCCCTATCGCTTTCTTAATGATACCTTGAACTTTAAACTTACGACGAACACCGCGAACTAAAATTGAAATGAACCCGCATTGATGTCGATAAATGCGCCGCGGTGGGCCAACACATTAAGGATCTAAAATTAAGTTATTCCATCACAAAATCAATGGTTTAGCGCAACACACACGGCTATCAACGTGCCCAACCCTTCGAAAATCAGACACGGTGACGAACTTACCTGAATCTATAGTTGCCATCGATGGCGGCATCGATCGCTGGGAGGAAACCGATTGCCGATTAGCGCTCCATTCGTTCCGCGGCGACGTAAAGGTGCGTCCTTCGACTCGGCTCGGTGGGCGGCACAAGACCGTTAGAAAATCTTGCGAACCATAAGGCCAAGCCTATATTGACACACGGAGCCAACATACACTGCTCCCTTTGTAAACACCGCCCGCGGCCGGCACAATGCGGCTGCACTCTGATGCTCTGTTGGCCGCAAGTAGGTTGGTTGACCGGGTTTCTCTCTGCTGCGATATTTGCACTTCCTTCCCACAGCTTCCCTTCACTTTCTTCTCTGATTTGCTTCCGCACGGCCCTTTTTATCACAAGCCCCACGCCACGAGCCCCAAGAACAAACCCCCTAACGGTGACCTATCGATTCACTTGTCTACTTTTTTGGCCATTATTCTGACGGCAAACATAAATCGTGCCCGATGCACAGTGCGTCGTCATGCGACTCCACTGGCGGCCACATGCAATCCTTGTCGACGGCTTTCGAGCTCTGAAATGGGAAAATGAAATGGCTAAATATTTATCTGGACCGTGCTGCAATTAGGCACATCTACGCAACGGATAGCTTCCCTGGGGATGTCTGAAACGCGTATAAACATTAACTTTGATGTGGGCCATAAATGGGAGCCGAAATTGAAATTGGTACGGAAGACCCGAAATGGTGGGTCTATAAATATCGGGAAAAACTACGCTTCCGCCGTGAATCCTCGCCGTGGCTCATCGTGCCCTAGAATCCTGCTCGTCCGCTCCGACGCGCCAGAACAGATGGCCACAAGGACAGTGAGCATTTTTGTTATGCCCTCCATGGTACGGGGCTAAATGTTTACGCAAAGCTCTGCCGGTCGATCGATCACGGAACACCGGAACCGGGTTCGGGTATTTATTATTTAGCGCCAATCAATAATGACCGCCATGATGATAGTTCCGGAAGCAAGTTCAGCTTTCCCCATCGCCGGCGGTCATCACCGTCAAGAAAAGGCTCCTTATTTGCTACCTTATTGCCGCTCCCGTCAATATTCAAATTATTGCACAACGAGCGAAAACCCACACACGTGAGTGTGGGTTTGAAAGCGAAGCAATCGTGGGCGAAACACTTGTGCGTCCGTAGCAATTAAACTGATTAACTGATAGGCATGGAAAACCTCACCCGGTATCAGTGGGTTTATTTTTTTGCGCCTTTTGCAAAAATCCCGCTTCATTCATTGGCCGTCATTTGGCACAAAATGGAGATCATCATGCGCTCACTTTGCCGCATGGGAAACCCGTGGTCCGCGTTCCGGGACACAGTTGCTGGAACCGAATGTGCATAGTTCATTAGTACACGCATTCCACTGATTAGCTTCCCACAAACGGGGCGGGAGCTGTTTGGCCGGCCCGAAACCAATAGGCGGCCCAAGCAAGCGTACCTCTATTTACTGACACACCGGGGTCCGGCGGCCAGTGGTCCACCGAAAATGGCTGGTTGGGGCCGTCATAGGCGGCTCGGGTCGGTTTTGTGGTTTTTGCAAAGAAACCGAGGGCGAGCCGTCGGGGTCTGGTGACGCCTCGGGTGTGCCGGGGACGGCGCGACGCCTGCACTAATGCTTCATTAGCTCGTTCGGTGCGAAACAACATTCGAAGAAACATTTATGGCCGGCGTGTCGGGCGTCGGTGAGTAATGGCAAATGCCAGAGCGATGATTTACACCATGCACATTCTAATTATCCGTGGACGCTGCGCCGGACCGGGGCAGGACGGTGGACAGGGAAAACGACCCCCTTCGCCAGCATCGGTTTCTTCGGCACGGAGCGGCACACGTAATTACAGGATACGTGCGGCCGGGCCCGATATGTGGGATGATGACGAGAGATTAATCTCGGGCGGCCTTGCCGCGTGAATGGGCCCGGGTGCGACATGCTGACATCTTCACGTTAGCGCGCTCATCCGACAACATCGCACGTGTGCATCGCGGAGCGCGCGCGAGCAGCGGACCTCACAATCTAATGCACCTCTTGCATCTTGCAAAGGAACCCTTCGCCGGGACGCCCGGGTACCCGTAATGCCTGGGGGTCTCCGCGTGTAATTGAGTTTTGCTTTCGAAGTTGAAAGCATTAAAAAAACCATCGGAATTATGTAAATTAATGTGGCCGAGCTGTGCGAGAGGATAATTAAAAGTGTGCTAAGGAACGGACAGAGAGCATGCCGCACTCGGGGATATGATGAGCGTGGCGAATGAGTTTTGCTTCTTTTTTCACCCTTTTTTTGATCTATGTTACTGACGAATGTTTATTTTATAGACATTACTCTTCCACAAACCGCAAAATCTAACACCTACTTTATTTGATGGGCAACAGCCACTGTGAGACGTTACGGTTCAGCGTGGGCAAAATTTACAAAAACCATAGAAATGTGTTAACTTGACACATTTGAATAATATTATGGAAAATCTGGAATTGAATTCTTTTGAAATCGTCTGGTATTCTTTCTTTTTATGTGTTTTTAAATTTAACTAAATTCTAATAGTTTGTGTCTAGTTTGGTAATAGTTTGTCAACTAGATTATGCGGCAAGCTTCAAAGTCCAAGCGTTCCAAGTTAGGAGTTTTATAGAAGGGTAAGGATAAAACTAAAGGGCATCTGGGGACGCAGGGCATCTGGGGACGATTGGCCATTGCAACAAGCTGACGCATCTGCGGTTTGGAAAGGTTCCCAGTTTAATTATTTGAGTTTTTTCGCAAAGTTTTATTTCAACACACGAAGAAATAGCCTCGTTGGTAGTTAGATGCTAGCACCTTACTTTGTTGCGTTCGAATAAAATAGTATTTTGATTTTGCAGTGTTCTCCATCCAGTTTTACCAGAAGAATGGAAAGTGTCAGGATCTGGTAAATCACTATACTCACCACTCAACAACTTGCGATATTAGCAGTTTAAATAAATAAAACTATTGCTACGCCTTTGGTTGGTCTTTTTATCATTATATTCATCCTGTCTATTTATTATTAGAAGCATATTTCTATGCGACTACTTTGTTACAACATTGTCAATACATTAAAAAGAAACTGTCAAAAAGCAGCCGAAGCACTTAATCATTTTAACCACAAATGCACAGTGCACTGTGTACCACAACTGAATATTAATTGATTCATGTTTTCATAGCTACCAGTAGCTCCGTTCGAATTAGCGTGCTGCCCAGCGTGCAAACGGGCGCCACTTCCAGGTAGCAAAGGGTTGGCTCACGAATTGACTTCAAACGTGATGCTTAATTTTTTTTCCTTTAATTCCAGAATTTACGGCCAGACCACATTTTTATGCGTTCACCGAGAACCGCGCCGCGAAAAAATAAAGCACCACCAGTTTGGCCACACCAACCGGGAACCAGTTGCAGTGTAATCCTTCGGTGCCGAACTACTAGGCCCAAACCCCTGATTCCTGTCGGCGGTTGATCGATCAAAAACCATGACAATGCAAAGCCCGCCCCGCCAAACATTAGCGCAACCCTGAGCCTTTTCCATTTTTATTTTTGTTCACCTTCAACACTTTATTTTTAGCTCCTGTTTTGGTCTGCCTTTTTTCTGCAACTGATGCACGAAAAGCCACCAAACATAGCGAAAACACTTACCTCGGCTCGCCCGGTTACCACTCGGTGGAAAAACAGTGTAGGAATCAAAAAGCTTCATTACCACATTTCGAACGCCGGCAGCCGATCTTTCGGGAGCTAATGAGCGTTTTGCTTAAGGAGCTTGTTCTCGGCCTCATTTGCTCAATTACCAAATGGAGTGTGTAAACTGCAACACTTTCTGCTTTCTTTCTGGTCAACTAATTACTAAATGAAGCAGGAGCGTTGGTTATGGTTCCTCTACCGGTTCTATAGCTTCCGGTGAGGTCCACGGATTGCAAACGATGGTCTTCCAAGAAGGTTTCGAAAACCCCAAAATTAACGACCTGTTTGGGGTTTGCTTAACCTGCGAATAGCTGAGCTTTTAAAACAAAAATTCAAACAAGAAAGCCTTCAAATACGAAACACTGACCCCGTGCTGCTCCTAGCTTGCCGTTTATGCTGCCCTTTCGCTATTGTTCTATTCGTGTCAACGCTGGCAATATGTTGCTTTATTTATGAATACTCTACTGGTAGGGGTCTTTTTACACATATACATATAGATTTTCTATCAGGCGATGTCCTGACGAGAAGGTTGAGCCCTTCCGCCTGGAAGAGACAAACTTAGATAAAGCCCCGTTGGTAGAAGGTTTTGCTTGTGGACCGCAGGGCATGAAAATAGTAGCTTTCATCTACGATATCACTCTCCTGCAGAGCACATTGTAGCCTCGTTCGAGCCCTGTGACCAAACAGCTGCAGCATGAACGTTCGCATGCCCCGGGGTACACTGAAGTGGTTGAAGAGGCCACCCCATCGGACACCGTGCAGCGAGCGTACAGTGAACTTCAAAATGTGTGCTGAACGCTTGGATTTAAGTTCCATTTATCCGAAACATATTTCAGAACTTCCGATCGTTTGGACTTCCTGGTTATCCATTCCAAGCTGGCTCCTTAGAAACGCCAGTGAAACTTTGGATAACAAATGTGTCCCTACTTAAATTGAGGATTGATCGGAAATAGGGGCAAATGTGATGGTAAAACGAATACACCACAGCGAAAAGAAAGTCACAGCCGTATAGCCGGCGTATAATAATTCAAATGTATGGCCATGCTGGCAAATGGGCCCGTTTCAGTTCGCACGCGCCCTTACGAGCCGCATTTAAATTTCACAGCCCTGTCGGGGGTGGAGCACATCACGAAAACGGGTTCGGTGCGGCTGCCCTTAACAGTCACCCTCCGCCGCCGACGTTCCCCGAAAGCGGGCGCCATCGATCGGCGTTGTTTTTATGCACTTTTAAAGTGTACAATCATCGCGGTAAAGGGGTATGCGTTTGCGTCTGCTTCGGTTCTGCTGCAATTTGGGGCCCTAAATTGGGTCACAAATCAATCGATTATTGCTTTCTCAAGCAGACGCCAGCCAGCCAGTGGGCCACACGAAGAAGAGAATACAGGCACACACACACACGTGGAGCTTACTCTAATTGCAACCCACCAAGCTGAGTTCTTACAGCCGGAGCAACAATGGCCTCGTGCTGTTCTCGTTTGCGACCGCACATCGATCGAGCCCCAGAATGGAACGTTGAAATCGCGGCAGGATGCTGCCGGTCACTGCATAGTCTGTATCTTCCTCCGGCCGATCGATAGCAGCACTTCGGAAGCAGCAGTGGGCAGCGAGAATTTTGAGTCTCGTCTGGCGGTCAGAAAGAATTTACTCGTTGGTTGACAAGATTGTTCAACAGAAGTTTACCCATCGCACCCGTCGCACGGACGGTGGCCCCGCGGGGTCTTTGAATGTTTCCTGGCAAACTTTCAACTCACCGCATCGCGAACGTTCCGACGAAAACTTCCGAAAACTCCTCCGAAACCCATCTTTCTGCTCTGGCTGTTTCGCGGCTCGTGTTTCGCGTAAACAGCTCGTTACTGGGCCGCGAAACGCGAACCTCGAGTTTGGAGGTGGCATTGGGTAGCGCACGAAAGAATCAGGAAATGCCGAAACCGCCGTATGCTCGCGGCCACGGCGATGACACGCTCGAGTGACGCCGCACGTCGCGTTTGCCAATGCCACGCTCCACACGAAATCATATGGTTAGTAGTGATGGGGTATTTTTCGTGTTTCTCGTTGCTGTGGCGCTACTGCGAGCTTAAGATCCGGCTGAGCTGTGTCCGCTACCCTAAACCTGTCCACTGCGGCCTCATGGGGGCTCATCTTGCAGCCTCACAACTAGTTTCCGCAGCCACCGCAAGTTAGCTTCGCTTGGGCTTCTGTCTTCCGTTTCGTTTGCTGAATGCTGTTTCGCAGCGTGCGGAGTTGCTTTGTGCGATCGTAATGATTACCCCCACCCGTGTGAGCGCTACGATCGCAATCACAACAACCCGGAGTCCGAAGTCACCGGAACGTCCTAACTCAGCGTCTCCACACGGCAAAAAAACAAACTCGTACACAATAACAGGGGGCGCCCACAGAGCCTGACACACAAGATCAAGAACGTATCATACCTGCCGCGTGAAGCACTGTAAGCCGCGAGCCGCAGCCGGTTTTGCGCGTCTTCCCAAAGAGCGCCTACATACTACACACGCGGCCAGTTAGCTTGCGCCTTCTTGGACGCGACCACACACGAAACCCCTTGGTGCACGAAACACGCACGCACCGCGATCGCGGTTTCGACAGTTCGCGTTCTCTGCAAAAACTTGGCTTTGTTGGGAATATTGTGCGGTTTGTTGTGTGCCTTGTTTGCCTAGTCCACTTGCCGCGCGCGTTTGCGTCGATTACGCCACGCGCCGTAACGGCTGGTGTGTGACCCAACCGCGGCTGTATTCGAAACTCGACTGATCTCGTGCCTTTATGATTTCATCGAGTTTAATCGAACCGTCTCCTCTCAGTGTGTGCCGACCGGCCTATGCAAGGCAAGCGTTCGATTCGCATTCGAAGCTGGTTTCGAGAGCGAGTGCGTCGCGGGAACGACGCTGCCCCGAGAGGGTGAGAGAGAGAGAGAGAACGAGCGAGAGAAAACCCTTCTCGGCTATGCTACGACGACGCGATCCGGTCCGGTCCGCCGAAAGCTTCCGACGCTCTCGGAGCCGGAGCGTCTTCGTGGCCAGGTATCGCGTGGAATGTGCGAGTGTGTGTGTAATGGGAGGGCGCCCAATCTTTTGCCGGTGGGTGGATAATGTTTTGAAACGTGCGCCGTCCCGAGACGTTCCGCACCCGCTACAAGGAAAATGGGTTTTCCTCGTTATTAGTCACGGAAAGAATTGCTTTCTTGCCGTCACCAGCTTGTGCACTCTTAGATTTTCCATTTGTGTAAGCGCTCACTAGAAAAGAGAACAGATTAATTTGGAGAAACACGCCAGGTGGATAATAACTTACTTATCCGGGTACTGCAATTGCCGCGCGTTCTTGGCCTGCAATCCCGCCATCTCAAGCGGAGCCTACGTACGTCTGACCTGATGACCTAAGGAGACTTTGTGGGCTGGTTCCTCGTTCGCCAGTCTCATGACATGACCAGCCCACCGGAGCCTGGCGTTGCGTAGCGTCTCTACGTCGTTGCTCCATACATATGGGGGCAAATATCACTCTGAGTATCTTCGTCTCGGACGCGGCTAACAGAGTTTCGTTCGCTAAACCTTTGACCCTAGACAGTTGATGCTCGAGACGACTTGGAACTTTCGGTCACCTATTAACACGTCACCCCCACTGTAGCCTTATGCTGCTTTCTGTAACGGTTTATTTCAACGGGCGGGATTGTTGGCCGCCCGCCCACCCCCTGTCACACCGGAGGGCAATCGTGTCGGTAATATTTAAGGTTCGATTTAAGGCGCAGTTGGATGGTAACATCTGCGACAATTTTCCGGTCCGTTAAAACCGCCGGTACTACGCAGTACACAGTATAGGAGCTTCAGCTACGCAATGACCTATCGGAACGTTGAACCGCGAGCACGTGCGTTCGCGATGTTTTGTTTTCCTTGCAGCTCACCTATACTATGATGAATGAACTCAATGTGTTTGTATTAACAGCTTGACGCATTCATGGTTACGAGCAAAATACTAGCGTGGAAAGCTTGGGAAATTGTCTAGTTTTGCTAGCAATATCAACGTGATTTTTTACATGTTTTCATATTCAACAGAGTGAGAAACGCACGGTAATGAATTCACTATACATTATGCTGTTTCTCAGCTTGTAAGATGGCAAACACTTTGAAACAGTCTAAACTAACTGATCAAAAACATCAAATGGTCAGTAATATGAGTTTTAATGGTAAAACAACCAAATATTGCAAAAATATTCGACCAAAGTGAGGCAGCAATCGGTAAAGTAACCAATCGTTATGTAAACGAAGGTCGTATTCATCATATTCAAGCTCGTGCCAATTCAAAACGAAAATGGTTTCCGTTTCTCTACAAAACCCCCACCCTAATTTCTTTCAAACGATTTAATGAAGATTGCATTTTGTGTATAGTTAACCTCAGCCAGCTATAGCCCTTCTTTATTTGTATTGTGTTTCAATGTTCTCACTTGTCCGCCTTGTGCATCTCAATTGGTTGATCTTTCGGTGTTCTTCCCATTATGCTTCTTCCTGGATTACGGTTCCTTCGACCACAACTGTGCGAAGGTAGGATAAGAAATGGAAAGTAGTTTCTGCCGAGACAATATCGCGCTAAAAACAAGGTATTGTAGAGCTAAAAGGAATATTGTTCATTATGCAGGCACCAGACAAAGTCTGCCACATGCATCAGACCAAATCTGTGACTCCTTCCTGATCTCTAACTAGTGTGGTTCATTTCAAGCGACCTTTGATGCCTTCAGGAACGTGCCGCAACGCATCTCTCTTTCCCTTGCCCTAAACCTATCTACGTTGTCTTTTACTATGCCAACGCATAGTGTTTAAACGGTATTTAGTCGCCTCAAACATTAATTACTGGTGACAATGTCACGCGTACCTCGACCCTCATCAGCTGCTGCTGCACACATTATGCTATATTCAATCTCAATTGTTATCTTTTCAGAAACAAGTTTTGCCGATCCGTTCTCGTTATCCCGTAGCCATCCTTGATGCAACAGGAATCATACGCACACAGACGATTATCATTTTTCACGGTTGGCCACGTGTCGTTGCTTGTCAGTCGTGTTTTATTGTGTTAGAAAATGGTTCCAATTTTCTAACCTCCCTTTCGCTAACTTTCTTTCGTTCGTACATATCTTCCACGAAGCGTACACACTGCACACAGGCACCGATTGATTTTCACAACCAGTTACCTATTTACCGATGTTATCCATTTGCATATTTACTGAGTCGCCTTACCGTGAATGCGAAGATCAGCTCCGGTTTAAGATCATTGATCCTTGTGTTCTAATATTTTACTGACATTCCTTTGCCTAATAATTACCATTGGTTATATTATACGCGTAATATAGTAAATCAAGGATAAAAGAAGCTTTACTAAACTTTTGCTATTTACACAATTGAGCGACTAAAATTGGCTCATCATGGAAACATGTGTACGACGTGTGTATCTTGTCTTGAGCTCTGCAGCAACAGTGTCCAATCATCAGCAGTTACAGTTCGAAGAAAATCATACAAAAGTGTTTACATAAATTACACTATTAGTCGTAGATGAATCCGATCTATGGATTGAGAGTCACGCATGAGATCACTGTGTGATCTGTACTCGAGTGCAGTGGCAAAACAGGAGATGCAAATAGAAAAGCGGAGCGTCTTGCACTCGACTAGTTTGCCCCGATGGTAATGGTACGGTATAAGCCCATACCAGGCTTTTGGTCAACGTTATTGGGTCATTTTCTGCTTTTATCGAATCGCCGATACTTGTTTTTTTTATGTTTTAGTTTTTATTAATGCTTTTTTCGCGTAGCTTCGCCATGCACGGTATTTGAGTAAATGTAAAAATTTAGGTTCCTGAGTTTTTCAAACATACTCATCTTGCTCATGCTAATCCATGACCATAATGATTGCGCAAACGGAAACAATCCTCTCACACGAATCGACTTCTTCTTGTCGCATCGATCCCTGTGTAAAGCGTAACATCCCGCTGCAGACTTTCGGCGCTGTTTTCGGATGTTTCTTTATCTTTGATAGCCCATTTTATGTTGGCGCTACAAATTTGCTAGGACCTTTTTAGATTCTTGATTGAATGCAGTTGAACGTTCCTAGCTTTCATAAAATCAAATCTCATTCTGGGCTAAAAGACAATCCATTTTAGTTGTTACTTGTGATAGGCGTGCTTGCATATCAAGTTGTTTACCTAAATTTCAAACTTGTTTTGTTGTTTGAAACTTGTGGCTCAGAAGTGATTTGACGGTAGATAAATTGGCAACAAAATAACGGCGGACATTTACCTAAGCAAAATCACGTTGCAAGGAAGCGAAAAACAAAAGTTTGCGTTGCCCTGGTGTTTGGTCACTTCCTATTTGGCGCCTGAGCTAAATCGACCATCGTAATTATGCCACCTTTACAGGTAGCATTCAGTCGGTTCTTATTATTTTCCAGTCAACTAAGACTGAAAAACTGACTTTGTATTGTAAAACGAGCACATGGAATCCTCGTGCCTCGACAACAGAAGCAATCGCTCTGCTGCAATCGTTTCATTTTGGTGAAAACGAACCATGTCTGGTGGCCTCCCCCACAGGATACGCCTTTTTTTCGTTTAGCCGACGGTTCTTAGTTTTCTAAGTAAATCGATTCGTTAAAGGTTCTACTTTACGATCACAGACCCACAATAATCCAAATTTAGCAGTAGTAGCGGTCGGTGGCATAGCTATTGCACTCTGAAGCGCCATCGTTCGTTTATCTGTTCAGCCATCTTCCATCAAACCCACCGCGGTTTCTCTCCCTTGTATAGCGTAGTGGCTAGGCGCTCCGTGGCTTTGTTCTCATTGCCATTCCATTTCTAACTAATAACCGTGTTCCCAACCAATCTCCGCACTCAACCACAGATAGCTAAGAGCGACCGGTGTCGTTGCCGTAGCAGTTCTAGTAATAGTCGTAGTATATAAGAAGGATAGATACAGTGGTGGTAGACGAGATAACGGCTGTTTAGATGCACTTCCATGATTTTCTTTCGTTCATTTAAGGTAAGTGTAATCGTACAATAATTAATCAATAAATATAAGACAATTTTAAAAAAAGCATTATAAATCCTACTAACAATCTTCCTGACTCTTTCGAACACATCGCGCTACCTTTCGTTTAAATTCGGGATACGCCTCTCGCCATTCCTTCGCCGCGTCCACGTTGGCCGGTGATTCATCGTTCGGATCGGCCAACATCGATATGACCGATATCAGGATTGTTTCGACGGTGTGCACGGGCAGCCAGCGTTCCGACGCTTTCTCGTAGCCCCACTTGTCGTCGCCCGGCTCGTGTAGGATGCTTATGCACACATCACCATTGCGGTCGATGTTTGGGTGCCAGATTTCTGTGACAAACTTCATGCGCGGCGGCCTTAGCGGGTACTCTTTGGGAAAGTGCAAATGTGCCTTGAAAAAACCACCCTCACTGGAAGAAATTCAAACAGATTTACTGATTAAGGCACAACAATTCACTAAAAGAAATCAAATCGATCAGCTACTATTCGATAAATGTTGTTCAAAATAAGCTGTATTCATCAACTAAAAAGCTTTCAAAGTTAATGTTCATCATATATTGATTATTTGCTCTTGGCTGCATGGTTTAGCTGTTGTCGGTTGTATAAATCGATCGAACATGAATCCAACCGATAGTTATATACAACGAACATTACTTTACCTAAACTAAAGAACACTTGCACTAAGTGAGTAAATTGCAAATGCTTTCTCGTTAAGGCAATTCGCTAAGAGCAAAATGCACACAAATTAATTAGTTTGAATTTTCGATTTTTTGTGGAATAATGACGCAACCTACTATACCATGGATCATACATGTTTGAAACTCGCAATAAATACTTACTACAGCGTATCTGGAGGTCCGATAATTAACACTTCCCATCGAAAGATATCATTATCATCGATTAAACCGGCCGAAAATCCTTCAACAGGATTTTTGCTCAGTTCTAAAATGAGAACGGAAATGAAGAATACAAAGTTAAGAAATATTGTCAAACTATTCACATAATATACCCGTATGCTAATTATAAGATAATCTTTTGTATATACTCCAGCAACCCATCCGAAGCTCACAAGAGGTCATTGATCAGATAATTTACTGCAAAAAAAAACGTTGAAAGCAGCGCTTCGCTTCTGTGTGCGTGTGAAATCCCTTTGCCGGCTCTTCAAAGCCAGGTTAGTAATGCACGGAAATTTGCACCATTATTTTGAAGTTTGCGTGCCAATTCTCGTACAAATTCCCAATGTCAAAGTTCCTGCCATGCGTTGCTCCTTTCTGGCTAATGGCTTTGCATAAATTCAAGAGGGCAATAACACGGATGTCGGTCGGTACGGCTGATGCTGCCACACATCTGCCGCAGCGCACAACAAAGGACTGTCTGTCTGCCGAACAACAACGAGAGCAAACAACAATCTGATCGACGGAACGACAGACCGGCCCGACCGGGATTAGTGGCACACCGTGACCGTGTCCGGCAAGGAATCGAATCGAAAATTATTCAATGGACGATGAAACGAACAAACGACGAACCATCGGACGGACGGATGGACGATCGAACGCACAGTCACGGGCTGTCGGGGCGAGCGAGGATGAACGTTAAAATCGCAATTAAATAGACGGGCTTGATGATGTCGACCGTACGGTCGAACGAGCCAGCAAACAGACTATACTTTGCTAGGAGCTGTCGGACTCGAACTGTTTCACGCGGTGCAATTGGTAGCCCTGGCCGAACGCTTCCGGTGAATTCGCCGAACGATGACCGGCAATTTGACAGCACACCAACTGTCAAACCAGCAGGGCGAACTCACCACTTGCTCAGCTGAGCGCTCCGAAGGAATGAGCAATTGTGAGTCGGAGGGATATTTATTAGCTTCGAGAACTAAGATGGCATGATAAAGGACTGGAAAAACAATTACTATTTACTGCGTTTCCGGTAGGTTCGCTCGTTTCGTAAATTTTTCAAATTTCGCCAGGATAATCCATTTTCACCACTCTCCACCGGTAGGTGCAAAAGTATTCCACAAAGTGTAGAGAAAATTTGACAACCTTCGTCGAACGAACGCGCGCATTCAAATGTTTACTTTCCGTGCGGTGCGCAAAATAGCACAAAATATTCAGTTACTTCGTGCAATACTCCTGAACGGACAAAGTGCGTTGTTGCATCGTTTCAGTGTCAGTGTTTTCGGTTTGTTTCGATGGAATTTATCAAATGAATCCGCGTGTGATTTACGAAACCATCGATGCGTTGTTCGAGCGAATCGGCAAATCGGTTCGCACGAAGAATCCTGATCAACCTGCCAACCGTAAGTAGCCAATAAATTGATTCGCATAATGCTGCTTAGCATTGTTTTACGATATAAATCGGTGTCTGTGGTCAAGAAACAATGATCATTCAGTTTCGCACCAGCGCAGCCACTATTTCCTGAAAGAGTCCTTTTTCTTTATCTTTTCGATCACATGTTGTTGAATGTTCCCCAATAATTTGATTCTACTTGTCGTCCACCTTTTGGAACAATCTTCGAGAATAAGCTATCTTGCCTATCAATCCACGCCGGAATATGAATCTAGCTTCAACTCGACACCATAAACAGCTGCACACCTGTGTGCTGCGATCCGTTGTATGTATTGTTCCGCATCGTAAATGATGCAACGGTCTTGGGGAAGGGTGGGGCAAGGTGCGAGCCGCGGCGTCGAGCCCGACGAAGATCGCGATCGTGAAACGCCAAAACTGACAGCGGGCTCGCCAGCCACCAGTTCAGTCAGTTAGCCCGTGGAACGTAGAAAGATGGCTCCCTAATTGAGTCGCACGCTTGGCCGAACAATCAACAGGTTGTCGTTGCAGGGATCAGACTCAACTTTGAACGGATTTGCTTCCGGCAACCGATCGGATCGGATCGGAGTGTGTGTCATGTGCAAAGTGGTCACAGGTGAATACAAATCTACCGAGAAAGTGTGGTCTCTGGATCGGAGCAAAAAGTGGCTGCTCGGCGAATTTCTCACCGTGAGAAAGTGGCTCTCCCGTTGCTTCGAAATCGGTGTGTTGTGCCTTACCAGTGTGTTGTGCCGATGTGTGTTAGTGTTCTTAGTGCACGACCGCCGAGTAATAAGTGATCGCCAAGGGCCACTCGCGGCCGAATCGTCGATTACAACTATGCTTTTGAGTCGGCAGCACAACGGCAGTGCGGTGCGGTAACGAAAAGGCCGTGTCTTCGTTACGCAGCACATCGTCATCGTCATCGATCCTCGGCAGCAGAATGAAGGAGTAACGAAGGGTTGCTGCCCAAGACGCACACATACGCGCGGCAGTTGTTTACATACCAGAAGTACGTCGTGCAGACGAAGCGCATCATGCTGACGCTACTGACCGAACTGCGGTTCTGGTCCACCAGAGAGGACATCGTCATCAAGGATACCGATCTGGGCACGACGAAGTAAGGACTGTGGATCAACAATATGATCAAGACCCAAGGGAAACTAAACCATGAACAAACGGATTAAAATAATCTCCCCTTCAAGCATGCGATCGCACTCAAGACCGCTGAATGGCTTTGCTCTAAGATTTAAAGGTTTCCTAATCGATTACGCCAAAACATACAGAAAAAAGCCTTTCAAACGCAGACCAGACACGCGCTTTTCGGGAGTTCACTTTCCCATCGTGTACCGTCTTCGTCGTGCATAATTTGGTTCGCCGTTTTTTTTTTGCCTATTCTCGGTGCCACATTGCTACGAATGCAATAAAGTTGGAATCGGGTTCGGAGGAGGATGAAACTAAAAAAAAACAGAAACTATAACCCCACTCCGAGTGCGCCAAATGAAGAGGTGCTTCGTCGTCGCACGGTGCAGTGCGGTGCTTTAAATCTATTGTCTTTTGTCGTCGGTGGGGAGGATCTGGACTGTGGTTTGGCGCTGCTTGTTCACGGTGCTGCGGTTTTTACCATAGAGACTTCCCATCGTGCACCCGGGCGGGCGACCCCACAGTGGGAAGCAGGTGATTTTATGCGCGGCGATGCAAGCCCCCGCATTAAATAAGAGAAAAATAGCACTACAGAAAAGCTAGTCGCACTTTACGATGCGACACGCCGGGGGATCATCCCACCGATTGGATGGAAGCGCCGCGTTTTGAGAAGAAGGCCACAAGAAGGCGCGCTACGGCTTGGCGCAAGGTGTTTCGATAATTATTTTCCCGCCCCAACTAACAAAATACACACAATTAGCCATCTACGCGGGGGCCGTACCGCGAGTGGCGACATGATGTGGTAGTTGGTTTGGTGGTGGTCATCGCATTGTTTCGATGCAAATTTGGGTGTATCTGGTAAATGGAAAGGCTTACCTGTTACGACTTAGCTGAACCGTGAACCGCGAAAGGGAACGTGAGCTTCGTTGCGACGATCGATGATCGAAAGCTATCTGCTCCCGGTCCCCCTCCTAGACCGCGAACCGCGTGGGTTTGCGGGAAGAATTATGTTCACGGCAGAGCCGTGTGCCGCCTTCGTAGCAAGAAATGATTTATGCTAAATAGCATGATCAATCAGGTTGCGATGCAACGCGCTTGGGCAAGTGCATACACCTTGCTCTCCTTGCTATACACCTGCGGCAGGGCAACATCTTGATCGTGGGTACACCCTCCACGCGAAGAGAACGCGATGGCGATGCGTGCTCGTGATCTGCAATTAAAATATACCGTTTGTCCATCATTATTATAGCGCCGGGGCGCAGTGGTAGAGCTCGGCACGGTAAAGGTCATTGTAAAAGGGCGGCGGTAATCATAATTGTAGCGCATACCCGGACAAGCAACCCGACCAAGAACCTACACCGATCGCCACCCGTGCACGTATTTACGGGCATGCTCATCGGCCAAGAACCATCGCATGCATATCCGTGGAAACAATGTATTATACACAGTGGGATGTATAATTGAAAAAATTAAACATTACCCCACTTGAGCGTGAAAGCACGATGATCAGCACGATGATTTGTGGTGGCGAGTGGATTGATAGAATAATGCAGAACGTGTTGTGATTATGATTAAACATTTTCAAAACGTTCGGAATTCAGTGCAATATTGTCAACACCTTGTTAAACGAGTTCTCCCGCGGAAACCCTTATGCAAATTCATCGACATAGGAAACAGAAACCAAGCAATCTGGCAGGCAAATTGGAGACTAGCACCAGGTGAACATGGTCCACAGTTCACGTTACCTATTTCTTTTTGTAGATATTACGACAAAAAGCTCGAATCAAGCCGAACGCTGTACGGTGAAGGAAAGCGTCAGTACTGTGAGTCGCGTGGCCTAAAATGGAGCTTGGACAACAAGAAGCCAAACAAATTGCGCCACTCGCTTCGTATGCTGGAGGAAGAGCTGCGCCAACGGCGGCTCGTGTACTGCAAATGGAAGAACAACGTTATCCTGCAGCTGATGCTGTCCAATGGGCTGCTGATTTACGTCTCGATAAACCCGTTCACCGGCGACATATGTCGGATCTACTTCGACAAGTATCTGATCGGCAAGCTGGTGTCGGAGCACATCACCGACGTGGTGATAACACAGAATCACATTCTGGTAGCGTACCACGAGAATCAGATAACGTTCGTGCAGCTACAGAAACCAACCACCCGCAAGAACCACCCGGAGAAGATCAGTCTGATGGAGCCGAAAATCTGCAACGTGCTGCTGAGCGGTGCCGGCTCCTCGTCGCGCAAGGTTCCCAAACGGCTGGTGTGTAGCAGTAGCCTCAATCTGGTGATCGTCTGGACGAAATCGTCCCAGAACGAGGTGTACCCTTGGCGGCCCACCATTAAGGATCAGGATCGGGCCAATCTGCACGTCTACAAACTGGCCGGCGCACGGATGGAGCTGCTTTGCTACTACTGGACCGAGTACGATCCGATTTCGGTGCAATTTTCACTGCTCAACGACTACCAGGTGCACTGCGTTGAGCAGAAGATTTCCAAAAAGGTAGATCCCCCAACGTGGAACCATTGTTAGCAGCGGTCCTTAACGGTTTTTCTTCCATTCATTTCACCGGTGGCACCTGTGGCAGGGTGAGGTAACGATTGACAGTTGCATTTATCAAATCAACAAAACGAAGATGCGGCGTGTTGCGGTCACCTCCATTCCACTCCAAACGCAGGTTTGCTGCAACGCACTCAGTCCCGACCACGAGAAGCTTATGCTCGGCTGCATCGACGGTTCGATCGTCCTGTTCGACGAAGGCCGTGGTATCACACACCTCGTGAAGGCCGCTTTCGTAAGTGTTGCGAACAATCCTTTCCCGTCTCGCGGCTTATCGATGAATCGCTCGTTTTAGATTCCTACGTACGTTGCGTGGCACAGCGACTCGTCGGTGGTGGTGATAGCGAACGAAAAGTGCCAACTTCAGTGCTTCGACATTGCGCTCTCCTGCGTGCGGATGCAGTTGCTGAGTGACGAAGACGCCATTCCGTCCGGTACCTTCGACCTGTCGAACCATTTCGGTCACCCGCACGCCCCAACCCTCAATCTGGCGCGATTGTGTTGGACCCGCAAGCCAGAACTCGCTGATCACAGTGAACCGTACGCAACGACCGATTCGTTCCTCTTATGTGCCTTCGAGCAGGGTCCACTGGCATGCGTACGCTTTGTCGGCGGCGCTGGACTCAAGGGAGACGTGCACACGTCCGGGCTCACGGCGGATGTGTTGGTGCACAAATATATTTCGTTGGATCAGGTCGAAAAGGCGATCAACATCCTACTCAGCCTCAACTGGGACACGTACGGTGCAATGTGTCTACTGTCGCTGCACCGGATAGCGAACTATATCTTCAAACAACCCCTCGGCACTGAGCGAGAACTACAGCTGCAGAAAGCCCTGGGCAGCTTTTTGGTGCCCGTGAAGGCACTGTGCTACGAAACGGAGCAAGAGTTTGGCGATCAGGTGAATGACTTAACTTTAAAGTTTTTTCACCACCTGCTGCGCAACAAATCCTACAACAAGGCGTTCAGTTTGGCGATCGACATTAACGATGCAGATCTGTTTCTGAAGCTGCACGACAAAGCCAAACTGGACGGCGATCCGGAATTGGCGCGAGAAGCTTTACGGAAGGTGGAGGATATTAATCGTATCTGCACCGACCGATCGAGTGACAGTGAACGTAAGGAACAACTTGGGAAGAGGAGTGATCCTCTGAACTTGTTATTATCATCCTTTTTTTTCGCTATGCTTTAGATTCCCTATGCTCGAATTCGTCCTGTTCGATGTGTGCGGATAGTTTCGATGACGACGAGGAGGACGATGATGGCAACGATGCTGGCGACGGTGAGGAGGACGGTTGTGCTGATGAAGAGGACGAAAGCGAAGCAGGCAGAGAAGAAGACGCTGACGAGGCGTTCGAGGTAGAAATTGCCCGACGAAGTGAACGGCCGCCCGTAAATGGAGTTCGCCGCCGAGAAACCATTGACAGAAAAGGACGATCAAGCGACGGCCGGTCGGCACATGTCGGGACAACAACAAATGCGGCTGATGTTGGTGAACGAAGTTTTAGGACATTCTCAACCTCATCCAGCTCCTCGAAATCATCACAAACCCATCAGAATCCCGGCTGGCGGGGTAGGAAGGACGAACGACCGAACGGAATGGCAACAGCAAAGTCGCTCGCGCATCCTCCGTTACCGCAGATGGTGGACGGATCACCGTTGGCAATGGGTGCGAGTAGATCGCTGCACGTCAACAAACCACAAACGGACTACTTCGTACAGCAAGATCGGCCACCGTTACCGTATGTCGCCAAAAACGCGTCTCACCATATGTCGGCCGCTGGAATTACCCCATTCGCCATACAACGAAGCCAAACAGCCATGGCCCTAAAGCTATCGAAACAGCAGCAGGCACGGATAGCGGAGAGTAAGCTGAGGGGCAAATCTCTCAGCTCGAGCAACCTACTGTTGCTGGCGGATGAAGGAGGATCTTGCGGATTGGTAACACCTGCGATGACTACCAACCGTCCCCGGCAGCTGGTGAATCCTCGTGAAAAAGCGGCCCGCTTTCGGCTTTATTCGTCCAACGCCAACAGTCTATCGATGGATCAGTTGGACGTTTCGAATCGAACGGTTAGCCGTGGGCTACCGAGTTCGGTTGCTCCACCCCCACTGTACAGCGCTGATTATGGCGAGGCGAGAACCGGAGGGCAACCGATGACCAGTGCACGCTTTATTGGACCTCCACCCGCTTATCATCATCAAGATCCGTTGCACTTGGTGCAACAACCGCAACAACCACATCAGCAGCACGTGGTTATCGATGTCGTTCCTAAACCTCCTGCGAGCAGTGCGTTTGGTGGGATCCCAACACACCCGGTAGGAGGATATCCGTCGCAAGGCATCCAAGCCAATGGCGGCATGCTTTCGGGTGGGGTGGCATCTTCGCATACAGCGCCCGTTAGTATCCTCGATCAAACGATCGGCATTCCGCTGGTACAAGATGAGCCGGATTTCGTTCGACGAGCGGGTCGAAAACCGCAACCTTGGTTCAATGCCGTCGCAGGAGCTCCGACGAGCAGCTCGAACAGTAATAACGCCCCTCGCACCATCATTCACCAATACCCGCTGATTTCGGGAAACATTCCGTCGAAACTTCAGCTACAACAGCAGCACCACCACCACCAGCAACCGTTCGAGTTGCAGCTCACAACGGCCGCGATGGGAAAATATGGGACGAGAAAAAAGCTTGACACTCCGACGGCTTCGATCCTATCCAATGGAGGCGGTCTCGCGGGCGCGGGACAGGCGGCAGTGAATCCCGGCGGGATTGGCAACGGTCCTGGGGGTCTAAGTGGTGTCACCAGTCACCACCACCTGATGGTGGTCGGTGGTAACTCGGCGGGCGGAAGCAGTGGAGCATCCTCCTCCTCGTCCGCCATCACGAAGCGCGATGGAGGCGAAAAGAATAAGGTTAAATTCTCTGACACCGTCACGGTTGCCGTTGTGCCGGTAAGCTTGGCGCTAGATGCACTCAAAAAAAAGCACGATTTAAAATGAGTTTTCCCCGATCACTAGGAAATACCGCGGAAGGAGAAGCTGATTGTGGAAAAGCTTCGAAAACAACCAATGATGCTGCCGACCGGTGGTGGGAGTTCGGTAGGCTACGGACCGTTTTCCATTGCTGATCCCAAACGGGAGCTGGCAGAAAGTTTACCGCTGTGCCATCCGAACGAAGACTACTTGAAGGACTTCACACCGATGCAAGGTAGAACCGCCGCCGGATAGAAATTATCCAGCCCCTTTTGCTGACGGAAATAATGGAAAACTATATTTTGGTTGTTTGGTGTGGTCTTCTATCATTACAGATCTTATCAGCAACGGTAACGGGGAAATGGAGAAAAAGGAAGAAGAAAAAAAGGTTCCCAACATTAAAGTTGTGCACTTTGGGGTGGTCTAGCGTGATGACGGTGTCATGCGGGATGACAAAACGGTCCCAGGGACGAAACGAAACAGTATTTTGTGTATGGTTTTACAGGTTGTGTACATTAACTGTGTATTTATGTTATTTTACAAATTTTATGTTCAATTGTTGTCCGTCCAATGTTGCTTGCTTCCGGTTGAAGTGCAAACAGTTTTTTTGTGTTGTATATTTATTGATAATCTTACTTTATTTTACTTAATAAGTACGCGTAGTAGGTATGAAAAGGAGCCAAGGAAATAAAAGCCTTAGATTGGGTATGAAGCTAAGTTCTTTTAAGTTCGATGTTTTATTTCTGTCAATTTAAATTTTTTGAATCGATTACTGTCTTCATATTGATTGTATTTATGTCATCATTTTGAATTCGTCGTACTAATGTTAGCATTCGAGGGTGAGTGAATCATGATGAGTGATCATAAGTTCGTTACCACGACAATTCTAATGAGTAAGCTGAATGATTCCTCAAGAGACGCGGGCGCTAATAGTTTAGTAGTTGATTCTGCTCTCTCCCAATTCGTACTGGTGGGGCCACACGAAGCGTAAACACTCGACTGACATTAATCTAAAAAGCTAAATTGTTTGCGCTTATGTAAAAACGTTTATGAGTCCGCGGAGACGTAAAAACAAGTCTAAAACCGAGCGTAAACACTGTTACATACAGAGGATAATGTAAGTTCTTATTTGCTGGCACAGCAACAAAATCTAAAAAAACAGATAAAGTTATTCAGAAATCAACTCTTCGATTTCTCGGCCCAAAAACATGATTGTAAACACTGTTTTATATTTTAAGCCGCTACACGACATTATAAATTAATTTTACGCTCGGTTTTACGCTTCGTGTGGCCCCCAGATATACAGTTTATAAGTCGTGATTTTTCAACAACGTTTTGAGAGTAGAATTATTTCCTGAAGTCGTTCGTTCCATATCTTTTCTCTCAAGTACTGAACATGGTGTAAAAATTTACTTACGCCAATAAATCTCGCTCATTAATAAATCTCCCATACGCTATAATAAATCTCCCTCTTGAAAATGAAATGATCTTAAAGAAGCCTTACTCTGCCGACAGGTACATGTTGACATTTTCCGCTGACAATCAAGGTAGCCGTCACTTCGTACAAAGTAAATATCAAGAGCAGTAGGAGTGAAAAAGCGGTATTCAAGCTCGTCGCGTAGGAGAATCAATCGAAACTCAAAAACTACTCTCTAAATTCTGTCTGGAGGCGTATTATTCTTAGCGCTGAATATCTAAAGCGCAGTGAAGTATTCAATTGTTTCTCAATTGCACAGTGAAAAGGTTTCCCTTCGTGAACGATTCTCGTCACACACGAGACAAGTTTATCGCTCAACAAGACTACGGTGACAGATCGCATCTCCGTCTTCGTCTAATTGTCCATTTATTTGTCTCGAAATGGAAGAACAAAATGAACGGCAAGTGAAATCCAAGTGCGTGATCTTCAACGAAATTGTAACGCATTTTCTCACTGCAGACAGTGCGCTATCTGCTGGGAGCAACTGGATGATACAGCAAGGATCCTGCAGTGTAGGCATCAATTTCATGATGAGTGCATCGATCGATGGTTCCAGGAGTCCACATCCTGTCCAACCTGTCGTCATCCAAGGTCAAACGTCTACCATCCTATCTATTCCATTCTCTTGGAACGCGAATATCACGAATTGGAGAACGACTCCAATCTCTTGGAACAAGAAGATCATGAATTGGAGAACGAGTCCTATCTCTTGGAACCAGAAGATTATGAACTGGAGAACGATTCCAATCTCTTGGAACCAGAAGATTATGAACTGGAGAACGATTCTAATATCTTGGAACAAGAAGATCATGAATTGGAGAACGAGTCCTATCTCTTGGAAGATTATGAACTGGAGAACGATTCCAATATCTTGGAACAAGAAGATCATGAACTGGAGACCGATTTCGGGTTCTTGGAACCAGTCAATGATGAGTTGGAGACCGATTACGGGTTCGTGGAACCAGTCAATGATGAGTTGGAGACCGATTACGGGTTCGTGGAACCAGTCAATGATGGGTTGGAGACCGATTTCATGTTCTTGGAAATGAACATTGACAATTTAGGATGAAAATAAATATGTATTCTTTTTCGCTCATCGAGCGGGCCGTCAACGTGGAGAAAGCCAGAGATGCTGCTGAGGACTCCGTGCGATTAGTACAGCGCTGGATGGAGGAGATCTCTCTCTCTCTCTCTCTCTCTTGCCCGAGAAAAGGCGGAGGTCCTCGTCATCAGTAGCCATAAAGGGGGACGTCCTCACACGAGCATTATCGTCGGTGACCGGGTCTTCTGCCAATCGAAACAGATGATTCGGTACCTCGGGATACAGCATGACCATCTGCGATGAAGACCGCACATAGCATACGTGATGGAACGAGCCAACCGGGTAACGCGAGTACTGCAAGCTCTGATGGACCGCTGTGGAGCAACGAGCGGCCGACGCAGACTGATCACGAATGCGGTGATCTCGATCGCCCGGTGTGGAGCCCCGCTATGGGTGCAGCGACCCACCGGCCTCGACATACAGCTTGGCGCAGTGTTTCCTACACCGTGGCCACGGTTCTCGCCAGCATGCCGCTCATCATATTGTTGCGGCAAGAGGATATGTTGGCCACGTTTGCTCAACTTTATTGGGTTTACACTTAGTTTACCGTTTGTTGTTAACCACTTTGTTAATCCTTGCTAACCGTTTGTTGTGTAGAGCAAGAGCGGCATTGCAACTGACTGACAGATCCCTGGCGGAGCTGAGACTTTTGTTTACACTTTTATATTCGCGGTTTGTGAATGTCCGTAGTATAAGTGTAGATCTATAAGTACTATGTAAAATACTAAATAAAGAGCGATGATACATCGCGATCCTGCTCCCCTGCTTTACCAGATAGGCCCTGTCGGGATGTTTCCCACATTGGGAAATTTATTTAAAAAAAAGCACTGCAACAAAATCTAAAAAAAAAACAGAAAATAATATTCAGAAATCAACTTACCTCTTCGATTTCAATTTTCTGGGACCAAAAACACGAATGTAGACACATTTCGGTGATCGGTGGTTCGGTGGTTTCTATATTTTAAGCCTGCCACACGAAGCATAAAAGATTTAACATTATAAATGAATTATACGCTCGCTTTTACGCTTCTTGTGGCCCTCAGAAACATAATTTTGGAGTTTTGAACGTCTTTCAAGTGAGCTAAACCTAACCTCTCTTAAACCGATCCACCACTTGTTGTGTGGTGAGTTTTTTCAATTTTGTGGTGAAATTTTGCCCATATGACAGCTGTTTGTTTTCCTTTTACCGGCAAACGCACGCATCAACGGAGCACAACAGATTGGTCGCTGCTTTTCAGTGTTATTAATTGATATCTGGCCTCTAATGTCCGCCGGTGAGAAGAAGCCAGCATCCCAAAATGGCACACAACCTGTGGCAACAAATGAAAAAAAGAAGCAAGCAAAACTTTGTGCCGGTCGTGAGACTTACGAAAGAATGAACTTTCTGTACCAGGCCGCAACAATGATGTCAAGCTCTAACCCACAGCTTGCAGCATACTATGGCAAATTGACCAAATCGGTCGGCAAGAAAGCGGTACTGCGAATGTGAGTATCTTTTCCTTGCCTAAGGCGGGTGAGGTTTGTACATCTTTCTCCTTCGCTTCGCTTGCAGGGAACCAGCAATCAAGCGTACGCTTTGTGTGCGCTGCGGTGTCCACTTGAATCCCGGCTTTACGGCGGATATTCACGATTATCGACACAAGAAACTGTGCTACCTACAAGTTGACTGCAAGCTGTGTGGGTTTTCGAAGCGATTCTATAACCACAAAAACCATCACCTATGGTTGGACAATCCACAATCGATTGTTGAACGAGTGGAGTTTTCGTAGGGCAGCGTAGTTACTTTCGTACACGCTTGGCCCGTGAAATGTTGTGATATTAGTGACCATGTGACCAATGTTTACAAAAATAAATGATTCATTTATTGACTCACTACATAAGTTTTGTAATAATTTACACGAACAGTGTTACACTTTATACAATCAAACGTTACATTAGCGTAGCTTATTTGAGACATATAAAGTATGGCACTTCTAGCTCTGATCGGCCAGGTTCCCTCGCTCCTATCAGTTGAAATCGTGTCTGTGGTCCGTACGAAGCGACCCAGAAGCCTACGCCTTACGGCAGGATCATACGGCAATACTTCTCGTCTAAGAATGAGCTTCTTGTTCTGCAGTTCGCTTCCATGATCGTCCACGCTCGTGATCGTGTTTATCATATACTACCTTCTCCATACACGCTACCGTGATTCTCCCGCGATCAGTCTTTCACTTGGTTTCATGTTAATAACATAGTTAGCCTAACAACTATACAATTTCGGCTAACACATTCTTAACGTTGTTAACATACTACCTAGCTTTACACGAGCCCGGGCAGCGCTCGAGAAAGTAACGAATAAAGTATAGCGATGAGTAACGCTACTAATGCGGAAAGCGAATGGACAAACGCAGCTTAACATAAAAAAGAAGTGTGCATTCGAAGGAATCGATCGAATGAAATGTTTGCTTTACTTTAGTATTATCACCCATAGATTGCCTATTATCAAAAACGAAAACAAACAAATACCCACTCGGCCCGTTGTTCTATTCACCTCCACGATAGTTGAATTGATAGACCTATGTGGAGGAAGAAGGCGACAATAACGGTTAAACCATTAACAACTTGCTTAACTTTATACGGAGAGTTCGTAGATTCGATTGCTTTCGCCGAATCTGAAAACGTGAGGGAAAATGAAATGTTCGATAGCAAAAAAAAGAACGGTTTCGCGATAAATATAAAATCGTCGACAAGCTTAGTGGCAGCTTAGTTCGACGTCGTTCGATTGTTTTCATTGTTGTCTCTTTGCGCGCTAGTGCTTGCGCCATAGATCGATAGCCGTGGCTGCGGGAAACGCCTCATTGCGACAAGCCGAACAGTTTGAGCGCATTGAAAGCGGTGGCGAGCGCTACGTCCTCCGGTTTTTTGTTCATAAATGCCGCTATCATCTCAACGATCGCTGGCAAACTGCACGGCTCATTGCGCTGAAAGGTGCAGTAACGATGGAGGTAGAGCAACGAGCGCTCCGTCAGTCCCCCCTTGACGTGCTGCGGTAATTTCGAGGCGCGTGTGTTCGGATACATGAACGGTGAGTCCGTTTCCACCAGCAGACGCTCCATCGGAAGTCGTCCGTCTTCCAGTAGCTTCCGCACGCCCGTGTCGGACTTATCCTGTTGCGAGAAAAATAAGAGGGAAAAGACAGGTTAGAACAATCGCCCGGTGGACGCACGCACCCCCAAGGAGCCATGTTTCGAAGTGGAGTATAGCCTTACCTTGCATAGGTATCCGGTCAGTGAGATGTAGAATTCACGCTCCAGGTACTTTAGGGCCTCGTCCGTGGTGCCCATGAAACCTCGCACGATAATCGGCTGTGTTGGTTGGAATCTGCAAAGGGCCGATAACAGAAACATGATATCAGAGAAACATCCTGACGGAACAACATGCAGGTGCAGCCTCGTTGTTCAATTCTTGGTGCATGTCCATTTGTTCATGTTTCGGGGAGTCCGGAACCACCTACCTCGTGAGTATTTCCAAAACATCCTCCTGTGCCGATCGTTCGTGGATCAGTATCGGTTTCCCGAGCTCGGCGGCCAGCTTTAGTTGCCGTTCGAAAATCTCTTTCTGGGTGCAGGGTTCGGAAAAGTCGCGCTGATAGTCGAGCCCACAGGGCCCAATGGCGACGCACTCGGGTGCGCCGGCAATCAGCTGGAAGTCGTGCCAGCTGCTCGGTTCTTCGATGATCGATTTGGAGTCGTGCGGGTGGATGCCGGCCGTCGAGTAGATGATGCCGGGATAGATGCGCGTCAATCGGAGTGCTTCCTTGCTCGACTTCACCGACGTGCCAGGGACCATAATTTTCTGTACGCCTGCAATTGGTCAGATTCAATGTCGCATACATTAATACCCAAGGCAACGTAACAGGCCGGTTTCCTTTTTCTGTAAACACGATATGCGAAGGAGCTATTTTTAATTCTCCCAAATGGCCAATAACGACGCACCGACAGGTGGCTGTGCGGCCCATTCTTTTTCTCGAAATACAACCATTACCGGGGGGAATACTAAAGAGTAAAAAATCGTCGTTCCGGCGATAATGCGGTGGGGCCTGTGACCTTTAAAACCCGACCGCTAATACCACGAGGTCACGGTTATGCAAAAAGTAAGACATTTATTCTCACAGACACTTAGAAACGAGGCACACGTTCCTAACGGATTAGTGGAATTTTTCTTTTCGCCCACCCGAACGGTGAATGACATGTGCTGTCCCACAGACATTCGATACATCAGAATCGCGAATAATGTAACCCCCTTTTTAACTTCACACGCGGACGAGGTTTAGCCAAACGTTTGCCACCTTTCGGTGCTTATTTTCGTTCAGTAAAAGTATAACAACGTAGCAATGCTTGTTAGTGTTACAGCACCAAGCAAGGATGAATATCGACAAAACGAAATGTGGAGTGAAAAATTGGTCGAATAAACTAGTTCATGCATAAAATTCAACGCCGCCAGCAGTGCGCGTTCACTGAATGTACGGCAGTGTGCTAAACATGAGCCTCGAAGATGTTGCATGATTTTCATCGACCAGCCGGAACAACATCATCTCAACCGGCGGGCCATCCAGGCGAATCGAACATAAAGCATATTATGCTGGGACTCCTTGCCTTACCCACCACGCTATTTAGCTCTAGACGTCTCGTCACGTCTGTGAATGGTTTGAAACAAAGGCACGAGGTTATCGATCTCAAGCTCGCGCCATTGGACAATTTTACTTCAAACATCTGGTCAACTCGGAGGCTGAGGTGGAAACGATGAAAAACGTGACTGATTGGTTAAAATCAATGACTAAAAAATGCTCTCACGAGCAGCGGGCATTATCATTCTGTTTGATGAAGGAACCGAACAGACACACCCTCCTATCTTCCTGTTCGATTTGGAACCCCCTTTTAACCCACTTTTACGGGCAATGTGATGGAAAACGTTCACCTCTTGAGCGCCTAGCCTTACTTTTTGAGGCACACAGAGCCTTGAGACTGCTTCTATCCTCGGTTCTTGCTATCGACTTGACTGGGAAGGTGTCGCGGGGAAGTACTGGGGCAATGCAAATAACTGAACAGTGCTGAAGGGGAGCAGACACGACGTGAAACGAAAAATCAATGGCCTCTTTGTTGTGTGCGGTTTGCAGTTTGCAGTGGCCTGCAACAGGCACCACCTAAGTGACCTGAACGATGTCTGGAGACTGCCGCCGACCAATGCCCTCGCTGTCGATGGTAGTGGAGCCTCCAACTCCGAGTCACCAGGCGGACATTTATGTTCGTTGTAAACCGTGTTTTGGCGGGACCCACCGTAGAGAGCGCGTCCGGGTTCCGACTCGGGGCACCGAGCGAGCAAGACCATAAATTGGCGCGCGGACTGAATTTGTCGCGTGCTAGCGCCTGGTTAGTGCCATGTTTAACAGCTGTTATAATTTTACTGTCTGGCTCTGAACGACCGGCAACCGGGAGTTTCGGACTCGAACTTTTGTCCACCGTTCTCCACAGGCTAAATATTCCACAAGCCACTTATAGCTGAGAATAATTTTCAAACGGTTTCGTGTCTTCTTCGGAAAATCTTGCCTTGCCCTCGTAGTGAGTCGTCCACAATCGATTCAAACCACCGTCACCAGTGGGTGACAGTGAAAATGTGGAAAAACGAGCAACCGACGGTGTCCTCGACCACCGCGGTGGTGTTCCTCTGGAAACCGCATAAAAGCGCCATAAGCCACACACATCGATGTCACAAACTCCACTCGACACGACAGAGAGACGGACACCCAGCCGGCGTGTGGTGTGGCGTGTTTCGGATGGCATTGAATTTGGAGCATAGCTTCCACCCACCACCATACAGCCGCCCGTAGTCGCTTCCCGGAACGTATGTCACGACTCACCCGGCCGCCTAGAGCCGCTACCCGCCAGAGGCAGAGCATGCGGAGCTTCCAGTTTGCTGGGGCCGTTTAAGAAACAAAATCGCTCCGGTTCAGTGCGGTTCATTTCAAGCCTTTCTGCTGCCGCCCCGAGATCCTGACGATTTCTAACTTTCGAACACCTTCGCTGCGGAGGCCAGGCCTTCACCCAATCGACCGACCGGCCGGCCGTTCGCTAAATTAGTTTTGCGTTATGCTACGCATCATTAGCCAGCGCAGCGTTGACTCCTTTCGTGGGTCGCGGGTTTCACATTATTGTTTTTGCACGAAGACTGTGCGCGGTTTTGTGATTGTTTTCAAACGCCCACACAAAGCTTGGACCGGAAAATTGTTCACTGATTCTGAGAAATGAAGTACACCACCGGTTCGGGCCACCGGTTGAGGCGCGCAAATACTACCACGGAGGTCAATCAGTCAACGATCCGACGCCGTGCGGTTATTGAACGGATTTAGCGACTTGTAAAGTTTACAACCGCCACCACACACCGACCCCGGCGGGAAGTGCGCAATAAAGAACAGCAAAGTAGTAAGCAATTCACGGCATGCAAACATCATTATTTATCAATTCGGTCGCACGCGCCGTCAACCGCAGAAGAGCCGCGTGGAACGGGTGAAGGATCGATTCGATCGTGGCGGGGAAACCGCGCGACAGAAAAACCTGTCACCTGTGGGCCACGCAGCAGCGCCAAAAACGCCTTATTTGGAAGCGGCAGCGGAATTGGCAGCATCGTCGCGCCCCAGTATCATGCAGGCGCATCGTCCCGCTCATGGACACGGCCTCTCGGATTGCCAGCGAGAACCAGTTTTGTTTGGTAAAGGGAGCACACGCCGAAGAACAGCTTCGTCCTGTGCGCGCACCTAGAAGTAGCGGAGCGTTACAGTGCATCGGTTTGCGGTACCGTTCTGTTCCCAATACGGTTGCATAATGCTTCTTCCAAACGGTGGGTATGTGGCGAGGGGGACACACTCACCGAAGACCCACTCGAGCCGCGGAGCGCTGTGGGCGTTAGAGCAATCATCCCACCGAATTTCACGTGTGCTCCGTCCGAAAGTTACATAACAAAATCTCTAGCCTTCAAGGGTAACAACGAAAGGGTTTCGAGCCGCCGTTGTCCCGCCGTTACATACGGCCAATTGAGCACCAATTGAGGGTGTTTTTGTTGATATTCAATTTTTGAAAGTTGGACTACGAAACCGACATCTGAACCGGCAACATTTTGTGTCAGTTTACTGACAATAAATAATAATTATATAATTTATATTACCTAATTTGCTATACTTAGTTATCGGTGCAGACCTGCGATCGAATGACGATGTCATAGTCAGAACAAAGAATCGGACAACATTGTTTAAGCAAGTACAGTGTACATTACAAACTCAAGTACTGCACCGAACAGTACACAGTACTGTTGGGCGTAATAAACGGTAGAACACTAAAATTATTTTCAACTTGTGTCTATAGTACGCCAACCTTCATTTCAAGGAACATAAACGCCAAGAGTGGAAAGTAAATTCTCCCAATGCTGTTACTTTCACTCCATACTGACTGAAGCACGTAACCGAAACGTAAAACACAATCAAGCAGACTTTGAACTACATAATTGAAGTCACACAAAAGTTCTGTTAGTTGAAAAGAGAAACGAAATAATGGTTATGCCTATTTCCATCCAAATACATCCGACGATCGGTAGTGTTCCTTCTCGCGGCACGTCTTGCAGTAATCTCACCGATCGGCGACAATGGGTTCGTTCAAACAGCAGCTGCATCCCAGCAAGTGCATTCCTTTGGTCGAGTGTCACGTTCTTGATTGAATTTAATTTGTTCCCCCGTTTCGCTTTCAATGTCACTGACCACTATACGCGGTCTACGGCGACGGATTTGGCCTTTGGCGACGAAATGGTGCTCTCTCTTAGGTTTATGCTTCGCTCACAAAGGCACGCACCAATTTACAAGAATTTATGGGTGAACTTCGACTTTTAAGGCCCAAGTGCGTGGTCCCGTTGCGTATCTTTTCACGAGCGCCGCTTCCTCGTGGGATGTTTGTAGTGAAATTCTCGCTGACGACACCCATGGGACACATCGTCGACACCAGTGCCCATTCCGACCATTCTCCGGGGAATGGCTTAAATTCTAATTGTCGAACCCTTCTCGAACTATTCTTCGACATTCTTCGGCTCCGTCGAATGGATTAGATCGATAGAGCTGTCGTCGATGGGGTCTGGTTGCATCACCGTAAGAGTGCGCCATCTCTGCGCATCAAGCAACGGCCGCGAATTTAGCGTGAAAAACGACGCATTCTAGCGCCCCTAAACAACTTATGGCTTCACACGAGCATAAGGATGAGCTCACCGCGAGGGTCGTCTTATTTTGAAGAACGCGCCCGGTGGCGATGATCGTGAACCGATTAACATCACCGGTGGAACCGGCCGCAAGTTGTCCCAAACAAACCAAGTGCGCATGCGGCGGAGTGGCCGTTTCTCAGAGTAGTATGTTGTATTTTCGATGCGTTCACGCGGTTTGCGACCGAAACGGGATTTAATTTTAGAAATGCGATCATATGCGATCAGTACCAACCAGGCTCGCGCATCATCTGCGGGGCGTCATGGCGTAGCACAGAATACGACGTTCCGGTCTTCGATCAGGGCCTCTCATCAGGGACAACCAGCGGCTCCCTGCGGACATCGCGATTCTGACGCATTCTGCCGCCGGTTCGCCTAACCTTAAGTCTCTTCTCTTACCCAGATCTTTTTTGCGCATCTTTTTACCTTCTTCGAGAGCATGGTTTAAACGCGCTCGCACAGTAAACCTACAGCTGTTGGGAAACTAGATCTTTATTTAGCACACACCATTTAGTAATCTATTTTTCGTTCTTCTAAATTCCTCCCCTATGCACAAATTTTTTGCCAATTTTGTTATCACATAACAGCAGCAACTGACAATAGAGTTGGAGTACTCTTTTCGTATAGCTTTTTAAAAAATAATTCTCTTTAGCAGTATATATATTTTTTAATTTGATTGGCGTGTTTTCGAAAACCTAAATGCTTAGGAAAATACGTAACCTAAATAAATGAAAGAGTTTAATTTACATGGCAGAGGTGCGATGATAGCTTCCTCGTTTAATTTACTGCGCCATTCTAATAGCCGTTACATCCGAGTTCGATTGGAGAAAGTTTTCCGTTTTGCATTAGTCATTTTTTAGAAAAAAAAACCAAATCTTTAACCACGTGTGCATTCCATTTGCAATTCGATCACTCAATCGAACAATGATTGCATTCTTCCGCCATCATCAAGGATGGACAGAGCAATGGCCACAGCGTGGCATTTTACCAGCTAATTTGCTGTATTTATGATTTTCAAACACTCGCCGCTTAACCCGGCGTGCTGGGTTGCGGTTGGCTTGTAATGACCAAAAGGGGGCACACTCGGAATCGAAACCATCGTCAAAAGAAACATGCGTAACGTGCCACCAATCAAAAGTTTCCGTTTTTTACGATTTTCGGAACAGAAAACGCCTGAAGCAGAGCCCGGGTGGTACGTACGTACACACCGTACCGGCAGCTGCAGGATGGAAGTGATTAATCTGTGGCCACTGTGATCGTGATCGTCAGAGCCTAGCTACCCGGAGATACTGAGGGGCACGCCACCGCCGTGAGATCGTGGTGTGTTCGGTGTGAAATGAAGATCGCGGGCTTTTCCATACTTCCGCCTGGTCCGATGAAAGCGAAAATCAAATACTGTTTGCGAGACTGAAAAGTGAAAAATCGGCCACAGGCTGGCCGTGGCGCGGAATAATTTTATGCTCACTCGCATTCAGCCTTACAGCTTCGGCGGCGGTCAATTACGTGCCACTTTTGAGCATCGCATTAATGCAGACCGCGGCGAAAGGAAAGCCGAAAGTGAGTGAGCTTTGACTCGCGGAAATGGTCACGTTCCGGCCAGGAAACACAAGAAAACTGACCACTTTCGAGTACACCGATCGGTGGAACGAGACCACCTTCTTGCATTACTATGCGCGCCTCTGGTTCGTGTGGCTCGAAATAAACGTAAGCCGTAAAAATGGCCGAAAGAAAATCAGCTTTTCTTTATGATGTGCG
This sequence comes from Anopheles cruzii, assembly GCF_943734635.1. Classification (NCBI taxonomy): domain Eukaryota; kingdom Metazoa; phylum Arthropoda; class Insecta; order Diptera; family Culicidae; genus Anopheles; species Anopheles cruzii. The sequence goes on from NC_069145.1 coordinate 42,320,066, forward strand.
CTCGCGACTCACGGGGGCCTTATAATGCTCCTTAAGCAGTTATCGCAGAGGATCGGACACAATCGTTTTCGTTTCGTATTGGGCTCCGACCCGACTCCGATCATATGGAGAGAAAATGGCAAACGGTGAACTTTCAAGCTGCTGCCCACAGATTTAAATAATTGCCTCACGACGGAGACGGACGGTCATCAGAGGTTTTGGAATTGATTTGAATTCGGATCGCTGCAAATAGCAAACCGTTCAGTAGCCCAATAAAACTAAATTGACCCATCGGTTTATCGAAAAATCGACGTTTGAGCGGGAGAGATCAGGGCAATGCTTTTCTAAAAAGGTTTGAAATGTGCGAAATATGCAAAACATTTTAGCACCCAGCAGGGCCAGACATAATAATTAACAATGCAAGGAATGTTTACGGACCATCAGCAATGTATGCCACGCTAAATGGAGAATGTTACATTGCCACCTTCGCTTCTCCGCAACATCCACAGTTCGTTCTCCGTACCAGCCGATTGATTGGCCACAGCCAGTTCGTGTTAGTTTTGTTGTGTTGCGTTAAGCACTCTTAAGCACAACACTCTGGCAAACCGGAATTGTTTTGTGCCTAGCGGAGCATAAAACGAAGCACAACATAAACAGTAGCCGCACATCATCGATCTGGTGAGTGGAGTGGTAAGTGTCTGTTCTGCCGACATTGCTGTCCAGTGCTGCGCACTTGATGCTCAGAAGGACCGTTACGATGGTGTAAGTGGTCCAACCGTAGATTGGGGTCTAAGATGAATCAGTCAAAAGCAAGACATTCTATAATTATTGTCATAAAGGATTAGTGCATTTCTTTGCAAAGTTAATCTAAATAACAGCTTCACACAACGTTGCGCATTTGCTCAATAAGGTCACAATGCTCTGTAAATTAATGTGTAAACATTAGGAGAGCATGTAATGCCATTAAATCTCCATTTACGGCAAATGCTCACCGAAGCGACAACATAATGGGCACCGAGTGTGTAATACTTCGCCATTCCTAACGCATCATTGCTGCATTGTTTTGTGACGCTGAAAGTTCCTCTCGCGATACCAGGCATCTGGATTAAGCCATTTTCAGTTGGTTTTTCTGCTCCAATGAAAATATGTAATGCAGTAATCTTTCTCCGACAATCTTCGCACTAGTACAGTCGAACGGCCACAAACAGCCGGAGTTGAGTGTACATAAGATAGACGAGATACTATGATTGTTGGAAAATAATCATTACACATCGTTATTTTAGGCTTATTTTTTAAAAAGTGTAAGATCTTACAGGTTTGAGGTTTCGTTCAATAAGCCTATGGAATAATCGCTCTTCCTAATGAAGAGCAAATGTAGAGCTTTCGCTCTTTCTGATGTCTTTTCCCGAAAAAGGAAGTCTACTGATGAAATTCTTGTAATTCCTGTAATCCTCTCGTCTACGCCACTGGATCCAGGTGTTCAACTCATGACTGTTTGCTTCTCCGACTGATCTAATTTTAACACATCTAGTAGACATTGCTTTTACGTTTTCAAACGTTACAATTTTTTAATTGCAATATCTGAACAGCAAGAAAAAATGCCCTTCAACAGAGAATGGTTAGAAATTTTTCGGTTGGTTCGGTTCGGTTTCGGAATAATCCGTCCTCGATCAGATGCGATGCATAGTTTTTCTTCTATTCAAAAAGGGATACTTGAAACAATTCAACTCAACATCAACTCCTTTGGTGGACTCCGTGAATATACTGATAAAATACTCTGGCCACGGGCCAGCCAACAGCTCGGATTTGATGTGCTCTTCTTCCGGCCTCCGGTGTTTGTGAGCAAAAAAGTGCCATTTATTGCTTCGTGTCGTGCGGCGCCTGCTTCATGGCTCGCTTCGACTGTGCGAGATCAAAAAGCAGGTACCATACACGGAAGCGACTGAATTAATGACCAATGGCAATAAACGGCCGCACCCTTTCCCCGGCAAAACTCTCATGGCGCACGAAACAGGCACACCCGCAATCGGCCAAATCGTTTCCAGAAAGAAAAAAACAAAATGAAAATACTTTCACAGTGTGTCCAGCAACAGAAAATTTCGATAGTTTCCCCGCGAACTTCCTCTCGAGAAGCTCTCTGGGTTACATGAGCAAAGTAAGCCTCCTACGAGGGGTTTCTCTTTCTTACGAGAGGGTGGTGGTGGATGCGCGCCGTTGTTGGCCAACGATCAAGAGCACACAGCACGGTTTCCCCCGTTCGCCTTGGGCCGGCATGAATGGCGAAAAAGATTAGATTGTGTTTTGGTTGATGGAATTTTTCGATTCCATCAGAACTCGTGATAATTGGGCACCGAATCGTGAGAGTGGCCTTCGCTAAAATGAACGTGCCCTTTTCGGCAGCAACTTTAACATTGTCATACCTGTTCCGATTTTTTTGCATCTGAAATGTGAAAATCGTAAGGAGAATGCAAAGTGAGAACGTTGGCTGCAGCGCCCTCGAAGGGCAGCTTCTTGGACGTGTTATGAGGTAAAGAGCCATTGCGTGGCACACGTTACGTTATGTGTTTCGACGAGTGATGGGCAGCGAGCCTTCGCCTTACAAAAGGATGCCTTTCTTGGGCTTTCGCCGTTGGAACACATTTCACATTATTGCCGATGTGTAGTTCACTTGGTCGGGGAACGTTAATTGCTGGCTGTCGCCGCCAGATCCGGAACCGGTCGGCAGACCAACGGTGCATGTTCACCGCGATACGGTTCTTGTGGTGTGTCCATTACACACTGACGACACCCCTTTAAAGGCGTAAACTTCCCGATAAGATTAGTTTCTATCGGGCCTAGGGCCACCTCGTTCAACAGACTCGGCAACAGTTTTGCCGAGTCCTCCGTGTTCCCGCCCCTTGCCCGCCGCTTACCCCAAAACTCACCAGAATCTTTTGCCCGCTGTATCACCGAGTCGAGATCTCGGGTGTACTTCTTGTTGGTCAGATTGGCCCCGACGTCGACGACGATCAGGTTCTCGTAACAGTGCTTCATTTCGTCCTCGTGCACGTTGGCCATGGTGTTTCGCGTTGGCAGGCGGCAGGAATGTGTTGTGAAACGGGAGCAACTTGGGCAGCGCCCGATTGGTTTTGATGGCCCCTCCGATGACGACTTTGTACGCGCCAAAAGGTGTTGTTGCGTGTCGCCTGCTGTCAATCCGTAACTTGGTCAGGGAAAAAGATTACAAACAATCAAAACCGCAACTCGCCAACCTGGGTGATATCGGTTGATGATGCCGCGCTGAACGCACGTTGGCCAGGAGATCGAATCGAAATGGTGCGCAGATTCCGAACGAAACACACCACTTTTTCCACTATAAATCTCAACCACCGAAAAGAAACTCACAAGCTCGACACTAACAGACAGCACGCGAACCGTTGGCGCCTGCGGGGACAACAACAAAACCTGTAAGGAAACCTCGAAGCAATGTTATCTGAAACCCCTCGAGAAGGTGGCGCAGTTCTCCCCCCGGGGGGAAGCGAAAACCGCGAACAGAGCGCGTTTATGGTGTGGCGCTTTTGGTTTGCACTTGTTGGCGTCGTCTGGGATTTTTTTTTCTCAGGACCGAGACGACACTGCGTACGCGTTCGGCTAGAGTCCTGGTGCTGGTTCTGAGACGCTGCTTCCGTTCCGTACTCGCAGTGACCTTATTCGCCTCAATGTCGCGAAATTTCGTTTCGTTTGATGAGGTATTCTAGGAGTGTAATGTCACGTTAGGGACCCGACGTCACACAAAAAAATATGTACAAAAAATGAATCGCGCTTCGGAGTGTGTCGCACGTTGTGTACTCGCAGATGATGATAATTTTTAGCAACTATTACACCACGTTCGGCTAGGTCAACTGGGCTTGAGCGGAGGAGAGTACCGGTGGGAACACGGGACACAGGAAAGGGATGAATTATTACTTTGGCAAATGTAGCGCACGTCGCAAGTGAGAACGCTCAATAGTAAACAACACTTCGCACTTCGCTCTGTACACAAACCCAAGGGACTAACCCCCCGATTATGAAACTCGAACGTTCACTCGATCATTCATTTTGAGTTCATTTTGCTATAGCTGTCACTTTCTGTCTTCTCTCTTGCTGTATTTTGCTTTCTCCCTTACTGTGTTCACTCTAACGTTCGAGTACTCAATTAGAGAATGATAATCGGGCCTTAAGCCAGAGAGTGCGCGCGCACTAATGCGGGACGTTTCAACACAACGGATCGAGCTGTTCTGGCACCGCGGCCAACGTTTCTGCTTTCGTGAGGCGCGACCTGCGCGAATCAAGTTGCTAAGAGAGCGGCTGGCCGCGCGAGCGATCACCAGTGCCGTGTGCGTGTGTGTATGTGTGGTAGATACAGCTTCCTTTTCTACTTTATTTCCTTATTTTCTTTCCCTTTTACTTTCTCTCTTTCTTTCTCTCTCTCTCTCTCGTCTGCAGTGCCTCGCAATCTTCCGTGGCTTTTGCTCTCATGTTGTTCTCTCTCTTTAAAGGTCCGAGGTTAAATTTGGCCAATCAAGAGTGAAAGAACGAGAGTATTTATGTTGCTGGTGTTATGCACACACATGACCGCATTCGCCATTAAACTAGGTCTACTTAAATTGAAGGTTCAGACACACGCTGATCCATAAACGTGGTCAAAGTGACCATCAACTTGGCAGAGAATGTACAAACTTTTTTAACCTCAATAACCATGTCTTAAACAGGTGGTCATTTTTTACCAAAGTGATCGTTGAAAATGACGATCACCTTAAGTTACGCATCTTTGCGTACGCTTTGTGTGTTCTTTAAAGACAGCACATTTTCTTGGCACCCTTTTGTTTACATTATCCTTATTTCTCAAGTTCCGCTCAAGATCCGATTGCTTTCGCTCCGTCTTGACAGTTGCTTGAAAGTAAATGTAACAGCAGAAAGCTTCACATAAACGAATTGGCCTAATGAAGCGCGAAGTCGCTAATCGGCCCGACAATAACATTCTGGTCGTCCCTCAACCATTGTTGATGTGTAGCAAACATCACTAGGGCTGCTCTGTGTGTCTGTGATCACTAGGGCGCGATCGGTGATGACCTGCAGCCGAGATCACGCACGCACCAAGTGGAGCGATAAAGAATGTGTGCTTAACACTCACGAAATACTTCACGCGCCTATCGAGTGTGTATGTTAACGGTCGCGCAAAGCATCACGGATACGATCGCGTTCTAACTTGGTGGTGGACACTTTAGAAGCTATCTAACACCGTTATTTCACAATATGTGTACGCCGTTTGTCACTGATTGAAGCGCGATGTGTGTGCTTCGTGCTGTGATAACGAGATTAAAGTCACTATCAAGAAAGTCCACCAGTGTTCGTAACGTAGGTGGTTAGTCAGCGGTTGAAGTCCCGATATTCAGACTTTATGGGGCGAATCCTTGCTGGCTAGTTAACTAACTTTGCGGATGGTTGTTTTTGGGGTGCCACTTTGTCACTACCGTCACGCCAATCTGCCAGCCTGTCGCCCCGTGCGTGCCGATCTATCTCTTTGTTGAGTCGCAACTAAACACAAACCCACGGATTCGCGCTCAATCAAACCCCGTGTCTTGTTGGCCATCGGCAACAAACACACAACAAAACATCGTCTCAGCTGTGTGACGGTATTTTCGCTCGACGCTCGCTCACCAGAGCCTGCCGGGACTGTGTGTGCGTGAGATAGTCGCGAGCGGGAGAGACTTGCCGCATAATGTTGCTGCGGTCGCGGAAGGTACACGGCCGCAAGCCGCGTGTTCGACTACGGACTGGGATGGATTTATTAACAAAAACACATCGCCACGGCATAAAAAACAGCGGTCAGTTCAGGAAGTCGAGGTGCAAGATTTATACATTGTAAACACGCGTTTCGTGCAGAGTATTGAGCATGCCACAGCAGCGGGATCAACGAAGTCCAGAAAGAGTAGATTCTACGAACACGAATACGAATCCGTGCGCACACATTGGACGGGAGAATGCATTCACCTCACAGCGAGTCTCGCCAATTGGCCGCTTTCGCCCAAATTTATGCAAACATTTATTGTGAGAAGTAATTGTTTCTTTCATATTCCAATTTCAGTTGAAAGAGTAGACCTACTGCAACTTCATTCCCTGTTCGATCGAGCACTCCTTGAACGAGCCTTACTAATTGTTTACGGAAAGCGACCCATCGTTATCTACCAGTCGCCGGACAAAGCAAACAAATTGGTCGAAGTTCCTGGCTCAGAAGCTGCGACCGTCTACAAGAATTTTCCTTCAACTTTCTTCTGCTGCTGCGAGTCCTTCCGCTGTTCGGTGTTGAAACACAAGAGCCAAGCACTCTGCAAACACCTGCTAGCAACGCGCCTTGCACTGGCCCTGAATCGAATTCAAGTCGAAACATTGCCGAACGACACAATCGTTGATCTGAAGCAGCAATTTATTGACGATTGTTGTGAAAAGATTGGGTAATAACCACCGCATCGCATCAGTCACACTGCAGGGTCACACTGCAAAAAGCTGTAGACTTTCATGCAATTAGCAAAGGAGCTCTTCGGAAAAGGGATTATTTTAAATCCCAACATGGTGACCCAATCGCAGTTCAGCCAGATACAGTTCCAGGCGGTAGTAGAAAACGTTAGCATGTTCTACAAAGTTTTAAAGGGAATCAATTTTGTTGACGTAAGTAGTTTCTGTTGTTTAGATTGTGGATGACGCTAGCTGATCCCTCTTTCATTACAGAGCGCGATGGTGCAGCTAAGCAAAGAGGGCATAAAATTGACCCTTGAGGATGCGAAATGTGTTCAAGTGGTCGCACTCGTCAAAAGCGCGTGCTTTTCCGAGTACAACCTGTCTGCGTACCCGTCTGCGGTGGCAGCAACGGGCAATGACGGTGACGAAAGCGAGCCATTTGCTTCGTTTGGGTTAAATCTGAAGGTATTCACCGACTGTTTGAGTATGTTCACCAGCAGCGACTTCGATCCCAGTTTGAAGATCATGCGTAAAGGGCCCGGTACACCATTGGTCGCTATCCTGGAGGGGCATCGAGAGGACAACTTGATTACGGAGTGTGCAGTGCGCACGATGGAACCGTTCGATTGTATGGACTTGGACTTTGACGATGATCACCCAATCGTTAGCAAGATCGCTGCAAAAGCCTCCGAGCTTTTCCTGCTGCTCGGTGAACTGGATGACGAAGACGTGATTGAGGTTATCATTTCGCCGACGGCACCACACTTCAGACTGAAGGCCTTAGGAGATCCGGAAATGGAGACCGAGATAGAAATTAAAAAAACCAGCGATATCTTCATTAGCTTTGCTTGCTCGGAAGCAAGCAGCAATCGGTACAAATTAAACCACTTTAAGCATGTCATGCGTACATTATCGCTCGCAACAAAGGTGGTACTTAGCACGAATACCGAGGGTTTGCTTGGCTTCCAGGTAATTATAGAAACGATGGAGGATTCGCTTTATTACGTTCAATACTTCATTCTACCGCTGGTATTGGACTCCGATTAAATGACCATGGATTAGGTTTTTCAAACGATAAATAAAATGCCGTTCAAATAACAGACAAAAATCGAGTAATTCAAAACTTATCGTATCGTTAATTCGTATTTCGCTTCGTAGGGGGCGCTGTCGTGCGGGAGTGACAGCTAAGCGTCATCGATGAAAACAAAACATTACCTGAACATTACTGTCGGAGGAAAATAAAAATAAATCAAAGCAATCAACGCACCAAGTATTTCACCAACGTACACGAATAGTTTCGCAGTGAATCAATCGACGTGAAATTTGAAACTGAATCTTCTTCAGCTGCTCTTTGCGCTGCTAGTACTATGAGCGACGAAGACGAGAGAATGTTGTGGTGTGGCAATTTGCACGATAAAGCTACCGAAGCCCTACTGTACGAATTGTTTCTTCAGGTACGACAATATCAAGCGGATTTTTTCCGCCATAATACGAAAGTTATGTGCGCCTTGATAATCCTCCACCGTTTTTTTTACTTACTTTTGACTCACAGGCAGGACCCGTTGAAGAGGTGAAAATACCCCGTGATAGCGACCGACGCCAGCGATCGTACGCCTTCATCACCTACGTTCATCCTTGCAGCGTGGACTACGCGATTAACCTGTTTGAAGGAACTGCTTTGTTTCAACGAAAGTTGACGCTCCACAGAAAGATTCGCAACGGCCCGAACCCTGCCGCTTCGCCGCAAATGAACTTTAACACGTCAGCAAACAGCAACCGGCTTCTACCATCGCACTTGAGTATTGGAACGGGGCAATATTCGCACGGCAACACTGATGACAATCCTTCGAACAGTGGCCCTGGCGGTCTCGATACTGGCAACGTATTGCTCGCCCAAAATACTGTAATTAACGAGCAAGCAATGGCCATGGCGCTGGCGATGAACTTGCCAGCTGATGTTTTCCTAGGTGAAATGCTTTCTCAGCTGGGACAGCAAATGCTCGGTGCCGAATTGCCTTCGTATGAAGTCGGTGGAAGTCAGCAGAGTTCGTTGCGGACGAAGATGCACCGAAGCGATCGAACGAATGATTATGACCGACATGACAGCAGTCGTCACAGCAGCAAACCCTATTCCCGTGACGATCGGCGTTGGCCGAATAGTCGTCGTAAGAGCGATAAAGACAGGAGTCACTCTCACGATCATCACCGCAAGAGAAGGTAGTGGTGCATTTCTTCTCCAAATCTCTGGAAATATGCTACGGGAGCCCAACGTCAGCACAGTTTGTGGCTGGGAGTACAAATAAATCCAACTTTTTTACCCTTTATCGTTGCTTTTCGCCACTCCTTTTCTCTAGAAAGTTCCTCGCCGTTTCAATGGTATATGACACGTGTTGCATTGCCTTTATTCATGTTCAAATGTCTTTAATTCGAGACAGTTCTATTGAGCTTTACACATATATATGACATAGAATTGGCGTACTCTTGTAGTTAAGTTCAGCAGTCAGTTCTATTGGAAGTTTACTCCACCAGCGACCACGAATAGCAACCGGCCCCTACCTACAGACTACAAAACGGGAAGAAACATCACGAAATGCACCGTTTCAGTTGCATGATTGGTTTTGATCTTCTGCTGCTCAGTAGTTTCCGTACAGTTCTTATATTTGAGATTTTCAAATGAGATACAATTGTCATTTACTTAGTTTCGCACGCAGGTTTTAGTTGTGATAAGTTGACGCATTTCATCGCCGTGTTCCCTATACATTGGTGGCCAAATCTCACATCTAATCTCCTGTCCGCAATGTGTAACGCTGCGATCAACACGGTGCATTTGGAGTCACTAGTCTAGATTACACCCTAGGTATGCGAACCCTTCGGGGCAAAGCTGGTCTCTTAATCCATCGATAATCTCATTCTTCCTCACTACGCGCGCGCTTGTGCAGTTCAGTCGTTATTGTGCAGGGAAATTGTTGAGGAATGCAATCGCTGTTGCCCATGTCCACGCTGGTCTCTGATCGTGGCCGAAATTGAAGAAGAAATCTTGCTGCTCCATGTAGCGGTTCTGTTTCTCCTAGTATTGCCTATAAGCATGTGAACACTGGAGCAGTGTTCTGGTGGGAATGAGACGCTCGGAGACGTTGCAAGTACGGAACTGTGGTGACAGCGACAGTGGCTTCTTATAATAAGGAGTTTGAAAACCTAAACGCAAACCTTGAGGACAATCATGCTGTTTTTATGCTTAGTGGCTGAGGAAAATGTGGGGGTCATCCTCAGTGTTATGGGTTTGTATCGGAATGATTTGAATTCGCTACTAATTACTCTCTCTCTGGGGGCCAACGAGCAACAAGGTCATTAAAAGATTTCACGCTTCTACCTCATTTGCTCAATGAAAATACTGATGAGGTTTGCACATAAAAACATACCACGATCATCACGACACCGCGTGGTACTCCGGTGCAATCTGGGGGGCCGGGTACGTGGAAGAGTAGTGAACTGCAAAACTCACATACTGCCAAAAGCCCACTACTCCTATTTCATTACTCACCCAAATGCTTCTTGCAAGCCAACGATGGCGTAAATAGTTTTTTGTGTGTGCATGTGTGTGTTTATGAGTTGTTGCGCTTCAACTTAATGTTTGAAGCCCCACTGTTGCTTGTTGGCGGACAGTTCCATTGTGGCGTGTGGCTCTGTTTTTCCTTCGCGTATTTTAATCTCTCTCGCTCTCTCGGACCGTTCTTTCGCAAATGCTCTCACTGTTGTTTTCCTACCTCCTGCGTTGGTTAATTATTTTGTTGCGGGTCTCGCGATCCGTGTGTCCGTGCGACGGATCATACTGGTCGGCCAACGCCGCCTCCCCACCCAATGTAAATTCACTATGACCAGCTACTCTTCTGCAGATCGATCTGTCCTTCGAGCGTCTTGGCTAGATAGATGATGAACAGCTGGCTGATGGCGGCCCCGAGCGCAATGCCCGCAATCACGTACAGGTTGCGCTCAGCCCATACGCGGACGATCTCGATGCACCCATTAGTCCAGATTTTCTTGCTTGCTGCCGCGACCGACTGCTGTTGGATGTGGTATCCGCACATGATGTTAACCAGTCCGGAGCTGATATCGGTGGCATTGATGCAGCAGCTGTAGGGCACGCCGCATTTTTCCACACTTGGTGAGGAGCAATTAAAGTACTCGTTCTTGCCCCAATCCAAGTAGCCCTCATTGCTGAGCCCGCAGCAGTGGAACTCTTGCTGAGCGAAATCGATGAGATTCTGCAGATCCGGATCGTCGCGGTACGTCGTGATGATTTTGTCCGTAAACGACTCCTCTAGGACGCTATTTACTTTGTGCGGAAATACGAACGCCGTGATGGCGATAGCCATTTCGCACAGGAAAAATATCAGCAAACAGAGCGAGTAGAACTTCAGCAGGCAGGTATTTTCGCGCAGCGCCCCGAGACATCCGGCTAGACTGACCACGAACACGATGCCACCAGCAATTATCATCACAAGCGAAAGGTTTAGTACGATGTCGTAGAACGTTTCGAGTTTTATCAACCCGGTGGCCTGCCATTTGTCTACGAACGCGTAGAAACCGATACCGATCAGTAGCCCACCGAAAAGCCAGAAGATGAAGTTCAGCAGAAATATCATATACTTCACGCAAGAACTAACGTAGGTGAAGTTGTTGGTGGGGTAGCGGTACGGTGGCATTTTCGTCGAGTCGTTGTCCTTCAACCGGAATGCCCGTATGAGGACGTGGGCAGCAGCTAGAGACTAGAATGCACTTTTCACAGCGATGATGGCGATGATCTGGTGGCAGTCGAGCAGAGAAATCCTTTGTTTACTTGCAGAGAATGGTAGGCAGCGACCGTGTTTGCGCGACGGAAGCTGCTATGCACTCGAGGTTCGACCGTGGCTAATCATTGCATCGAATAACTAAAGCAGCTTCCGTTTTTCGCTAGAAAGATAAACACTCCGTTCACGAGCTGCGCGTTTCGCTGGTGACTTTCCAATTGTCGTAAAACAAATTCGCAATCCGTCCGTTTCGTAAATTATCTCCTTCTCTTCGGAAACTGCATACATGATTCACGCACACTATGCCCCGTAAGCGTTCCCAATCGACGCACACACCCGTACGTATCAAACGTCAACAGGCTGACGATGTTTTGCGCTTTCGGTGGGTTTTAAAAATATGTTGTTAATTAGATCACGGGTCATTCGGTTAAGTTTATGATATTTTTTGCTTTCTGGAAAACCACCCTGGAGCCTGATTAGAAGCACAGCACTGAGGGTTGAACATTAAAAAAATCGAGGAATCTGTGTTCAGTCGGCTGTGAGCTCTAACGGTGCGATATTTTCTACGAGTTTTCGCGGCTGTCAATAGGCATGCTGTCAAAATATTGGCCTTTACCCGAAGACGCGTCAAATGAGAAAATTCAGTGAACTTGTTCGGCTGAATAGCGATTAAAGAAATAGTATTTTGGAAACGTTGCTTCAATCACTTCCCGTTCCCGGTGCCTTTGTTCGATGCGAATCTTTACATAGCGCGTCATAAGAATATTGGCACTACGGTCCGATACCTGGCGCAAGTATAGTAACGGAACGTCCGGTGCTGATGATGAACCCATACGGTTGTGAGTACTCTGGTGTTGCTGTGAACAATATAAAACATCTATCTTTCCATCATTTTCTGTGTTTAGATGTCTGCAAACTGCACCAAACGGAGCACCATACCCCTATGTGTATTCGCTCGGTTTAGTTATGTTACGTTGGCGGATCAAAATTAAGTTCCTCCACTCATAGCCTGTTGATGCATTCGTTAGTTCGTTCCGGATGGACCCGGCTCCCGGCCGAGGTTACATCCTGCATAGCTGCACTGCTCATCAATGATAATTCTAGAACGAATTGGTGTCGTTATTTCTAATTGTTAAATAGTTTTCCATTCACTTTATGCCAATAGTTTTGTTTTCTCATCTCCCAAATGGGCACCATCCATTAAAAGGCCCCCACCATCCGCTTCTGCAGCGATATGCTTAACGTGCACTTAGTGACCGCACGGAAAATTTCTCTTCGATTCTGCGAATGGGCCCCTTTTTGGCAATAGACATTTTAGATTGACACCAAAAAAGTTGCATCAAAGCCGGAGCCGCAGTGATGTACCGTTTCGGCCGCCTTTCGACTCAGCACCGATGAGTGTGTAGTGCCCCGAGTTCCGAGGAACGGGACTGATCGGTGCTGGGGAAAGTAAAGCCGATCGGTGAACTGTACATAAATTCGCCTTCGCCAAATACATCGTCTCTCCTTTCTAGCACTACTTCCGATTATGTTGTAAATAATGAGCTCCTATTTTTGTTTTTTCTTTTTCTCTTTCTTCCTCTAATTGTTCGGTTTATCAACATTTTTTCTGCTCCAGCTTATGATCGGCGCGAAGAAGCGGCTAGCGAATAATTAGCAAACTCCTCGCCCAAACTATCCGTAGCCGTTGAGTTAGTTGCTCAATCGTTTACTGATGATTTGATTGGTGTGATGATCGCGTTAGTCTGATTAGGCTGGGTTTGCTACTTTTTGAGTTTATTTGCCTGTTAGCCGAAATCCAAGCTCCGTTCTATGGCAACCGCACCTATCTCACGTCGTTAGCTAGGCGTACCAGAGGCCACGGCACAAGCCCTTGTTTCATCGTACAATTACCTTTCTCTAGATACCCAGCCAAAGTATCCTTTCTGCTAAAGTAAACCACCCCAGCACATATACACTTACTCGAACAAACCTATTCCAAATCAATACCATGGCTAATAAAATGGTCGGTAAGGGTAAATGTAAGTACTTTATGTTATTCTACTTCTCCTATCCTTTCCTCTATCTCTGTTTTGTCAAATTTATGTACGCAACTTCTACTCCGACGAGTAAAGCAGTAGTGGTACGCACAAGTAAGCCTGCCAACTTCACGAGACATAGCTAGTAGCGAGACCGTACATTATGCTTCTTATTCTACACCCTGCACTTAGCACAGTACGTCGGACAATTTTGCCCTCTTTGTTGTAACATTGAAACTTACTCTCAATCGCTTTTGCATCCTTTGCCTTTTTATTCGGTGCTCTATACATACACACACACACGCGATTCCGCGCCAAAACCGGCACTATGTATTAATCGAGAGTTGTTTCGCTTCCAATGTTTCTTCGTGTGTGCTTGCAGTACCCGTGGAATCGGAAGACGCACAGAAGCTGCGATTTCAGGTCGAGCTGGAGTTTGTTCAATGTCTGGCGAATCCAAACTATTTACACTGTAAGTTGCTTTTGTTATCGCTTTTCAACCCAACCTGATTGAGCTGATCAAATGTTCCATTTACAGTTCTTGCACAACGTGGCTACTTCAAGGATACGGCCTTCGTGAACTATCTGAAATATCTGCTGTACTGGAAGGAACCGGAGTACGCCAAGTACATCAAGTTCCCGATGTGTCTCTACTTTCTGGACCTACTACAGTACGAGCACTTTAGGCGCGAAATTGTAAGTGCCCAGTGCTGCAAGTTCATTGACGATCAGGCGATCCTGCTCTGGCAACACTACACTCGACGACGCACGCGCCTAACGTCTCTTGGTACCACAAGTCTGACTGGATTGGCCGTTGGTGGACAACCGGTCGGTGGTGGCGTACAGGGCACGTTGCTCTCGAACGAACCCACGATTATGGCCACCTGTAACAATAGTAACGGTGGTAATAATGGTACCCAGAACAACGCCAACAACGGATCGTCGGCGGGCATCATGAACAGCAACAGTGTTAGCAACAATGGACCCAACAGTGGTGCCGCCGGAGGTGGCGGAAACGTCGGAAATGCAGGTGCCGCGCAACAATTGCAGTCACAACAACCTCAGCAGCAAAACGGGGCCGGTGGGTTGACACAGCACAATGGTGTCGGCGGCGGCGGTATGATGAGCAACCCGTTGGGTCTACTTGGCAGCGGCGGAGGAAGCGGTAGCGGTGTGCCGGGCGGTGGCATCAACCAGAAAGTTCCTTAATGTCGCACACTGTCACCTCCTTGCACTGTTCGGAACGGCGCACTAAATGACGGTTCCGTTGTTAAGCACTGAACTTTCACATGAATCGTTGGTGTACAAAGACTGTTTTTATAAATACTGTATAGCTTACTGTAGGACGTAAATGAAGATTAAAAAATAGTAAAACCTACAACTTGCGTTGCGATGTGTCTTGCTAGTAGTTAGCTTCAAGCAGTGTCCCGTCCACCCAACAACTTCATCGGTAATATATTTCCCGCTGGTGCCATGAAAGCCGTTGAGCATCCTCTGTCAAATGCAAATCTTCTATGCCCTGGGCTATGGTTTTGTATAAAAGAATCGATATTTGGTGATATTACATAACAGCGTGTTACTCAATCCGCTTGTGGTTTTCTTATACACTGATCTACATTTTCTTTGACTTGAACGTGTGTCATTACCGTGCGGGGAAATTTTCACCGGCTTCCAAACATCAGCGGAGCCATCTTTCATCCCTGAAACCCGAATATTTTAGCTCTGAAAGCTCTCGGTCCTAAAAATGCTGCTTCGGTGTGGCGTTAATTAAGGTAAAAAGATATACATTTCCGACCACTTATTCCTCTTCCAGCCGGCTCATTATGGAGCGCCATTAAGATTATGTGCAACACAAATCAAATTGTTTGGTACAAATCGAATGGAAATTATACAGCTCCGTGGTTTGAACTAACGATCTCAGTAATTGCTTTCGACCGAAACGAAAAATTTTCGTCAACAACCCACAGTGGCAATGCTGTAAACGAACATTTAATGGCGATGAGCTCGTTCATACTCGAGGCACACTTTATCGGGAAAATTCCAATGCCAAAAAGAAACAGACTGCTGGCAATGGCCTGTCTAGCTTATTGTGCCGCGGGCAGTGACCAGTTTTCGATAACAAAGCATTGCCCTACTCCGCACAGTAACGAGATCTAACGGGTTCCCGATATTTATCGATACGCATCGATCGGGTGAACGATCAGCTCGTTCCCATCAAAATTAAAGGAAAAAAGCTCTCCTCTTTAAAGAAATCGTATAATCGGCTCAAAAGAGGCTCACGTGCCCAACAAATGGCCGATCAACCTGATTAACGGTTGCATCCAAATGCGCGATCAACAATTTTCGACATCCACGCGGCACTGCAACAGTATTGATGACGCAACGAAATGACTACACAGTGAAAATTCAGCCAATTGTCGTGGAGCTATGTATTTTCGATAAAAGAAATTTGGCACAGATGGGAAGTTTTTATTATATTTGGATTGTTATTAGCCCCAAGAAAAGGCTCAACACACTGGAAATGGAAAGAGTAGTTAGGCTGGGACAAACTTTCTTGGATTCTGCAATCCCTGCCATGTCATTAGCGAAACAATTTACACCGGACGTGCAACTAATCGATGTTCGCCCATTTCAGTAGTTAACGTAAACAATAGTCGTTGCTCCTGCCGTAACGAAAGTGACGATGTTTGCTTTCACTTGCCAGCACTACTTGCAGCCCGCTCACATTTCTTCGTTCCAACGGAAAAGCTTCTGCAAAGGTCACGTTTAAACCGATCGCTAGGGTCCGTAAGTATGCCAAAGGCTCGGTCATGAAGATGACACTTTCTTTCTTTCTTTCTTTGCCATTAGTTCGCTTCGAAGCCGATGCAACTGTGCACGATTCGTTTCGGTCCGAGATTAAGGAGAATACCCGTAGCGAGAAGGGCACTCTCCTGGCGGTGGCATACATTCGCAACCCTAGCTTGGTTCCCTGTAACACGGCATGCAGTGTCAATCTGATGATCGGGTGGTGCACGTGCTTTACCCACAAACCCGTGGTAAACTATGCCCGAAGTACTCTTTTTCACTTAGCTTGCGATCATCGTCGGCAGAGAAATTCTAGGCAACTGAAAGAGAAACCAACTCTCCGTCACGACTTTCGGCCCGTGTGGGCTTACACCTGCGGATGTCTTTACCAACGTTAGGCCCAACTGCGTCATCTCCCGCTGGCGAATGTCATAGACGCGGGGAAACCTTCGCCTAGGTCATCAGTATGCCAGAGTGTAGGAAATGGACAAGACAAGCCACTCGAAAGTCGTCCCACATGTTAGGCGACCGTGTCTTGCGGTACCTAGTTTCTAAAAATGCAAAACAAGGTTCGTCATTCATTAGGTGATATATGAGGCACTATCTTTCAAATTTTGTTTGCCATTTATTCATATTCGTTTCCTACGTACGAACGTACCCACGTGGCGTGACACACGTGGCTAATTGACGGAAATTGATAATATTTTATGTGAAACTCCTCATTAATGAGCTCCAACCGAATGGCGGGCATCTTTATTACTCGAACCGAAGAAGATTCAAACACTTGACACACTTATCATTGTGGGACGCTTCAGTGTTTAGATTATCAAGGTTTTACCAGATAAATCCGGTCGGTCGCGGTAACCAGATATCGTGTACCACCAATGCTTTCCGTTAAGACGATCGAATGTTTCCATTTTTTTATAACATCTGACGGTCAATACTCACTCTTTCAGGTTTGCAAAATGATCGTTCTTTCACTGTGCTGCGTGTTAATGGAATGAAAGCTTAAATCCGTTTGTTTTTATTATTTTAATAATTTACTTATTTTATTTCCTATATTGTACATTATTTACAGCTTTGGACCGTGACGCAGCGCTATGCAATAAATATACGATAGTCAATTATCCCATTAACGGTTAACGGTTGCGTTGGAGTGATTCAAAATACAGAGCAAAACACTAAAATAGCTTCGGCCTCGATCGATGCATTCGGTCAACGTTGTTTTGCTGGGAAGCAAAAAGCAAAGATCGCACGGCTAATGGGTCCCGGCGCGTTCTGCACCCGCCAAGAATATGCCGGACCCGTGCTGTTCCGGCGGTTATGAAAGAATAAGAAACAACAGCATCCGTTCACCTTACGGTCCCTACGATTCCATTCTCCCTTCGCTCCCTTTAGTATCCACATAAGCCACCACAAAAGCAAAATCCAAAAACAGTTAACAGACCAATTGTTCGACCAAACACTCCCTAATAGCCTACCGATTTGGTTCGTATACCTAAAAAAAATATAAATCAATAAATATCCGCATCGATACCGGCCCCAAAGTGTGGCCCCCCGCATAGAAGTAGTTCTGAGCACGGTCTTGAGCCCATTAGACCACGGTTCTCGGTTTTCGCCCTCTCATGGCCCGGATGAGAAGGGTCCCGGTGCGAATGGCGGATGCTTGTGCCGAGCAGCAAACCTTGCGACTAACCGCCGCCGTGGGTTTACTTTTCTTTTCGATACTCCAGCCAATGATGGGGCGCCCAGTTGCAGTTCTTCTCCTGTAATTACACCACCTAGTGCCCGGTTTTCTTCAAGCCAAACCGTTCCCTCTACCGGCACACGCCTTCACCACCATCACCATCTTCATCAATACGGTTTGAAGACGGGCTCCCTGGGCTCGTTACTTTTGGCGTGGCTTTTATCGTTGGTCGCCATCGCGGCTGCAACCCGCGGGCGCGGCAGTACGGTACCGGTGCCGATGGTTTGATGTGTTTTTTTTTTGCTTTTGCTTTAACCGTTGCTCGTCGCTGATTCCGTCGTCCCGGTTTCAGAAGTTTCGTTCCGCCATTCCAGGCCCCGGGGGCCACTTCCGCAAATACTGATTGAATTTATTGTTGGGTTTTTTATTTTCCGCCGCTCGATGGGATCCGTTGCTTTATGCTCTTTGTGCGGCGCGCGGTTCGTTTCTGCCTCTCCCGACGACGACGACGACGACGCCGTTTTAAAGCTCCTGTTCAGCCGCCGGAATCGGGTGAATCTGCGAAAAACAAACAGAATGGGAAAAAGGGGGCTATGAGTTTCTGGATGCTGCTTCCCAAAACAATTGAACGGCAAGCCGCAAGAAACCGATTCCCTAGCGCCATCAACCGCAATTATGAGGATCCCTCCTGATCCGATGGCACCGCTACCGTCGGTGGGCACGCCGCCGTGCGTAGAACATTTAAATTCCAGCCGATGGAAAAAAGTGGGCCAAACAAGTGTCGCTTCGATGGCTCGATAGCTCGATGGCGGCGAGAAAATCCTTGCGCAAGGCACAACGCAAGGCTAACGAGGCACCGATTATGCATTCCGAACCGGGAGATGTCGATGCAAATGAGCCGTCGGAAGTAGACTGCGATGATGATGCTAGTGCGGTGGCCAGCTTGGGCGGCCCCGGGGAAATTCTACTTATGCGAGAATGGCATACGAACAATGGCTTCAACGTGTTAACTCTCGGGGGACATAAGTACACGATCTCGATGTTCTTATGTGGAACACTTGCTAGAACCCCCCGCTGCCAGCGGTGCTCGAATCGAATCCGATTGTTGTGATGCACCGTTCCGCCTTTCTGTTGTCACGTGATTATCGGCCAAAGAAATGGTTCCGTCGGCGTCTACCATTGCGATCCTGCGTACCGCGGAATGTCCCGTTAACGAAGTCCAATTAGCCCGATTTACGAGCACTCGGTGCCAATCGGACGTAATCAACGAACCTATCAGTTTGTCGCCACCCGTGCCGCCGGCTAACGGAATCACCGTATTCCGAATTAATCCGATTCCGTTTGCGAGTCAGAAAATGGCTCAATTTTCACCTGCTGGCCGGCCGGCTGGCTGGCCGGTGATAAGTAATTGCAAGTGGCTGCAGGCTCTTTCCAGGCACTTAGCGCACCGTACCGGCGGATGACGCCAAAAGCCTCAAGCCACCGCCGGGAGTCTAATGAGGTTAGCGCCAAAATTGGGCCAGCCAACCGGTCATTTCGATGGTTCGATTTTGATGCGATGCGTTGCCAAAAAACTGCAGAATCGAGTTTTGAACTCTTCCCAGGCCGCATTCCGCCGTCCTCTTATTGGGCCAGCCGCCCGAGGGGTTCGTTCGAGGCCGCCAATTGGCCGCCGAAACGCTTGTTTGCTCAGGAAACTCTTTCGATCGGTTGGGAAATTTGCCCAACATAACCTCCCTCGGGCGCGTGTGTACTGATAAACATGCTCAGGCACACACGCACACAGGCGCGTGGCCACAATGAGGCTATCGGCACTGGACACCGGCAGAACAGACGCCTGCGGCCACCGTTGTGGTTGGCCACCGGCTAAATTGAGGTAAACGTTCCGTTAGGGTCTGGCTTGCTTCGATTGCGCGCCGACGAACGGGATCTTCATTTGGGCGGGCCGTGGAGCTTGGACCGCGGTCCGCCTGCTGTCACATAGCCGCCGCCGTCCTCCGGCCGGGGTTGACAGAGGTTCCCGGGAGGCGGTTTTAATTTACCATCGATAAAGAAACTAATTTCCACCCATTGTATCGCATGCCGTGGACCGAATGCGAGTGGGTCCCATTTAACGATGGCCGTAATACACGCTTCTGGGTGAGGCTGGCTGGCCAACTAGAGTGACCAGCCGATGTCAAGCGTCGATTAATCGCTTCATCACACACATCCATTCGGCCACTTTTCCGCTTCGCATGGATTCGATGGCAGTTCACGAGAGCACGGTAGCGTAACGGGGCAGGCCCCGACGTGACTCGCAACGTGGCTGTGGCTAATTCAATCAAGTTCAAGTTCAAGTGTTGCATAGGAAGTTACGCCGCTTGATGCTTCACCGGCCGGTTCGCGGCCGCCGGCTTCGTCCCAGTTATCGAGGTTAATTTCATCCCATCACCGGAAGGGGCTGCGCCATCACCACCGTGGGGACTGACGGCTCCACGGAGACCCCACCGGTTGACAACAGCCTCCGGCCTACTATGGGTTCAGCAACGGGGGGGAGCAAGATGTGGGGGGCAAAAATTAACTGCCTTTCATCATCACGCCATCATCTTCCCTAACCTTCCTAAGAAAACGCGTTACACAATACACCATTTTCTAGGCCCAACCCGAGACCCGCCGTTCCTGTTCGGGTGCACGGAAGAAAATGTGTTAAGTTATTGCCGTAATCGTGCCCTCTCTCTCTCTCTCTGTCGCTCTCTCCGTGGGACCAATCGCGATGTTGTAAGGCAATAGGTTAAGTAGACGCTAAGTGAACCCTTTAAGCGTTCCGGGGCGCTTCTTCCAATTTGCTGCGCTTCGTAACGCTCCGCCGAGCTCGGCGAAACACGGTTTTCGGAAGTTCCGGAGCACGGCACGGCGAGCTCCCACGAGCACGGTGCCACGCGCCGGGCCGAGCCGTGGTTAAGTGGAATTTGCGAAAACTGCTTATTAACTCATCTCTCTCTCTCTCCGTTGGCGCCGCCGTAACGAGATTCAAATTTCTCGCCACAAAAAAGCTGTGGCAGAAAATGTGCAAGAAAGTCAGCGAGTGAAAGTAGCTTCTAATGTCGATTAATGTTGTGAGGCACTAGTACACACAGCCACAGGTTAATTGGTGCTGGACCACACGTCGAAAACAATAACAACACCGGAGCACTCGTCTTGGGTCGCCCACAAACTGGAGCCAGGATTAGTGGGCCCGTAGTCCATTTTGCTTGGGCCACTAACGGCCTTACCGGAACCGGGAACTGGAAGGGAAACCGAATTCGAAATTATGTTTACGACTTCATTTGTCCACCGGTTTTAGTTCGTGTTTAAGGGCCCAGGTGCATTTCACGAAACCAGCTTCACCGTGGGCCGGGGGCCCAAGTGTGAACTAGGTTAATCGTAATGGTGGGCCGAAGCAGCACCGGTCGAAGCTGCATGCCGGGCCGCCCGGGCTCCAATGCGTAAAACAGTGACATCATCCTCCGATGTTGTCGATGCGTGATTTTCTCCCAACCGGGCTCCCGGGATAGAAATCGAAATCGATATTTGCTGTCACCCGGACGCCCGGCTGATCAGGTTCGGCTAATTCGGCCAACTTTCAACTTTCGGTGCTTACCCAAAAAAATTTCGAAACAGCACTTTTATGGGTTTACTTTCGGAAGAAATAAAAACAAAAAACGACAAACGAAACCAACCTGTGGTCTGGTGCCACATTCTTCCTAGCGCGCCGTGTGGTTCCGGAAGTTCGCACGCACCCCGCAAGCCGATAACTCAGAACGCGGACGGATGCGTTCGTTCGAGATTTTTATTTGCATTTGGTTTGGCTCCCGAAAGAGGAAATCCGGTGATTTATTACGGCGGTAACGATAGCCATTCGAAGGGTTTCTTTTTATGGACCATATTTTATTAAGCAGTAAATTTTCCCAATTAGCATAATTTATGCCAAAGTTTTTAAGGGAAAGTTAGGCATCAGCTGATACGCTGATGTGCAGATAATAGACAGATAAAATTCAATAATATTTTATAAACTGAGCAACTATAGGTTATTATTAAAAGCGCAGAACAGGTTGTGAAGCATTCTATTCGAAACCGTTCAAATATTGCTGCGAACCCATCAAAACTTTCAGACGGTCAACTTTCGCTCGGAACACGGCTCGCTTTATTTTCCCCACCCATGCTCCCATGAAAGGGCCACCTTATTTAAAAAATAATTCACGCTTCTACACAGTTGCACCGGTACCGGTGCGAAATGGTTCGGTTTTCCAAAAAGGTTTCCCTTCACCGTCGTGTCACGAGCCATCACGTTTTCCGCCGCCGCCGTGTCTTATCTGAACCGATTCGATATCGAAAGACTTCAACGGCCAGCGGGAAGCAGCGAACCCGACTACCGTGCTCCAAGCGAGGGCGACAGTATATGGTCGGTCGCCGGGCTCGATATCCACGATACGCTCCGAATCTCCGGGACGTGCCTAATCGATTTGGTGATTCCGACCGATCGGTGTGTCCGCCGGTGCGTGAGAATTTCCATACCCACCCGGCGTGCACCCGACAGCCCGGCCGGGGTGCCGAGATTCGATATGCAAATTTCGTCCGCCATAAACCCGAGCGTAATGATGATGGTTGGATCACGTTTTTCGATTATTTTCACCTTTCATCGGCGACCGTCGATCGACACCGATCGAAAGCGGGCGACAATGGGTGGCACTAAAAAAAAAACAAAATGTAACGGAGATGGTTGACTGTTTTTTTTCCCGGTTGCCTTGAAAGGAGTGGCCGCCTTCGGGTGATAACGACGGCGACCGTTGATGGCACTGCGATGCGATCACTTAGCGACAGCGACAGGTTTCACTTTCTCGCACACCGACTCAGAACCGAAAATACGCCACTAAACTTCAAAATAAAAACCACCCAAAACAAAACCGCAACCCGAACCGGACGTGCGCGCCAAAACTGTGTTTAAAGTAAAATGCAAAGCAGAAGAGGAGAAAAAAAAACATTAACCACACACATTCGCTGGCCACCGGATGTCGGGTCCGTACTACTTGCGCAGCGAATGCACTTTCACCGCGCGCGCGCGGAGATTCCGAACCGACGGAGGTGATTTAATCCGATGTTTAATTACTTCTCCCGGTAGTTGGTGTGTTCTTTGGGAAACTTGCCTACGTGCGGCGATTTTAATGCAAATCAGCTGTAGCCGAACGGCCGGATTCTGGTGGATTACAGGCCTGTGGATTAGGGGCGTATTAGAAACCCGCACAACAGATGCGTCCGCGGTCAGCGTCGGGTATTTAAATGATGAAATTCCACGCTGTTCTGTTTCTTCCGACATTTTGCTCACTTTCTCATCTCAGCCCCCGCCAATGCCCGCCGAGACACCCAGACACCGGGCACGAAAAGTTCCTCTCAATTTGGCCTTGATGTTATTTCCACTCACCGGCAGCCGGGGTGCAGAAGAATGGCGATACGAACAACCGTTTCCGGTCGTGGGTAGGCGGTGGAAAAACGTAGAAAGGCGCCTACGATAACAAAGTTGAGAACAAGATCGGTTGCCGGGGGATGCGTGGGGGAACGTAAAAGTTTCACGCCCAGCCGCCAATCGTGCGGTTTCGCTTCACCGGGATGACCATGAAATGCGGGGGGGTGCCCATGGTGCGAAGAACGGACGTAGACGGGTGCGCTAGATATGGGCGTCTGGGACCGAGAGCCGTTGAACTCGGGGCCGCATGACGCCCCGAGGATGGCAGAACGTAATTCAATCACGCGACGCGTGGAAACTATGCTGCGTGAAACAGTAATTATGCTTGCGTGCTGAGCGTTCTTTCTTCGGGCGGTGCCAATGTGCCGTATTCTTCCATACTCTTACGTTAATGGAATTGAACTCGAGCACCTCGAGAGGCGATCAAAGCTTTTAAGAAGCTTTATCGGCAAAGAGATATTTGCTACTCATGCCGGTATGATCAGAACTAACGAACAATGTAACGGGTTTTGGCAAAGTAATGCAAACAGTTCCTTATAGAATCGGATAAAATCGCTGTTTCACAAAGCTTTTTTCTGAAAAGTACAAAAAACTTTTCCTCGGCTCATTCGTAGAGTGCAGTGAGGTGTTCTAGAAACAATTGGGCGATTAGTAAAAATAATTTATGGCTTTATCGGTGTTCTATGACTATTTATGTTATCCAATTCAATGCTGCTACTCTCGCCATCTTCAGCTCGAGTGAACCTCGAATTTACATAGTATCGATGGTTACTTAATTTTAATATGTTGCCATCGTATTGGACCTGACCACCTATTATAGACACTAATGTTCTACTACGCTGTAAGTTTATTATTGTGTAAACAAACCAACTAATTTCGCCGATATTAAAAGCGATGCGTTGAGCACAATATGATTGTTAACTAATTTTGAAATTAATGCTACAGTATTCTACTATTTGAAAAATATTCTTGATGTTATAACATACACATTTTTTGATAAACAAACAATTATTTCAATAAATAGTATAATACCTCTAGACATCTTTCGTTGCATTAAATTTGGCTAAGGAAAGACAAAATACTAAGGAGTTGTGAGTGGTACGGACCTCTCAAAAAAACCTTACTACATACAGGGTGCGTATTCACGACAGGGAATATTTAAATGTTGGAGAACTCCGTCACCTGACAGTCGATTTTTACAAATCAGCTACATTTTAAAACTTTAGTGCCATGCCGTTTTAGTTATGGATCAATTTACGGCAAAACAGCGGGTTGAAATTGTAGCGCTCTACATTGAAAATAATCGTTCAACTGTGAAAACTGTGAAAACTGTACGTGCTTATTGTTGCCGAATTTCTTCTGACTCCTTTCTGTGGAGCTATTTGAAGAGTAAGGTTTATGCCAACCAACCGGAGGACCATTGAACAACTGAAAGCTAACATCACAGCGGAAATTGCTGCTTTTATGCCCAAAATGTTGTCAAATACAATGAAAAATGCCCGCTTTTTGTGTGTTTAATTGAGGCGGTCATTTGAACGATATTGGGCTTTGAGTGAATTATTATAAAAAATAAAATTTACGCCCCAAATAAATCTTGTCCATTTGCCAAAATCGACTAAAAAACGGCGGAGTTATTCAACATTTAAATATTCCCTGTCGTAAATACGCACCCTGTACACCCGACGGTTACCAAAAAAACTATAGTTTTTTAGCGAACTAAAAAGATTCTGATAGTATTGGCAACCTGGTTGCCAACTCCTATAGCAAGTACGAACTTCTCATGGTCCATCAGGGCACGAAATATATGGCCACAAGAATGGTTGGATGCCAACTCAAAGATTAATTAACCATCAGTCAGCAAAAGCATAACTCAAATATCATAAATTTGGTCTGAAATCTGTGTCTTCACCTGTCCCAACTGCATAACTCACGCACGACGCATAACACACCCGTGTCCACTTTCACGGAATTCGATCAGCTTCCTGGGCGAGTGTCCCTCGCACACACATTTTAGACAAACAGTGAACAGTAAACAGTAAGTTAGCCTTGTTTACTTTTACCCGCTTGACGCCCGGTCTCTTGGGCTGCCTTTCCGAAAGGGTCTCATTAAAGTGGGAAAAAAGGTGTCATTTAAATCATCTCTCTCTGTCGACACCTGACCCCACGGTGGATGGACTTCTCGGATGATGAAAAGATAAATAAACGTCCCGGTTTACGAATAAATGGCCACCCGCCGTGCACGCCTCACCTCAACTTGCCAGCCGCCGGGTGTCAGCGTTTCCCCGATTGTACCGTTCGCCGTGCCCTGCACCAAGGGAATTGGGTCGCCGAAACAAACCCCGGTGGCCGGGCTTCCCTGGGCTGGGGTGTAAGAACAAGAGGCGCGCGGCGTTTGTTTTCGGATCGCTTTAATCGTCCTGCGGTTTTTGTGGCCCGGCAACCGGCAACGGCACACACCATTGTAATCCGCTAACCGCGGCGTCCACCGGCGCGATCGGTTCCGGCCCCACAACGAGGACAACTCCGCTTTTTGGCTGCAACTGTGTTTCACTGCGTTCGTGTGCGTATGTGTGTGTGCCGGCGATGGAGTGAATGGCCGCGTTATTATTTGTTTTCGGCCATATTTTTACTCTCGTTCAAAATGAGGACTGATCCCGATGGGGCCGGGGGAGTGTTTAATGAAAATTGAGCCTCGCGTTCCACCGGAGTCGCTCCGCAGCGGGGCCAACGATCGGCGGCTTCCGTGGCTCTGACACAGATCGGGTGCCACCGTGTCGGGTACGGTTCGGCATCGGAATCGAATATGCACGGGCAGAATCGCACGCGGCACCGCCACGAGGCCCCGGCAACGGAGGAAATGAGTTTATTCGGCCGACCCCGACCACGGCCCGGCAACGTCCGAGACCGACCGGCCGAAAGTCGCCTGCCGGCTCCCGGGGGCACTTTCTTTTGTGTGGCGGAACATATTCCGAAACGCGCGCACTTCTCGCGCATACAAAACGTGATCTGATGCCGCGCCGCGTGAAATCGCGTGGAAGGTGGGAAAAATCAGCCCGTTTGTGTTGCTTTTCGGGAGTTGGTTTCGGGTTTAAATTGTGTCACCAGAGAACCTCGGATCGGGACCGCCGTCGGGCGTTTCTTGGTCGATTTAGTTGGTGGGTCAACTTACCTCACAGGCCGAAGCTAAAGTCTTCGCCACTTTCATCGCTCAGCACGTCGAAGAAGTCGGAACTGTCGTCCACGGCGTTCGGTGGCACGAAGGCCCCCCCGAACACGTTGTCCAGCCGCTCCTCGACGCCCATCTGTGTGGCGAGCCCGTACACTAGCCGCATCAGGACGAGCCTCACAAAGTTCGGGGTGTTAGTTTCGCGTGACTCGTAGTACAGCTGCTTCAGTGTCTTGCGCGATGGGGCCCGCCGGCGGTGGGGAAACCGACGCCGGGCCTCACTGAGGCTGGCCACCAGCAGCACCACCACGAGCCCGATCACCAACATCCGACGGGTGTTCATTTTTGCTACCACGCACGCTCGATGAGCTCACTTTTGGTGCTCCGGAAACCGGAAGTCTTTCTCAGATTGCAGATCAGTTCTGAATGGTGTCCCGTGCTTTCCTACCAACCGATCTGGATGGTCATCCAATTTCACTTACACACACTTCCACGAGAGGGCACGATTTCAAAAATGGGTTAATTCACTGTTGTCCCCTAAGCCTATTCGACTTCGGATTGATGTTTGATCGCCGTACGTAGCACCACTTGACGAGAGTCTTCAAGTCGGAAGATAATAGCAAAAGACGCACAAAACAGATGTTCAACCGAACCAGTGTCCTGACAAAGCAGTCGTTGGGGCACGGCGCGATCACGTTGAGCGTTCAAATAGAAGTGATCACCAACGATCGTAGCGCGTAGCGGAGTAAACTTTCGATGCCTGTCTTTGGCGTGCTCCATCTCTTTCTTGGATAGTCTTTTCATTTTTTTTACACGGTGCGCGATCGCCTTCGTCGATCTCTTTCTACTCGCAGCACGATCGGTCGGGTGTGAAACGAGTGAAATGTTGCACGGGGGTTGAAATGTTTCCTCGCTGCGCATAAACCGCCATTTTCACAGCGTTCAGATTGGGTCCGACCATGTGCTTGTCAATGCCCGATGCCCTGCGTGATGATGTCCTGCGATGAGATCCCCGGCTGCTTCCATTCGTCCGTGCTCGACAGCTTGCGGGTTGCGTTATCGCGGGTTGCGACGTTGCTAAGACGGCGGCGCGCCGAGAGTGCTGTGGTCGAGGCGGACAGCGGCGCTGTTGCAAAGCAGAGAAGCGAAATTCGATCCATATAAGCAAAAAAAATATTTTGTTTAACATAATTCAGTTTTTGTTGATAAAAATTTGGTAAATAGTACTTACTCGATGCTTTTGGACCATTCCCAACGCTTTCAAACGTCTGCTAATTGTTCCTTGGTCCACTCCACATGCATCTGCAAGCTGTTGTTGTGTTTGGCACGGGTCATCTTCCAGCAATGCTTCCAACTCTTCATCCGCGAACGTCTTCACTGGTCCCGGGTGCTCCTTGTCCTCAGTGCAAAAATCACCACTTTTGAAGCGCCGAAACCAATTACGACAAGTGGCTTCGCATATAACAGCATCGCCATAAGCCTCTGAAGCAACCGGCATGCTTCGGCTGCAGTTTTCTTCAGATGGAAGTGATACAACAACACTTCCCGCAAATGACGCTTTGTTGGTTCGAAATCGCACATGGTTTAGTGTTAATAACAATCTCAAAATGGAAAAATTGACAAATGTGATGATGCAGATTTGTTGACAGATGCCTAAGCTTGACATTTGACAGTTATTTGATGACATTTGTGCCTTCTATCCAACAGTAGAGCAACTAAAGCAAAAACACACCGCCGACGAAAATTTCGGAACGTAAAAACGTGTTTTTACGTTCCGAAATTTACGTCGGCAGTGTGTTTTGGCTTTATATGCAAACAGCGGATTTCTATGCATACACCTACTAGTAATTACTCGATGATTTCTCCAAGGCTTCTAATTATACCGAAATAGTTCCTTTTAGGTTCAGACAGGTGACGGTCAATTCCTTTGTTTATGTTTATGTTGTTAGGTTTTCTTTACTTTTCACTATTTTTCTTCCGTCCAGCGCACTGCACCGCTCCTCCATTTATCCAATTTTCAATTAGGCAAAATAGTTTATTTCTTCTTCGTTTAATTTATGTAATTCATGGTACATCTTCATCCGATACATCGTAAACTTCAAGCGGAGCTACGCTATCGACGTCCTCCACCAAATCGCTACAACCGTTCGACTTTCGTATGACGTCACCCCACAAAAAATGTGTCTCACAGATGGGGCAATCGCCCTCGACGGGAACGTACTGACCTGGTTCTAATACCCTTTCAGCTAAGCATGCCAGATGAGAAATGAGGTGACATCGTGGCTGAATGCACCGTAAAGCTAGTTCCGCATCTTTTTGCTCTCCTTCGCCAGCTAATGGCTGGCGACAAAGAACACAATCAGTTCGACGGTCTTCGGGAACGCTCCCCACTGTTGGAGCGTCACCATCATCTTCCGATTCGGAACTAATTGCTATATTGTCCACGACGCCGCCGTCCAGCAACCGTTGCGCACTGAGTTTTACATCATCGCCCATTTTCGCACCTCCCATTACCAGCAAGTCATACTCGTCGAAATCGTAATTGACGTCTATTTTTCCACTTTTTGGGCGGTCCGATTTCTTTTCGGCGTCTTTTACCTCCTTTTTCTTTTCTTTCTTTCCGCTCATCTTCTTTACGCGACCGAAGCAGATGGGCATGTGCAAGGGTGGTGACTTTCCGGCCTGAAACGAAATGAGAACCGAGAACGTTTGTTTTGTTTGTTTTAATGGATTATAGAGACTTTGAGCCGCAATGGCCTAGGCATTCATCTCTTTGAACAGAACGAGGAACGAGAACGAATTTCTGAAGTGTCCACACATGCGTATGGCAAGAATGGCGAGCATTCGGGTTGCATTACCTCGAAATCACGGTGAAAATCATCCGCAAACCAGCGAATCGTGAGCGGCAACCGATTCCACGGGCCTATCCGGAGCATTTCGGAAAGTATACGAAAGTTGTACTCGAAGTTTGATTCCTTGCGAAGCTTTTTCTGCAGCTCCGGTATTTGCTTTAACCGACGCGAAACACGAGGCTGCTGCCAAGCCCATTCGAACTGAAACCCAAGCGTAAAATTCCGATTAACGGTCAGCAAAGAATGTTTCCTATGCGCCCAAGCTCATGTTACTTACGCGTAGCGCCGATATGTTGTTTGGAAACCCATGTATGATCATCACCATTATCCTGTGGGAATAAAATGCGTCATTTAGCACCAAAGTGGTCATCTTCAACAGCAAGGCCTCCTCACCATGGTCCCCGGTTTGAGGTGTGTCTTGCACCGCCGGCATCGCGTCCGCCGTTATGCTGTTTTATTCGACGGTTCGGATCTACCGTGTAGCCGATATAGGTGCGTCCTTTGAATTTCGGATTCGCACTTTTGCTCACCAAAAGGTACACGCCGAAGAAATCTTCTATCTCGGCAGCATTCTGCAGCTGCATCTTTCGCCTCTAAACAAAAGGGAAATACAGAAGACGCTTCAAGTGTGACATCGATTTGTTTACCCCATTGTGTCGGTATTTTGTTCAAACGGTACGCGGTTAGATATTCTCCCGCACGACGCGCGCTAGTTGGCCCTTTAGGTAACGAGTATTTTATTTTAATTCTTAAACACATATTACGAAAAAGGCACGATGTATCTTTTAAGTCGCTGCATTTCTTCCAGTAACCGGTAACGAGTTTACAGCGTTTCGAAATGTGTTTACACCGACCGAGCATATTTCGTTTACGCCGACTTTGCCGGCTTCGGGCGCTGTGCGATGAAAACAAACTCTGCTTTGCTCTGCGTCGAAACCACGCACACGTCGAACCAGTGTGTGCGAGATGGGCTTTTCGGAACACCCTGTGCAATAGAGATAATTGTCAAAATGTCGAAAGAATTTTTCATTACAAAAGCTGACCCCAACATAAACTGCATCCCGTCGTTGCTGTGCATTTCTGGTTCTAATTGGTAGTTCCCGCGGACCAGCCCGATCGTTCGTGTAAATTTCAAGCATGTCGCGAAGGATACTTTGATTGTGGACCACGCGTGAAAGACAGTGGCCCGAATAAGTAGGCCGTGAGCCCGCCGTTCCGTCCTCCATTGCTCCGACGTCGCACTCCGTCGTCATCGTCTGCGTTTGGTTCCGCTCCCGTGCGCCCATATTCGGTACATATTCCACCCGGTCCTGTGCCACTCGCCGAACCACTCCCGTTGTGGCCTTGCGTTGCAGGTGCACAACGGGACGGAATAACGTAGCCACTATAGCGTGTGAAGAGTGTCGGCTGTCGCGGCTACTGTCCAGTTCCCCCCCACCGTCACGGTGCTACTGTGCGTGATGTCGAAAACTCTAAAGCGCCCTGTAGCTGGGACGCATCCGCACTGCTACATTCCCAGCCGCCTCGAGGAGCGGAGGGCGCGCAACCGAGCACTGCGCCAGGAGCGGCGCCGTAAGCCGGACAAACCGGACGATTTCGTCACGTACGAGGACAGTGACAGCGAGGAGGAAACGCCATGCCAGCAGAACCAGGTGCTGAACACGTCCTACAACTTTGTCGACTACATTCGCAGCCGGGAGTCGGACCTGCGCGAATCGCGCTCGATTGATCCGGCGTACGCTAGCCGCCACATCCTCACGCACGACATGTTCAAGGAGACACCGATCTCGCTCGGTAACATCAACAAGGTGTTCTGCTCGCAGTGGCTCAGCAACCGGCAGGTCGTGTTCGGTACCAAGTGCAATAAGCTGATGGTGTACGACGTCAATATGCGGAGGGTCGATGCAATACCGACGCTCCCGAACAGGAACGGCGGTAGCCCTGACACGCAGTCTGGCATTCACGCGTGCCAGATCAACCCGAGCCACAGCTTGCTGGCCACCGGGGCCCGCCATTCGGCCGACATTGCCATCTACCGCCTGCCTACGCTCGATCCGCTCTGCATCGGCGAGAACGCGCACACCGACTGGGTGTTTGATATGTGCTGGCTCGACGATCAGTTTCTGGTGTCTGGGTCGCGGGACACCAAGCTGGCGCTCTGGCGCGTCAACGAGGATCTGATGGACTTTCCCGAGAAGAAGGGGTGCGCGGATAATAACATCACCAGCAGCGCCAGTAGCACCAGCGGCGGTGGTAGCAGTAGCAGCAGCAGCACCACGAGCACCACCACCAGCGGCACCAGCAACGGCGGCAGCAGTAACAGCAATGGCGTAGGCAGCGAACAAGAGGCTGCCGAAAGTGGTGAGGCGGACGAGCAGGAGCAGGATGTGCCGCGGTACGCGCACATTTCGCCCGTCTCGGTGAAGGACTGTCGCGGGGCACAAAAGATCCGAGCGGTGTGCTTCAATCGCGAGTACCGCGAGCTGGCGCTGCTATCACTCAACGGTTATCTGCATCTGTTCAACGCGGAAACGTTCTCGCAGAAGCTGTCCCGCAAGCTGCCCAACTGCCAGGAGAACGTTTGTATCGCGTGCCAACCGAACGGTCTGTACGCGGTCGGCTGCCGCTCATACACGCTGCTGCTGGACCCGAGAACGCTACAGGTAAGCGAACCGACGTCGTTGCAAGTTTTCTTATGCTCTTCATATCTGTAGGTAAATAAACGAATGACTTGAAGGGTACAAGCCTACTATGGCACACATTGGCAACTATGCGTGTATTTGAAGATCCAGTATAATAATTGTGGAATTGTGCCTGAAACGTGTAGTGATCATACGGACGGAAGATTACGGATACGGATCGAGAACGTTGGTCAAAAGATCAGCCTAAGGCTGAAGTCAGAATGTTTAGAATGATAATGTTTTAATGACTTTGTTGATCTTTGTTTAATTGCTTTGTTGTAGCTTGTTGCGCGTGAGTATTAATAATATGAGCTTATCTCGCTTGGCATAGACGTGGAAATGGACAGACATAGGAAATAGACCCATCATATGAAGCATTTCAAGCGAGACTGAAATAAAACAGATCACAGTAGCTTTGAGACAACGCTTAGAATCTCGCAAGTGACTGAGGCGTTCATCTAGTACTCACAGAGCGCAACGATGGGGAAAACATAAGTTTTCATCTAAAAATGCATCCATATTCATGCTTTAATCGGTTTTAATGTGCCACTTTCGTGCCCTGTCTTCACAAAACCAGTAACACACTGATTAAACGATTGACCTGTGCGTCTTCCCTTTCGCCACTAGGCGGTAAAGAAAATTGCCTCACGGTACAGTGGGTGCGGGATCCGGTCGGCAAGCTTCCAAGGAAACATTCTTACCATTGGCACCGGTATGGGCATGCTAATGTTCTACGACATTCGGGCGGGCAAGTATCTGGAGTCGTGCATCAATTCATCCCGGACGGTCGTGCTAAAGGCAAGCCGCGGCTATGTGGTAAGCAAACAAACGCGTGACAAAATGTCTCAAAAAGTTGGACACGAAATACTCAACGTCGATTGTATTCTTTTCTTCGTTCCTATGATCCCTCATTGCCTGTCGCAGGCACAGTTTCCAGAGGAAGAAATCGATGGCTTCCAGCAGCTCAAATACACGCCGGCCATCTACACCCACTGCTACGACAGTAGCGGAACGAGACTGTTCACCGCCGGCGGGCCACTTCCGGCCACATTGATTGGCAACTATGCGGGCATCTGGCAATAAGCATGCGACACCGAATGGGGAGAAGTGATGAGTTGACCGCTCGTCGTACGCGCCCCATGGTTGTGGCTTCTTTGGTTCTGCAAAAACACACAGAACAGCACGGAGAAGCGTATCACACCAGACCAGGCGGGGGTCGTTTCTGTTTCAAAAATGGGCACTTTTTGCTTCCGAACTCACGCTGACAGGATTCGAACCGTCGAATCGATCACAGGGCTAGGATGTATTGCAGAAAATTTAAAACAAAACCGCAGGCACACCCTGCCAGGGCGGACCTAATTAGCAAATTTATAACGAACATCCCGGTGCCGGTATCGGGGAACTCGTTTATTGTATAAGCCAGCTAGAGAACACATTTAATTGATAAATTACATTTAGACTAGACTTAAGGCGTACAGGTTGTCGCTGTCGTAGTAATTGGGGAAAAAAGACGAAAGGACGACGAGCATGGACAAAAATTATGTTTGGCTTTACCAAGTGTTAAGCAGGCGACAAGTAAGAATCAAGAAACTTACAACACACATGGTTACGATCATTATCGATCGTGGTAAGGAGGGCACGAAAATTGAAACGCACCGTTCATAGTTTTCACATTGCAATGGCAAATTCCAATTCTAGGACTATTTTTGGTTGAAAAAGTATCCTCTTTTAATTTGACGCAATTGAGAAACACTCGAGAGAAAGACGGGAACCTCAAACACGGGAGTTATTAGTTATTATTACGATGGCTAGGCAATACTGGCCTTGTAGAAGACAAAACGTTTCTGGCCCAGGGTTTCCAGTCTCGTTAAAACACAATAAAAAACTTAAAATCATGAACATTGCTGGCTGTCAGTATCAACACTGTATAAACATTAATCTTCACGAAACAGAGCACGGTTCAACACGCCGAGTGGGGTTAACGAATCTGGAAACACCGGGTGGCCAGAGTCTCCGTCTTCTGAAAAGGCAATATTTTCTTACTTGCCCACCGTCTTTAGGCATAGTATCACGCTTTACTATCCGTTTACCGTTTCGGCTTTTACCTTGCTCTTTGTTTTTTGCTTTACCATTTTATCGACGTCGACGTCGAGTTTTATTAAAGCTTATTAGTTGACTATTCTAATATTTATCGTGCTGGCCAGCTGTCGAAGGCTAAACGGGGGCTATGAGAGGGAAGCAGGAGTAGCAAAAATGGTACGAACGGTGTAGAAAGGGCCGATATTTTTTATAGCAAAAAAGGCGGATAAAGACATTTTTCGTCTATCGGCAAGGAAATTGTACAGCGTGTGCGTGTGTGTAGATGTATGTTCGACTTTTTTATGGTCCCTTGCGATGCGATGCAGGCGGATTGTAATGCATCAAAATCTAAGATTGCGAAAACAGATTTAATAAAAGACTAAGTATGGATTCATGTAAACGGTGGACGTCGTCAGTTGGGCGGAAACTTGCAGGAATTTACAACGGTCGGCGGCAACTAAAGAAGCGTATAATTTTAACTATCGGAAATAAATGATTCACCATCAAAACGGGTAACCCGGCAATCGGGGCTACCCGGATATCTCGTTTGTATCGTTCGCAAATGGTGCTGTGTTTTCATTGAAGTCATTGAGAAAGTCTCTAGCAGAGCTCGACGTATGACAAAACGTGTGTTGCTTGCCTTCGGGATCAGGGGAGCAGAAATGTGCCATCGATGCCTGAAGAAAGAGATAAGTGAATCTGGCAATCGTATGGAGATCTCTCTCTTGCATGATCTGCCTCCACACGACGAATGGCCGCTCCTATCTGTTATGAAGCCCTGGTAGTTTGGTTGAACGGCACGGTTCAGACGCTTCGAGAGCACATTGCGTGAAAACGTAAATATTCGTCAGTCAATAATTTAAAAACAAACCTTCGCTCTGAGATTAGTATCGAATGAAGGATGCTAATCGATAATTAACTCATCGTGAACTAAAAATGGGTTTCAATCAGTAACAGTCTAATGTAGGTTTCCTTTCAACAAAATAGGAAGGAAATTAAATTGGAAGAACTCGGATTATTCCTCAGAATAAACTTTTCAAACACACCTTACCTGTGGCGCTGCAAAAAAACCGATCGGAATTCTTTCTCAATCTTCATTTATAAACATGTTAGTTTTCATATTTGTTGATTTTATTATTTCTTATTCTGGATCAGGATTGGTGAATTGTGTGTGTTTTCACATCAATTCAGCCAGTGGTTTAAGTTATCGTTCTCCCGCGTCGCGTTGTTCTGCTCTTATACTGTCTCTAACAAAAAGTATGTCATAATAATAATAATAATAATGAATCTATGATAAAAATAATATAATATTTCAATATACCTATAATGTTTTACAATAATGTATATCTAATAATAATTATTACAATAATAATATGTCTCTACACCGCTAAACAAATCTTACAATATTCCACAATTCTAGTGGATCACGGTTTTGTCCTCTATTCGAAACGAACACCATCGTAAGGTACCCTAGCAGCTGCTGCGAAAGGACAGTGCGCGCGTTCCGTTCTGCTCCGTATGCTTCCGGGGTGCTCCTGTTTTTACAAGTAGTATCGCCGAGCGAGTGTATGCACCTTGCGTTAGAATACCTGCGTACCGATCGTGTAATATCGTTTCCCGTGTATTGCGCACAGTGGCGAACCCAAAGTATCGTTACAACCCAGCACACAGGTGCTTTTTGTTCGAAAACCAACCAAACCAAGGAACTGTTCAATCTATATGAAAACGGGACTAAGAATGTATAAGAATCAACCAACAGGAATGAAAGCTAAAATCCACATTTTCGCTAGTTTTTTTAACATCCAGAAGAACAGAGAGAAGGGTAGAATCTTCGGTTGTAGATCTCCGCGCGACTAATTATCTTTGCAGTCTTTCCTCCATTTAATTGTTTCGCTTTCCCGAATTGGTTTATCAACTTTATTGGGTATTGGGTTGGAGGAGTTTACGAGCCATTTCGCAGGTCACACATTTTTGTGTGTGATGCCGAACGACAACGGGGTGCAACGAGGACACAGAGGACACACAATACGGTGATGGACATTAAACGCCTCTCATTCTCTTTTGCGTGTGTAAAAAACGTGTGTAAAGAGATCTTAAAAATGTAACTTCACAAAAAACATTTCCTTCCCACCCAGGGCCCATACGCAGCTGCTGTATACTAATGCCTGCCTTTATACGCGTGTTCCTGTTACGTTCCGGAGTTCATCCTGGGTCGCAACGGCCCCCCCGGTAACCCCACGGTTCTGTATGCGATTGCTTTCCCCATTTCGCTTACGAGCTACTCGCCTTTCGACACAAATGTTGTATCTTTAGAACGAATTTGTTTTACCTAAACACTAAATATGCATAATTTATTTTGGTGCTGGCTTTTTACTTGAGGGTTCCCGTTCGAGTATGCCGTTTGCTTGCGAAGATCCTGCCGCCCCGTGCTCTACCGCCTCTACAAAGTGTAAATTGTAGGAAATGAATGTTTAGGCGTTTCTTTGAGGCGTAGTTGTGTGGTGATCGCGTTCCATTAGTAGCGCCTCAGGGTGGTGTAAAGTCTTACATAAATTCGAATGGTTTCATATTCTACCTCTCTCTCTCTGTGTCTGTCGTCCCGACTCTCGTATAAGTTGATTCGCCACCTGTTTCATATCCCTTTCGTAGTTTTTACTTTTTCTGTTTTCATTTACCTACTTTCGTTTTCTTCAGATTTTTGGTTTTATACAAACAACGGGTTTCGCTTTCTGATCGTCCGGCAAGGAATGAGTGAGTGAAACTGAACAATATTGTACATAGAACCGGTGGAAGCTTCCCGGGTGAGATTACAAAATACACCTTCCTCCATCCGTTGGAAACAGAATCCAGCACCCACAGTTAAGGGGGATAAAGGCATTGGTACAAGAGATGAAGGGACTTAGCTTAAAAAAAGGAAACATTGTAAACAATGTGTCACACCTATACACGGATTTTGCGATCGAAGATGAAGATGATTCAGTTTCACTAAAGAACAACTGCCACGCACTCTGATGACTGCGCGTCTTAATGGACGAAAACATAATACAGTGTATTTATACAACGCAAACCGACGCTTGTGTCCTGTGGCGCGTGGAGAGGATTTTTGGGTCGGTCACGGAGTTACGAAGTTAGAGAGCGAGGAGTTATCTGCGTTGGATTTGGCGCGCGGGAAGGTGGTGTATTCGTCTCCATCATCTGTGTTTTTCGCTCCATCGATTTTGTGAGCACAGTCTTCTTACAACTAACTACACCTAACAGCTCTCTGCCTCACAGACGACGGCCTGCCTACGGACACACGGGTGAGTGATTTGGGCGCCCTCGAACGACCACCGGCGGAACATAGGTGCTTCTTTATGTACAATTCGTGTAATATCCTCTAAGAACCTAAAGCCTACGAAAAAGGCGTGATTGATTTACAATGTTTACGCGGGACACCTCAACCAGGAGCTGGACTCCTGGGACTGCTGGTCGGGGCGAGAGTTTGTGCGAAAGTGCCGCCAAGTAACGGTCCCGAATCGGTTTCTCAGTCATGTGTAGAGAGAATAAAACCAAAAAAACGTAACGCAACCGGCATCCGATGCGATCGGAACACCGGTGCGCGGAATAAAAGAAGAAGGAGCGGGGACGGGTGGTGCGGGAAGGGGGATCTCAAAAATAAATAAATTAAACCTTCCTATGCATGGGGTTCTGGAAGTGCCGAAGTGTGCTTAGGTCGAAAATGATTGTCCCGCGCGATTTCTAGCACTGCGTCACGGGATCGGGTTCGGCGCTGCGCAACAGATGGTTACGGTGCGGGTAAAAGTGTGACACTCCGTTGTCATAGTGCGACGCAGGCGCGCCTACACTGATCGTCGTCACAGTGGCGTTACCATTGGCAACGGACGAACCGCCGCCGCCGCCGCCACCGTTCGTGGCGTTGCTGTTGGCGAGTGACGTTAGGTGAATGGTGGTGGCGGCGCCGCCGCCGTTCGTAGTGCCGGTGCCGCCGCCGGAAGCGCTCGCAGCGGCCGCCATGGCGATCGCTGCGGTGAAGCCGACGCGCGACATGTGCAAATAGTTGTCGTCCCCGATCGGTGCCTGCCGGCTGCCGTAGCGAAAGTCGCGCTCCAGCATCAGCTTGTAGCGCCGATGGATGCCCTCGAGGTTTTCGGCGATCTCGTTCAGCTTCTTGACCGTGCGCCGGGCAGCGGCCGGATCGTCGCACACCGTACCGTTCAGGGCCGGGTCCAGCACCTCGATGTTCTTGAAGTTGGCGAGTATTAGCGAGTGCAGCCGCTGGAGGTCGCGAGCCGGATCGAGGGCGGTGGCCAGCTCCATTTGGAGCGGATTGGGCGACACCGGCGCACAGCCGGGAGCGTACTGGTCACCTTCGTTGCAACTAAAATGATAGGGTCAGTTTGAGGATGCGGTCGATGTGTCGACGAGATTTGGCACACTTACCAAGTCCACACCCCGTTGATGTACGCCTGCGGATGGAAGCTGTCCAGGCGGGCCTTGTTGCTTTGACAGATTTTACTCAGCAGATCGATCCATTCGTTCTCCTCCACACAGTTTGCCGTCTGCACAAAAAGTGGCCGCTGGTCTTTCCTTATGATCTGTAACGAAGAAATGGATTGTGATGAAAAATTTAATCATATTAATATTAGGTTGGCTAAAAAGAAATCGACGTTTTTTGGGTGAATTTCAAAACTATATTCAACAGGTTTCCAATGGTCCGATTTGCGTCAAATATGCACCATTTTGTTGGAAAATTTGTTGTCTTTTCAAAGGTATGCTTATAATGTGTCTCTTGTAAAAGGATTAGTCGTTATTGGCGAACAACTCGAGAAATCCATTTTCATAATCCTTTTTTGATCTCAGTTTTTCATCACTGAGGAAATTTTATAATGCGCGAAAAAGGTGTCAATCGCTTAGTGCAAGGTCCGGACTATACGGTGGATGCATTAAAACATCCCAAACAAACTCCCGGACTTTCTAGTGAGTCACTAAAGACGTGCGTGACATTTAGTTTTTCTGATGGAACACAACACCTCTTCTGTTTGCCGATTCTGGTCGTTCTAGCTTCAAACCGTGCTTCAGCCACACGGAAGCGACTCATAATAAACGATTCCTTTCAAGTCCCACCATATACCCAGTAGAACCTTCCTAGCCGTTATTTCTGGTTTGGCCACAGGTTATGCTGCTTCAACACGCTTAGACCGCGACCGATTTCACACAATATTGTCGTAAATGACCCATTTCTCATCCCCAGTACCCATCCGTTTAGGAAATGGGTCGATTTCATTCCGTTTGGCCAAAATTGCGAAGATGGAAATTCGAGCCATCATGTTTTTAGGTGTAAATATGGTGGCGCTCAATCATCGAGCTTCTTTGTGGATCCAGCTTTGCGCAAATGGCTTAAAACTGTCTGATGGTTAATTTTTAGCTCCTGGCCGATGCTCTGACTACTAACATGCCGACCAATTTTGATTATTTCTGTGATTTTATCGACATTTTTGATAACAGGTCTGCCTGTGCGAGATGCATCTTTAACATCAAAAATAACCGAAACGGGTCAACGAACCCAAAATTAAACGTTACTAGCTTTTAAAGTATCGAGACCATAAACACCATGCACAATTTCAGCGGCCTAGCATGAATTTTCGCTTTTATCGGACAAAAACTTTAAAATATACCGAATTTTCTCATCGTTGACCTCCATTGTTAACACCCTGTAACTCACAAACGAATGGAACAAACAAAAAACAATGAAAGCATTTTTTGAAGTGTAAAGTATCAGCTTTAAAACGAGCCTAAACTTGAAACTGTACGATCGATACTTCACGAGATATCAATCATTAAAGGCATGTATCGTGAAAAACGTCGATTTCTTTTTAGCCAACCTGATATTTAATTATTATTTTTTTATTTAATTAATATTTAATCATCATCGCTCAGAAATGTTGAGGGCGCCTCCCCATCGTTGGTAGTTCAGTGACTCAATTTCACATCGATTCCGGTCCACCAATAACACCACCCTTTCGTTGCCGCATCAAGGTAGCGACACTGCGCCAAGAGCAGGATATCATTGACATTAAAACCTCATACAGGCCCAAAAGGGGTATCATCCGAGAATGCACGTGCCAGCGCCACAGCAGCATTGTTGCAGTGGCGCAAGTGTGACTGGCATACGTAACCGCCCATCACTCTCCAGATCGATGATGAATGCACAATGAATACACCACACCACAATTCATAGCACGCGACCGTAAAGAAACGCAATTGTCCAACCTAACCTAAAGTCGGTGCCTTCTTTGACCTTGGGGTACGAGAGAGAGAGTTGACAAACTTGACGTGTCTTTATTTCCAATTGCAGTGCTCCAGCAAATTGCAAGGTTTTACGATTCAATCGCAGCAACCGTGAGCACACTTTGAACCTCTACCTAAGCGATATGTCGTTAGCGCCTACTGAGTCAACGCCTACGGCCACAACCTCTTTTCGCAATGGCTGACGGCTTCGCCGTGTCATTTTACGCGTTCCCACCACTAATCGACCTCTTACGAACAGAAACTGGGGATTATCCTGACAGTTTGCTCACACGCCACGCCACTAGAAAAGGCTATTGAACCTTCCTTGCAAGTCTCCTTCGTAAAATTGGGAAGTAAAAAATCACCCCACCCCAGGAAACTAAACTAGGCGCATTTTGCATGTTCGTGTCGTGCGGTCGCGCGCATGCACATCCTTGGACCTCGACTGCCAGCTAGCAGGAGCATTGAAATCCATGAATGGATATCGGATTTCTGTCGGCTTTGGCGGCGGTGCTTTGGTGGTGCGATGAACTCTCTCGCGCGCGCCAAATGAATGAACGTTTCTCGCTCGTCCCGCCGCCGCCGCGTGTGAACCGAACCCCCCAACACCATACACTGCAGCCCCCCCCCCGAAATGGCCACACCTACCACACCAGTCATGAATGGGGGAGAGAAACGATAGTTCCCACCACCAATGGGGGACACAACGCAGTGTGTCTCGCAATATGCGCGCGCCTGCGCCCAAGAGCCGCGGCAAAGGGATGCCCACCAGGCCGCCCTTGCTTGCGGCCAAGAAGGGGGGGGGCAGGGCGACGCACTGTGCCCTCCCTTCTGCCGTTCCGTGGATGACCTCAATTTTCACGCTCTCCGAGGTGCGTTCTGTCCGAGGAGGAAAAACACGCGCGCCGAGCGCACACTATGAGAGAACAATAATAAAAGGGAAACTTCAGCTTCCACCCAACACCCTCCTGGACACCCCCCTCGAGTCTGTGTGTGTGATTTTTATGCGCACCATAATTTTCCTTCGGATCATTCCATTGTTCTTTGCGACCATTGTTTCTCTCGCCGCTCTTGCCGCTTGGTCATTCTGTCATCCCCCCTGCAGAGAGAGAGTGTGGCGCACTCGGGGGCTTTTCCGCTTTGGCCGTGTTGGTATGCTGCCTTTTTTTGCGCTCCCTGGTACCCCTGGCTCATTCCATTCTTGTGGACGCTGGGTGGTGGCTGAGAGCATGATTTGTGCGCGTCTTTTACCACAAGCACAAGCAGATTCCCACAATTATGCGGCGTTTTCCCTCCTGCGCCTTATGATTCGTTTCGTGAAGCTAATGAAGTAAGGGAGTTTCTTAGGAAATATGCTGCCCTCGCATAATGGGCAGCGAACGGAACCCCTTTTGTGGCCCAATGCCCTAATGCGCCGCTCATAGAGTGCGTGCCTTGCGTGCTATGGGTGTCTCTGTGCCTTTCAGGTGGGGTGGTCATGGTGGTTACTTTCCCGCACGGCTCGAACCGATTTCCTACGCGTTTCCACACATTCCGAATGTGTCACGCAATCGGTAACAATGGTGGCGCACACTAGGGGGCCAATAATGGTGCTATTTTGCCTGTTTCCCCTTTTCTAGGACACGTAGAAAATGACAAACAATCCTTAGCTACCACACGGTCGGTGTGTTCCCAATGATTCCCCAATGGTTCCTGGGGTCTGTCACAGTTTTTGTTGCTGTACCGGGGCTAACATTTACGGATGGAACGGAACGGAACGGAACGGCGGCTCACGTACCTGAAAGATGTTCTGCATCTTGAAGCTCCGCTCGTAGAGCCGCTCGACGGCCAATATCTCAGCCAACGGTATATCACAGATGGGTCGCTTTCCCTTGGCCTTAGCGTAGCTGAGCGAGTGCGTCGTTAACCGGAAGTAGCGCTGCTTGAAGTTCCGCCGCCCGAACCGTTTGCGTCCTTGGGCGTGTTTCGTCACCATCCTGCGGAAAAGGAGCGGGAAATTGTATCAGTTTTAGTGCGTCTACATTTTAGACCACTAACTACTAAAGAGAAGCACTGATATAAACCATGAGTTTGAAAATGGGAAACAAAACCAAGAGGACGTTCGGAAGCCAGAACCCTAAAGAGGCACAGGCTGTGAAAAGGGGGTAACCGTGGGGCAGCAATAATGAATCTTTTTCTTCTCGTGCCTTGCCCCACACAATCGGTCACATGCGGGTGAGCAGAAACAATGAGCGCGGCCTTTAAATCAATAACACTTCCTGTGCGCCGTGGACTTCCCATAGGTTGCCATCGCCACGTGGCCTCTACAGGAGAGCATGCGGTTTTGTGGAACAATAATGCACTTTGCTGAAACTAGCATAACATACAAACGGAACGAAACGAAACACAGGAATTGAACACACCAAAAAAGGGTAAGCCCCGACGCCGGTGGCAAACGATAAAATGCGAAAGCTAAACATCGATTTGAACGAACGAAACGCACAACTTACCACTCTCTGTCCGGAAGAATAGAGTTAAGAAGTGTGATCATCCAGCAGATAGAGAGACGTTTGTATTAAATCATTCAACACCACACCACGATTCGTTTTTAGACATTTGGACGGATAGCGTTTGGTACGATTTTCCGTGCACAGCGATTAGAGCGAGTTTAGTAGAGAGGAAGAGAAGAAGCGAGAAGAGATATATCGAAGAAAAATAGAGAGAATAAGAGAGAGAGATAGAGAGACAAGTGAACGATCGGATCGAAGAGTTGCGTATAGAACTTTTAAAGAGGAGACTAAAACAATCGTACTCTTGAGTTGGAATGGTTACGAAACAGTATGTATGTAGTATGTTCAAAAAGTTGTGAGAATTTTATATTTACTACGTGTATTCAATTTTTTTGTAGCGTTATGTTGCTACTAATGTCACTCATTTATGGTGACAAGTTCGGCC
Source organism: Anopheles cruzii (assembly GCF_943734635.1). Lineage (NCBI taxonomy): Eukaryota > Metazoa > Arthropoda > Insecta > Diptera > Culicidae > Anopheles > Anopheles cruzii. The sequence continues at coordinate 42,363,280 of NC_069145.1, forward strand.
ATTCTAAGTGATCAGTCAATTTTTGACAGCTGTTTTACTTGGGCGTGTTTTGGCTCATCGTCGATTTTTCGTCTACTCCAAAATAAATCGACCACGAAGCGGCAATTTGAGTTTTGCAAAAAGAAAAAAAAAACAGGAAAAAGTCACAGGGGGCCAGATCTGGGGAATACGGCGGCTTTGGCATCATCAGTGTGTTGTTTTGGTCAAAAATTTGCGCAGAAACAACGGTGAGCGAGCAGGAGAGCAAAGGCCAATTTTAGTTTTCCCACAAAACCCGGCCGTTTGTGGCGGATTGCTTCGCGCAAAGTGCGCATAACTTGCAGGTAATGTTCCTTACTGACCGATCTATCCTTTCGCAACAACTCATGATGCATCACGCCTCTGTAATAGAAGAAAAGTGTAAGCAAAACTCTTCACATTCGACCAATCTTGGCTTTTCGATGTTCACATCTTCTAGGCCAATTTTGAGCCACCAATGAGTGCTGCTTAGGGTTATAATAGCTTCACCGTAAGTCACAGTCAACATTTCGATTGCGTCCGCGCTCCTTATTTCGCCTTTCACACAAAATTTGATATAGATTCTTTGCCATCCATATTTTGGAAGAGACAAAAATGGACGATGAGCCAAATCTTGTCGGAGCAAAAAAGCTGTCAAAAATTGACTCATTATCCAAAATGGCCAAACTTTGCACCATAAGTCACTGACATGTGTAGCAACCTAACGCCGCAAATCGAAAATCGGATATACGTAGCCTGCGGAAATTCAAAAGTTACAAAAATGTTTGAACACACCATTTAGAGCAAGTGACACAATCCAAAGGAGTGGAAGGATGTAGAGACAACACACACACACACACACAAACCCATACACACACACACGCACGCATAGATGAACGATCAGGTTGCCCAGTAACGCACGCAGATCGAAGAGGGTCAAGTTTACGCGGGAGGGCGAATGATTCCGGAAACGGGCTTACCCATCCTTCAGCACCACCGGTTCGAGTGTGGCCAGTTCCCGCGCACCGCCGTTCGTCGTCGCACCGCCGACCGTGGAGATCACCTCCAGGAAGTGCTTGATCGCCTCGACGTGCTGCTCGGTGCAGAATTGCTTGTACAGCTGTTCGGTGTACTTCTCCTTGCACGGTTGCTGCGCCGAGCGCGAGCTGACCAGGTTACCCAACGATTGGATCGTTTTCGAGATCAGCGTTAGTGTCCGAGTCGTCTGTTCGTCCTGCAGCGAGAGGAAGAGAGAGAGAGAAAACGATCAGTTGTGGTTTGAAGCCATTCCAGGGTGTCGGCAACCTTGACATGGCTCTCGAGGCCACCGTTCATTCACAAACTCACTCATGAATGGGGACGCACCTTGCACCTTCGTGCACCCCATCCCTCCCAGCTTCTTGCGCCGAGACGAAGGTGATTTGCCGAAAAAGGCGCGATAAGATAGGCGCAAAACTAATTAGAGTATGCCCTCTGGTCGTCAATTAATTGACCAAAGCCAAAACACACGAACACGCACACACATTACTAATCCCTGCTGCGCTGTCTTCGGTGACCGGTGAGAGATTACTATCGCCTACGGCTCAATCCACCCCCCCGGGGGGAGAGAGATAGCGTGCGCAAATATGTCAAAGTCACCCCGCGAACATGTGCGCGATCGGCTTGCAACATGATTAATTTGTTGTCAAATGAAGTGCGCTATTTTCGGACCACATGCGCCCATTGATTTATGGCGGGTTTCCGATTCAAAGCAGCGTAAATAGGCAAAGGGCGTGGTGGCGACTGCAAACCATGGCACAGGAAGTGTACTCAACTCCGCGCGCCTTATCGATAACGCACCACAACACTGCTGCGCCGCTGCGGCCAGTTTGATTCCGAAAACAGTGAGCGGAAGTTGAACAACATGCTTATTGACACTCCTATAGTATGCTGCTGCGCCGCCGATCGGGGAGTGTCTCTACGTGGCGGCGTGGGGTGACTTCACAACAGTCACACACTTGCCGACTTCTTTCCGTTCCCGGTTCTCCGTTTGAACGGTATTCTGGTGACACAGAAATGCATTCCTACGGTTCAAATCTATGCGTCGATAGTAGACAAATTGTCACGCTACATTATTTTGCAACATGAAGGGTCGGGTCAAACCAGAAATGGACGGACACCGTTGCTTTTATTTAACTGTTAAATTTAAGAATAAAAAATTGTCAAAAGACGAAAGGTCCAATGAACAAAACATTAAAGTTATGAACCAAAGTCGGCTCGCTTCAATCCTGAGATATGCGTAATTTTACGCTCGACATTTATAGAACCGCCTGTTCCGCTGGAGATCCTCTGTCAACCGGATCCAATTTCGTGCCAATCGAATGACAGATTAACAAATTTTGCGCGTTTATGTGTCAGTAGATTTATGACGTGTATCAGAAATGTTAACAAAACAACAAAAGAGGAAATATTAAATAGGATACGAAAACTAAGAGTCACCTTTTATGATTCCAAAGGTTTAACCCACAAGAAAGTTGTTCCGCAAGGAGATACGACTAACGGGGAATACTATCTGGAAGTACTGAACCATAATCGTGGCTAAGAATTTTACGAATACGAAGCAGAATACACAGTGAAATATGTTTTTGTTACACGACAACGCATAATCTCACTGTCCCGATCAGTCACCATCTGACTATTTCCTATTCCCTAAGCTCAATTTGACCATGACAGGCCATAATTTTATAACCATATGCCAGCGGTTTAAGCGGCTGTAACATGGCCACTAAACCTACTGACACCTAAACGTCCATAAGTTTTTAATGTCTGTCATCCGATTTGCACGAAAGAGGATGTTGCTGAATAATAGACAGTAACTAATAGTGGCTGCATTTTGTAGTTAAAAAAACTCGTTATTCAAAAACATGAAACTAGCGTTCTTTGTAGCCTATTCACCACCAGAAAGTTAAACCCTTAAATTACGGGCAAAAAAGGGTCACCACCCTTCCCAAACTTACCACCGGTTCGGTCGTCAGATCGAACAGCTTCGGGCCCAGGATGGCCGGGGCGAAGAAGCGCAGAAAGATGAAGCCGGACACGACCGAGTAGCGCACTTCCTTGTTGGCCGGGAAGTAGCGAGCCGCGCACTCGCGCAGATCGTGGAAGATCTCGCACAGGATCGCCGGACACTGGGGGGCACTGCGCGTGATCGCCTCGAACACCTTCCGGACGTAATCCTGCAGGTTGTGCAGGTTGCCCTCGATCGCGCCCGTATCCTTGACGCGTGTCGGATCGATCTCGCACGGCCGCTTCTCGGCAAAAATCTCCTCCACGATCGGGCGCAGGGTCGCGTGCAGGTAGTGGAGCCCGGACAGGCGCATCGCTTCGTCCATCATCTTCGAGACGAGCGTATTGCCGCGAAAGATCGTGGTCGGATCGGTCAGCTTCGAGATTTCGTGGTCCGCCAGTGCCCGGATCATCGGTCCGATGACGGCGGTGTGCGTGAAGAGCCGCACCAGCGGCTGCGCCACCTCCGTCTTGTTCTGGCTCAGTTCGCCCAGTATGTGGACGGCGCTGGCCGTGATCGGCCGGTGGTCGATCGACTGCAGCAGCACGTTGTACAGCTGATCGTAGGTCGCAAGCGGAAACACGTGGTCGGCGGTGTAGTGCAGCTTGAGGCGCAGCGACCCGAGCGAGTTGTCGCAGGACAGGCGCGTTCCGGGCGGGGTCGCGCACGTGCGCATCGGTCGCGATTGGCTGGTGCGCGGTTGCAGGAAGTACCAGGCGCTCGGCTGGAGCGCACCCTGCTGCTGCTTCCCGCGCACCGGCAACCGGATCTCGCCCAGGAACACATCGTCCGCCATTCCCGGGCTCGCGTGCTTGAACGTGATGACCACCTCGCACAGGTCGGCTCCCCCGAGCGGTACCACCGTGTACATGTGGCCAGCGTCACCCTTCGACGACGTGTCACCACCACTGCCCGCTCCGCCGCTGCCGGCGCACGCATCGGTGCACAGGTCGAAGGAGAACGTTTCGTCGAACGACGGATTGATCGTCTTCTTGCGTGGCTTCGTCCGCTTCGTGACCGTCTTCTTGTTCGCGTAGTGAGCCACGACCACGGCGTACGGATCGCAGAGGCCATTCTTGCGCGCCAAATCCAAACACTCCGTCAACTTGATCGTAATCCGGCTCGGTCCGGCACTGGCCGTCGTGTTGATGGTCCCGGTACTGCCACCACCACCACCGCCGCCTCCGTTGCTGCTGTACATCGACAGCAGGAGTGGCGCCGTGTGGCTCGAGTCGAATATCTTCCTCAGCGGCGTAAACTGCAGAGTTCCTCCGCCGCTACCACCACCACTGCCTCCATCGCCGTGGCCGGAAGACGAGCTGCCGCTGCCTCCTTTCGCGTGATAAATAAACTTTAGATTTGTACTATTCAGCTGAACCGAGGGCATGAGGGCGGCGGTGCCCGCGTTCGGAACCGGCGACGGCGGGTACGCCAGAATCGATCGGTCGCTTCCGCCCGTGTTGTTCTCCTTCGACTCCCCGCCCGCCCCACCGCCGTGATGGTGGTGGTGATGGTGATGATGGTGGTGGTGGTGCAGATGATGATTCACGTGATGATGGAACAGATTGTGCTGATTCAGCTGCTGCTGATGATGCAATCGCGTCAGCGTCGTCGTCGCCGCCGTCGGTTGCGTGCAGTAGCGATAGTCCTCGAACTCCCCGCTACCACCGCCATTGCTGCCAACGCCACTACCACCGACGTGTTGCTGATGATGTTTCAGGAGCCCGAGCCCGTCATCGATCGTGATCAGCAGATGGGCCATACCCTGCACCTCCGAGTCCTCGTCGACCGGGCGCAACGGAAACCAGTGGTCCTTGTGGTTGTACTGGTGCAGATCCTGGCGCCGGATCGCTATCTTGCCGTACGGTTTGTCCTGCTTCAGGTGCCGGTCCCGGTCCCACACGTACACGGAGAGGTAGCGGAACGCGCGCGGTATCTCGAACTGGTACTCCTCGCCGAAAAACGGCGACAGCGTCCGCTCGATGGTCGGCGTCCGGCAGATCTCTTCCTGGTCGAGTGCGATCGTACAATACACGTCGCGGTTCTCCTTCGACCCCGTTCCGCCATTGCTACGTCCCACAAGACTTTTCGCTTCTCCTGTGTGGCGCACGGAAAAGAGAAAAGAAAACAACGAAAGCATTAAAAAGGGGTCCATTTTGGAGCCGGTAGTCGGCAGTCGTAAGGATGTCGATCTTGGTTCCCACATTTTTTTTATTGGGAACTACAATCCCACATTCGGATTGCAGCTATTTAATAAGTCTAAGGTATCAAAATGATTGAAATGAAAATGTTCGGAATTAAATCTATTTAAACATATATTTTAATGCCACGTGGCATTGAGTCAATCTCGGTTCCCACATGGTGGTAGCTTCGGCTGGTAAAACTTGAACAAGAAAGTGAAAGCGACTTGCGTGAGTGCGTGAGTTTGCCTTCTACGGACACAGATAGCCCAGCCGCTACGTGTTCGGCTACGAAGACATTGAAGTGACATTGCAAAACAGTCAAGTGCAGGCGAACGGAGTGCGAACCACGATAACCAGCAACTGATAAGGGGACACGCGGCCACATTAGGTGCGTAACGGACGGTTTGACGGACGCGCTGCAAGTGGATATCGCGCCTGGCAGACGCACAGGCGACAGCGGGCCTGCCTGTAGACAGAGAGAGCGCGCGCGCCGCGTGCCGAGCGTGATGTCATAGGCGGTTCCGCCAACTTTCGCAATCGGCTGCCCGCCGTTTTGCATTCATTTTCAGGCTCTACTTCCGCCCCGGACTTTGGAGAGCTGATTAACAGCAGTCGAGCCGACGGGCGACGGGCGACGGGGGGGCTAATGAAATCACCCTCACCCGTCATCGCACACGGATAATGTGTGCGACGACGCGTGTGTGTGTCGTGTCGTTAGCGCGGCAACCTTGAACTAACTATGAACCGCGAGCGCGATGGTCGCGCTGGTCGTGGCCGCATAAAGCCGTGACACCGAAAACAGCCGGGAAAACCGATCGAAATGGTTGCGATGTTTTCGCCGGAAGTGAAACGTTTATCGTCTCATTTTCATCTACCAGCCAGCCTTTCGGTAACGAGCAGATTCACAATTCCGGTTTTCGAATCCGACTAGAAAACCGATGATTTCGGGGTGATATATCCACAGTTTCTCTGCTCAATTCACTTCACGGGTGCACGTTTTCACCGGGCTTTCTTTCTGCTGAATCGAACGAAAGTTGGTATCGTGTGTCGTTTTCGGCACAAGTTTTCAACTTTTCGCGCAACTGGTTAGGAAACTGGCCCGTCCGCTGTATACATTGGGAAGCGCAAAAGCCTTAACAAAAGCCTTAAAGGATATAAATATCAGGTTGTATTGAAAAGGCGGTCCAGATTTTGTCTTTAGTGGTGAAAATGCTGTAAGCGAAAAAGGATAACACAACTGCTGGAACAGGATTCGACAGCTTGGAATCATATTAAAAAGCATCCTTTCGAAAAACGGCTCGATTCCATTTCTCGAATTAATGAATTTTGATTCAATTTTGAAGCGCCCAACCAAGAACGATGAAATATGGATTCAGTATGAGGATATTCAACGTAAGCGTGATCGTGATCAATCGTCCACCATGAGCTGCCGAAAACCTGACGAAATGATGAATCGGGCACCTGCTGTGGTGACCGTTTGAGCGAAGCAATGAAGATTAAATGCAGCCACAGTATGGCTTGCACCAGTCGTTATGGTTTCTACGGAACTCTCTTAAATAATAAAAAAGTAACCATTTAAAGAGTCGATTAAAATGCTGTCTGTCTGTCCCTCTGTTGAATTCCTTTAATCTTTCCATATTTTCGCACACAGTTTGTAACCTTCGACCATTACTTTTCGTAATGGCTTTACTTGCATTTAATTCTGAAGCAGCACTTTCAAACGATTATCGGAGGATGGGATCGCCCAGAAATCGATTACGGCCACACACTTCGGTGACCACGGCAAGGACGCACCCGCGACAGTAAATAGGTACGTCCTGCCCGATCGATCAGAAGCGAAACGAATGGACGGCGACGGCGACGACAAGCTATCGGATACTGATGAGGCGAGTTGTGAATGAATGAATGCTTCATCATCCCAACCCGGAATCCCCGAGGAGAATCTGGGGGGCCCACAACGCGACGTGCGCCGGCGCATGTCAATTCCGGTCTCCGACATTCTTCCGGTCTCTATCCGCCATCCGTGCGAACCCGTCCGAATAATGTCAGCTGCTGTAGGAGCCACTCTTCTGCGCTGTGCCGTGTGGCCGATGGTCAGGATGCGATATGCGACACGCGATTGACAATAATTGACAAGAAATCAAATGCTCGACCGACACCGTAGAGAAGACGCGTTCGTCCGAGCGACGGTTCCCCAGGACACAGTGCCCGGGGAGGGTTCGGTCCTGCGCTCCCCATTCAGCTGTCAATATTAATTTTCATTCATAACGATAACGATTTGTGGAGTGGCCTTTACACCCACGGCCCCCTTAGATTGGCCGTGGTATCGCTTCTCCGGCAACGTGAACCGTCCGCACTTCGGGGCGGACGCACTCCAGGGCGGACACACTCCCTGCTTCGACTTCGTCTGTGACCGTGTCTTTAACGAGCGGTTTCCAGTTCAAGGTTACGGGGTGGTGTGCCTGGCCTGGCCTGGCCTGGTACCGAGGATACTTTGAGGGCCACTCCCCACCGGAATCGAAATACCAATTTAAACCTGCAAAAGGTTGTTTTCCTATCTTACACGCCTGAGGCGTCCACAGATATCCGGAGAGAGATAGAGGAAGCATCGGGGTTTGGTCCATCGTCTCCGGATGTCTGACGCGTACCGGAAAAGCGTGCCCCGGACGAACGTGGACCACCGGTGACCTTGAGCCAGTCGTCGATTGCGCAAATACGGACTTCATTCGAAGCCGATTCCAAAGAATGGGAAAAACCTCACTTACCGTCCCCTCGAGAGCTCGTTACGCAGGGCCGTCAATATAAACACACCCATATGGCGCGTAAGAGGCACTTCTGTTGCTCGGGAGGGGGGCCGTTGAAACGAAACGTGCCCCATCGCGCCCCATAAACCACACACACTGACGCTGAGACTCTGCCAGCGACCATCGTGTGGCTTAATCATGGCCTTTGCTTGCGCAACAAGGGAGAGGAATAGAACCAACCCGCGGAGGAGGCTGAGAAGCAAGTGTTTGGACAGTGAGCGTGCCCGGTAGCTGCCGGAATGGGAGTTACACGAACGAAGGAAGCATGCCATGTTTGGGAAGTTCAAAGTCTAGTGACGGTGGATTGGGCGGATTGGCCAAACTTCCGAATCTCGCGGAGAAACACATGTTTCGGGAAGTTCCAAAAAGAATCGATCGTTTAGGGACCGAACGGGGCCATTTTCAACATCATTTACCGTCTCGGAAATGGAAAATTAAACAACCCGTTATCAACGTCTAGTTGTAAAAGGGTCTCCTCCGGCGCAGAGGGCTCAACCTGCCACTATCAGCCCCGTTCTCTGATCAGGGCGAGTGAGTTATCAATCCACTTAGTAAACATGATGCGGCGGCGGACCCCTTTCGCTGCCTCGTGCTTTGCTGCCGCTAAATCCATCGCCAAATAAACCGACCTGGAAGTGGTCCATTAAAGAGAGAGAGTCTATGGCCCTCTCGCTCCCACTAGCACTCTGGGTTCGGTTGCGTATTTTTAAACACATCATTTAACGCCCGCCCGAAGCTGAATGAAGCTCATTAACAGCAAAAACACGCACACACCACAACCACACACTTGCTCTAGTCGGAACCGGCGGCGCTAGACACACACACACACACTGGCGGCCACACTTGTCATCGGGAGGCACTCGCCCTGACCCGCTTCCGATCGGCCGGCCGCGCTCTGGTGGTTATCGCGCGACCGGAAATGATGCACCGAGAGAACTTCGTCGGAGTCGTCGTCGTCGTCGGCGGAGCGCGACGATTAGAAGAAACTGGCGAGAAGATAGTGCTGTTGCGGCCACCACACCACGATGATGATCGGCCGGAGGGTGATGCAATAGGCGATTATGACAACGGCCAGCAGCACTGGCCACCCCCCAGTGAGAGCGCCTTTACAGCGCCTGAAGACCACTCCTGAATGGGGTGGTCTTGATTTCCTAATTTTGGTTCGCGACTTCGAGACGGCATAAAAATCCTTCGCGAAAGGCAAATGTTCTAGGCTGTTCAATAAGTTCGTATGGTCGATAAGAAAAGCACATTTTTATGGTTTGAAATGCACTTTATTATTCAGTATGGCCTTCCTGAAGTGTTTTAATGCACTTGTTCCAAGGAGACTCCAATTTATAAATTCCATTCCTGAAGTGAGAAACTGGAAGGGATTCAAAATACGCTTCCCCAGCTGTTATGATGTCATGGTTTGATGAAAAACGCTTTTAACGCATGATTTTTTTGGGTCTGAACCCAGACCCAAACCCCAAGTCGTTAGGGGCCAAATCTGGTGAATACGGTGGATACTCCAACAATTCGAACTTTAATTCATGGATTTTTGCCATTTTCAAAATGCTCTTGTGACACGGTGCATTGCCCTGATGAAAGAGGCTGATTTTCTTCTTCAAACCGGGTCTTTTTTCACGAATTTTCTCTTTCAGTTGGTCTAAAAGGTTATAACAGTAATCAAAATTTATTATTTCATCAATTTGCAAGTAATTTGCAAACTGATGCTTACACCTTCTTGAGCGATTTCTGGACACGAAGAACTCGTTTCGGAGCCGAAGAACCAGATTCACACCATTCCTTAGCCTTTTGTTTTGATTCAGGATCATGGTGATTAATCCAAGTCTCATCCAAAGTGATGGTTCAATGCACAAAATTCGATTTATCCTTTCGAAAAAGCTGTTAATGTTGCCGAGAAACTTGCATTCGAACGCGTTTTTGTTCCATTTTTAGCAAATACGGCACCCATTTTGCACAGAGTTTTCTGAAGCCCAATACATGAGTCAAAATATTGGTTATACTGCTCGATGAGCTGGCTAGGCCTTATACTAAATCTCTTTCAGTGATTCGACGATTTTCCAATACGATATCCTGTATTTTTCCTACGATTTCAAGTGCTGTTGCTGTTTTTGATTGTCCTTGACGTGGAACGTCTTCAAGGCTTATGCGAAAAACAGCAACCCATCTTTCTACTGTATTAATTGAAGGTGAAGGTGAGTCCTTATAGTCCTCTCAACATTCATTTATGAAGTTTCTTTGCTTTTAACCTTTAACCTTTAACCAAAAACAAAAATCCAATCATTGCTCGATACTTGACTTTTCCATTGCAAAAAATACTGTGCTACGTCGCTACTAAATAGCTTGTAAAAAATATTAAATAACCGATTGAAATGAAACTTCGCATACATTCGTTTGAAGAGTGTACCAATATAACAAAATAAAATTAAGGCTCGTAGCAACGCTCTCTGTTACCGAGCATACGAACTTATTGAACATCCCAGTATCGAGGAGGCCAAACAGGGGCCTCTGTGAGCGAGAAACAAACACGCCGCGCTTGTGTGTTAACCTTTCCTCACACACCACACGTTAATGCTAATGTCATCATCGACATCGGTCGGCGTAGGAGCGCCACCGGAGATCAAGAACTGTGTGTGTGTGCGAGAAAAGAACGCAAAGCGGACGCCCCGACAGGAAACGGACCCGACGACGCGGGCGGTGGCGGTAGCGTGTCAGTTCCGGAAGTGAATTCCTTCGCCACGCAACATAGTCTCACGCTTCGAAGCATAAAATCTGAGTAGGCAAAAAACACAACGCACCGTGAGACTCCGGGAACGGGTGCTTCACCGACAACGTACACACAGACACACGTAGGACACAAACACACACGCACAGACGGACAGAAAAGCAAAGAACCACACGAGGGACAAGCCGCGACGAGTGTGTGTCGGGGACGAAAGTGAAAAAAGACCTGGAAGCCCCTTCCCGGTCGACGGTCGGGATGTCTCATTAAGGGATATTTAAGAGAACGGAACCGGGAAGGGACGGGACGGACCGGGACCCGGGCGCGAGAAGGAAGTGGCTGCCGGTTGTGTATCGAGTTACGCACGGAGCAGTGCTACCGCGCGGTCCCACCACCACCACCTGTCTCTCACGGGGTCTGGCTTCCTGTGGGACATTTTTTCTCCGTCTCCGTTCTCGCTTCGGCCGCTTCTGTGGCGGGTCCACCGCAACGGAAGGTTGTGGCTATGTGAGGCGTCCCCTTTCTGGTTCTTGGTCGCTTGGTCAGTTCGTTGGCCGGCCGCGTAATCAAGCGCTGAGGGGTTGAGCTCAACCGTAGTGCTTGTTGTTGTTGTTCGGGTTGTTTGTGTTGTGATCGAAGCGCATGGCACATGTGGGTAATCGCTAGCAAATGTTATCACGTTCACGATTCGGAAACATTGTAGCGACCGCGCTCTGAGCCCTTTGGTCAGGTTCGATTGCTGGCAGCGGAAGCGGGTTTCCACAACATAAAATATTATGCAATCACACACTGGATGTGGAGTAGTAATAACTATCAATCTGCTGTGACAGTTGTACTTACTTTCGGGTCCACTCTCGTAATGAAAACTTTTTCTCTTCTGGACTTTGTCTACTTCTACCATTACACACCAGGATGCACACTATAGTGTAAAGCAGTGACCTGTTTGATTGCATCAGAACATCCGCACGTCAGTGCGTACTTGATTGTTTGAATGCTGCGAACTGATGACGTTTCCCTTCCACACGTCCAAATGTGTCAAAAATACCACGCATCCCGATTGGTTGAATCATTTTTAATCTACAGCGCCTATAAGTAAGAAGTGGCGCAATAAGTTTGAAGTGGTAATTCATCTGAGCTCAACTGAAACCCAAGGTAAAACATGGAAGTAAAATAAACGCAATCACTGGACATGTATGTAAAGTCGGCGTTATTAGGTTGTCGTCGTAGATTGTCAGCATCACAGTAAACTCACAAACAAGTTTTGCTTGAAGTTAATTCTAACATCCAATAAAGCATACGAGGTGTGTTTAAAAAGTTCTGGTAATTTTGCATTTACGCGGGCTACGAATGTTTTTTGTAGCGTTATGCCGTCACTCACTTATGCTGACAAATCCGGACAAATCCTGTTTTGCTTGGAGGTGTTTTAGCTCATCATCGATTTTTGTCTGCTACATAAAAATGGATGACAAAGAATCTGAATCAAGTTATGTGTGAAACACGAAATTAAGAGCGCGGACGCATTCGAAATGTTGTCTGTGGCTTATGGTGAAGCTGTTATGACTCAAAGCACTGTTTTTTGGGTGCAGCGCTCAGAAGGCAGAGAAAATGTGAACAAAGAAGAGCCGAGTTTGGACGAATGTGAACAGTTTTGCTTACAGTTTTCTTGGATTGCAGAGGCGTGGTGCATCATCAGTTGCGAAATTCATTCGCCATTTATGGTAACACAAAAATTGGCTGTCGCGCTCCTGCTAACACATCGTGGTTTCTGCGCAAATTTTTGCCCAAAACAAGACACTAATGATGCCAAAGCCACCGTATTCTCCAGATCTGGCCCCCGGTGTCTTTTTCTTGTACCGGGGAACTGAATGGAGCCATGAAGGGACGACGCTACGCAACGATTTAGGAGATAAGAATGGCATCGAAGGAGGAGCTGAACAAGATCAAAAAAATATTGTCTTGAAGTGCTTCGAGGATCGGAAAAAACGCTGACAGAAGTGTATAATATCTGATGGGGATGACTTTGAAGGAGGAAAATAGATCAGACCTTAGACCTCGTATATGGTCCGCCAATACTGGCAAACCTGTAAACTGTTAGCGAATCAACACGAAATTGTCACCATGGCAACCGAGTTCTTGATTTCACTCGTCATGTCGGACGAAATCAAGTCAGAGCTACCAGAGGCATCAGATCTTTACAGTGCCAGAGAACGAAATCTACATCAATGGGTGAGGAGTACGATTGCAGCATTGGCACTGCATTGACACAATCTCTTCAACGACCCACTTCCGGTACGGCCCCATCTTTCGCCCCGTTTGCCATTTACGGCTCTGGCGGAGGCTTTCCTCTGTAGGGCAGCGCCGCGGCTAGTCGAACGTGACCCAATCGAGCCGCGTAGCACAGAATGGACCAGAAGCTGACTTCCCGGTCCGGTAGGTCTCCGGTGTCTTGATAGTGTTGACCTCCGCTCAAGGGGCGCCGGAGCAACAGAAGGTTCCTTCGGAGTGTCTGTTTAAGGTTAAGTGACTGTCAAGCGTGCTCCGCATCTCTTGGCGATAGAGTAATTTCCTGCCCGATAAGTGATGGACGCGAGGCGCGTGCGGAGCATTCTTTACTGCCCCCTGGCCCACGAAAGGGGGAAGGATCTCCCGCTATCTCTCTCGCTCTCAGAAAACCCGCGGTTCTACTCCATTCATCACTCCATTATCATCCCACGTCTGTATCAGCGCCACTTCCGGCCCGTGACGCTCGCGGGCCAGCACCGTTCGAGTCTGGTGGGCTATTTTGCGCTCACCGTAGACAACTATCTGCTGTGTGTGTGTGCCCGTACCGGCGTGAGAGAGAGAGAGAGAGACAGAGTATGGCGGATCGTGCGAAGTGCAATGATGATCCAATATATTGGTTACGACGGCGACAGTACCGGACCGGACGTGACACTCCGCGCGTCCAGTTAACCTTTAAGAGGCAGCGCGCACAACGAGCGGTTAACCGACCACCACCACCACCGGACCGGATGGTGGTTGCGGTTGAGAACTCTCCGCTTGTCGGCTGAGTAGCCACGCCATCACCACCGGCGGCGCACACACCGGATGGAGAGTTGCGTAGTTGGATTCCGGCGTTCGCGGCGCGTAAAGTATTTCGCGTACTCACGCCGCGCACTACGCCGCTGGGTACGTACTTCTTTGGCGAGACAAGCTCGGTTTGATGGGTTGGAGCGAACTTCCGGTCTGTACATAGAGTGCGCGTTGACGTATTTCGATAGCTACGCCGTGGTATTGGCAACATGACTCTATGACGGTGCATTGTCACAACGACTCCGTTTATGAAATGAAATCTGGTTTGGATCTTTTGGTGCCAATACCAAGATGGAAATCTCATGACCAAAACGAGACAATCCTTATACTGCTTTACCATGCTCTTTTACTTCTCACACTGATTCTTGAAACAGACATTGGCTTTCTTGAAAGCTGTTGGTTCGTGGAGATGGTTCGAAGCCTATTTGAAAAACGGTTGAACTATTCGGTAGTCTAAAAAGAAATCCATTATTTTTGCGTGTACTTCAAAACTTTGTTGCCTTTTTAAAAGAACCTTCATAATGCCTCTCTTGTGGAAGTTTTGGTCGTTATTGGAGATCTGAGAGATCTGAATTTAGTGTTTGACCACACGTAAGCAACTCATAATAAACGGTTCCTTTCAAGTCCCACCATATACCTTCCACCAGTATAACCTTCCTGGCCGTGAGTCCTGGTTTTGCTACCATTCGAGCTGCTTAGACCACGATCATTTTCAGACAGTATTCTCATATTTATCCTTTTTCTCATCCCCAGTACCCATCCGTTCAAGAAATGGGTCAATTTCATTCTGTTTGGCCAGAACTTCGTAGATGGAAATTCGATCCATCACGTTTTTTGGAGTTAATTGGTGTGGCACCGAAACATCGAGCTTCTTTGTGAGTCCAGCGTTGTGCAAATGGCTTAAAACTATTTGATAGGTAATCTTCAGCTCCTGACCGATGTTCTGACTACTAACATGCCGATCAACTTTGATTATTTCTGCGATTTGATCGACAATTTTCGACGACTTGTCTGCCTGTGTAAGGTGCATCTTTATCATAAAAAATAACTGAAACGGGTCATGGAAGTCAAAGTTTCACGCAGCTAGCTCCGGCACCATAAACACCATGCAAAATTTGAGCGTCCTGTAAACCCTGTAACTTACAAACGAATGGAACAGACAAAACACAACGAAAACATTTTTTAAGTGTCAAGTGAGCTTTAAAACGAGCCTAAACTTGAAACTGTACGATCGATACTTCACGAGATATCGATCACGAAAGGCATCTGCCGTGAAAATAATGGATTTCTTGGCAAACTGTCAACAAAGAATACTATTTAAGGGTTGTGCTTCGCGTAATGCTGTGAGTCGAACAAGACCTGATTTGTGGAGCGACAATTCTTGCTTCTTGCCTCACGAGAAAGTGTTTGCTTTTATGATCATTTCGTGATCGTTTCGCTACCAACTCGATCATATCTCGTTCCCCAATCACCGTATCACAACTTTTCGGACCGTTTCAAAAACTGGAACAAATGCAGACATAAATGTATCGCATAGAGTAGGGATAACTTTAAAAGTTGGAAGCGTATTCCTGATAGTTTTTGGCAACAGCAGTACATCTGTCCACACTTCCGTCGCGGTTATGCGACACATTCACTGAGGTATGTTTTTCGCGTAAGCCACACGTAACGAGCCACCTCGTCGCACGGCTCCGGAGCTCCGGCGGGCAAAGACCAATAGCAAGACGAAAAAGCCAATCATCTTCTAGTGCTCCGCGGGCATGAAGGTGCGGGTCCTCCTACCACCTAAGCCTAAGTCGGACGCCCAAAACGGCGATTGTCACCTCACGCGTAGACGGAGCATTACGACACACCAGCCCGTCACTCACTCACGAGTGGGGTATTTAATCTACGTAGGATGGCGAGCGACTACGCGGCACCACTGTCCGGAACTGCGCGCGCAAATCCGGTCTCGCGCAAACGAAGCCAACCAATCGGCTCGATCGATCGATCGCGCCGTCATCCGGGGCCATTAACTACGTCTTCCGAGCATTCCTCGGCAAGGTAGAAAAACTGACGGGTTGTTCCATGCCCGAGACCGGTGTCTCTTTCGCCTTTCGGCGCCGCCGCCGCCGAGAAGACGCCACACGAAACCGCGCCGCCGCCAGACACGGGCGAGGGCGAGAGTAACTTTCAAAAAATTGAAAGTTTCTTCTGTCTCGTGGGATGTGGTCGTCGACGAGCGGAGAGCATAAAACACATTCCCCAGCCCACACCGAACGAACAATGGGCTGTGCAGGCAGAGGATGATGGGCGCCTGGAAAAGGCGTTTGACAGTCGGGGACATTAGTGACTTGGTGGGGAGGAGTGTGTCTCCGAGGTGCCCCCGGAAAATGGAGTGGTGTTCTGATGGCCCGGGTGCTGATTCGAAAGTGATTCGACCAGCAAGTAGTGTTCCGAGTTGTTAAAGTCAAGTTTTACAGTCCCAGTCCGCAATGTCCCACGCGGGCACGTTTCGCGACTGGGCGGGAAGGTGTCCACGCGGCCGACGGGTATCATAAACGTCCCACACGCTTTCCGCTCGAGTAATCATTCAACCTCTTTTGGGGGGCTCCCCCGGATGTTGGTGGGGAACGCGGGCGAATGTGCTAATTAAACCATTAAAGGTATGGCACAGGTACCGGAGCAGGTTCCGCAAGCAGCCCCGTTTCGACAGGCAGCGCTCGGGAGATGTAGGCCTAAGCCACTCTGCGCAACAGAGACACGATATGATCGGGCGCGATCGTGGTGCGTCGCGATTGAGGTCACCGGGGGCCACACTGCTACCTACATATAGGCGTCGCGCTGCCCTCCATCCATCACGATCAGGGCTTGTGGTTGCGGTTTTCCCTGTTTCCGCTCGATCCATTGGCACCGTAAAACGTTAAACTGCGCACACGCACATTGAGCGCAACCCAGAAACGTTTGTAACGCCCAATAAAAAGACTCGCCCGGTTGGGCGAGTATCCTCCTGTCAGGGAGATGCGCGATCGCTTATCTGCGGGTCCGACTTATCGCCAATTTGGCACACCAATTCCCGGGCGGGTAGCGGTAGTGACCCGGAAAGGCCCGAGTTACGCTGGAACGAAACTAAATTAAGTCATTAAGCGGAAAGGTGCTGCTGCCCGCCGGAGTGATTCGGGTGCATCCGTCAATCGGAGCAGAAAGTCCACCATCGGCCGCAATCGGGGTAATGAGTCACTGTACCTGTATGCGACGGTGTGTGTATGATTTTAGCACACTTTTATGGGAGCACGCCTTAAAAAACGGGAAACTCAGCCATTCGCTTTAAACTTTTTAGGGTGTTACGGTGTCCAAAACGGGTCAACTTCAACTTGACGCATTATTTTTCATAGTGCATTAAAAAATCCTGTACACCTCTCATTTTAAAGATGTTTTTGTGTTTTGTTTATACATATTATTCGATTTTGACATTTGTCCT
Source organism: Anopheles cruzii (assembly GCF_943734635.1). Lineage (NCBI taxonomy): Eukaryota > Metazoa > Arthropoda > Insecta > Diptera > Culicidae > Anopheles > Anopheles cruzii. The sequence goes on from NC_069145.1 coordinate 42,380,570, forward strand.
TCATTTGTGGAAATGGCGTCGAAACAATAGGAGCAACGTACCAAGATCTTGCACCGTCAGAGTGAAAATCCGAACTACTTGCGCACCAAGTTAGCGAAGTTGTTGAATGTGGCCAAATCAACGATCACCAATGTACTAAAAGTGTTCGGAGAACGCTTGACGACAGTCAGAAAGACTAGATCAGGTGGAAATCAGAACCAGGAGACCGCAAAAACGATGGAAAAAGTGATCGGATTGTGATTGTTTCAAGCGGAACCCTAACCTCTCCGTCCGAGATGTCGCAAGCAAGCTGGAAGTATCGTCTACAACCGCGTATCGAGCCAAGAAACGACCTGGTCTGGCTACCTACAAGAAACAAGTGACTCCAAATCATAACGACAAGCAAAACATGTCGGCCACCAAACGATCGCGGAATCTGTGCATAGAGATGTTAACGAAATTTTCTGCGTAGTACAGGATGATGAAACCTACGTCAAGACAAACTTTAAACAGCTTCCTGGACAGGAGTACTATACGACAACTGGAAGAGGAAATGTAGGAGAGATTTGCAAGAACATAAAGCTGCAGAAATTCGCAAAGAAATATCTCGTATGCGGGCTATCTATGGCTATGTTCCTATAGTTTAAAAAGTGGCATTACCATCGCGATCGGAACCATCAACCAGAAAATTTATGTCCGAGAGTTCCTAAATAAACGTCGGTTGCCTTTCCGAAACAAGCACAAAAGTTCCGTACTATTTTGCCGAGTTTTAGCATCTTGTAATTATGGGAAAAAGGCCATGGAGTGGTATGCCGCAAACAACGTCCAGGTGGTACCCAAAGACATGAACCCCGCCAACACGCCAGAACTCAGCCCAATCGAAAAATATTGGGCCATCGTCAAGCGAAATCTCAAAAAGACTCGTAAAACAGTTGTCAGCGAGAAGGAATTCAAAGCAAACTGGCGTTCTGTAGCAAAGAAAACGACCAAGAGAACGAGTCGGTACAAGAGTCGATGAAAGGAGTAAAACGAAAGGTCCGGCAAATCGCATTCCTTAAGGCGGAGGGCTGAATAATATTGTTTTACATATTCTGTATAAAATGAGCATTCAAAAGAAACAGTATTTGATTTTTAATTAAAATGTTTGGCTGAGTTACGCATTTTTGTGTTTGACCAATTTTTGACAGTAACACTGGACTGGTGATGGGAGAAGCAGGAAGTGCACGCATCGTGGAGGCCGGCGGGCGTGCGTATTGATGCTACCACAAGCAAGAAAGGGTAATAAACTGCTCCAAAGACGCTCGATGTACCGCAAGGGATTACCGGAACCGGAGGAGTGATTGGGAGCAGCATCGACCGGCGCGACGATGAATCATCTTTGCAAAATCCCAATATGGTGCATCCCCGTCACAATGGCCATCTTACGTGCGTTCGGTCCGTCGTTTCCGTGCGTCGGCTGATCTTCCAATGAGTCACCGCAGTCTGTACGGTTCTACCAGCCGCGGCGTTTCCGTGGCGCTTTGCTCTGCTCTGCGGTTGGACGCATCGTTTCACGACACTCGGGGCCACTTGCGGGATGGACTGCAACTTCCTGCGCATAAGCGGCCGCTAATTAGCGTTTCCGGTGCGAGCGAAAAAGCCGTCCGACGGTCTAATAATAGCGCCACTGGCGACCACCGAGGTATCGGACTCAACGTGCTCTCCAGCGTAACGCAATGCGTGTGCCGAGGATACTTTCGCAACCACAGATCGAGAGGCTGGGAGTGGTCAAGATAAGCCTAATGGTGAATCATTCGCGATGGACTATTTTTGTGGCCTAATTGCAGGGTTTTGTTTCAAAATTGCTCGGTGACGAATCGGCTTCTGACGGGGGACGTTCCCACTAACGAAACACTCAGAAGCACCCGAAGAAGATTCTCTTGAGGCCATCGTGTCGGTTCGCTTGACTGCTATGGTCCGATGTTGCATTCTTTGCGGAACACGGTGCTTGGTTCTCACCGGTTTCGCCACGCGGACACCCTCCGGAACCTTGCACCGGTGAGCAGCAAGACCGATGTGGCCTCATCATTCCGTAAGCTCGCTGACAGTGACATCGGATTCGATTTCACTGCCCTGGCACAGCGAATCCGCGAAACCTAATTCACGCGGTCGGTCTGTCGAAGGAGGGGTTGAAGGCCCTGCCCGCCACCCTGCCTTGGCCGGCGCGGCCGGCAATTAGCATCTCTCGGCATCGCATCGACAATTTACTCACTTTCTATTTCATTCAACTTAATTATCTTTTGGGGCCGGCGGGTTGGGCGGTTCCGGTGCACCGCCTCACCGCCGCCGCCCCCGGTGGTCAGTCGCCCCATTGTTGCCCCATCGGTTGTGTTTTGCTTTTACTCGGTGCCCGGTGCCGATCGACATTCCGAAAAACCCTTGGCATTGTGGGGAAATTTCCACCATTACGAATTCGGTGCTACGAGCGGTTGCGTGTGTGTTTGAGGGGGGGGGGGGGGGCCTTTAGATAGCCGTTTGCCACAATTGGCCTCCGGTCTCCGGGGCATCTTTCGGCGCCACTCCATCGCCTGATCCTGCTCTGCTCTTCGCGTATCATCTCCGATAACGACCCCGGGCGCGCAGTATCTCGGCAAAGATATTCTATTTCCTCGCTTCCGCGCGACCCCCAGAGTGACCCTTTGGGTGGACATCATTCCTGCGGTGTGTGAGGAGCCGCTTCCCCCCTGCAACGATTGACACGAAGCGGTGGCGCACAATCAGCGCACAGTTTTTAATTTCATTCCTTCCTCACTCAACTGGGGTGGAAGGGACTTATCTCCGACGCGGTGCGGTGCACGCGGGGCGACTGTTGTCACTTTTCACACACGTTTTAATTATGAAAGCCACCGCCACCACCACCACCTCCACCACCTGCTCCCTCGCAATCAACGTAACGGCCGAGAAAGCGTCCACAAACGGCTGCGGTCGAAGAAAGCAAAACTTTCCCAGGAACCCCCTGGGAAATGGGTCCCGAAATCCAGTGCCATCATTGTGGCATTACTATTGTTTTCGGCGATCCTCCGGCGTAGTGCACGAGTCGTGCTGTGTTTGTGCTTTAATTTTCCATTTCTGAACAGAGGTGGAGAAAGTCCGAAAATTTGGTTTCCCTCTTCCGATGCTTCCGCTGCCCTTCGTCGTCCACTGATCGGCCTCATTACGCCACACAAAGCCCCCAACTCCGACGTGTATCCTGTAGAGTTTGTCCTCTGCCTTGGTAAGTGATTCTTGTTCCGATCTGGCAGCGGAAGTCTCGTGTTCTTGACCAGCTGGAAGGTTGCATGTTGTGTCCGAATCTCCCAAAACTCCCACACTGCTACTCGGTATTGTTTGCTCGCTATTGTCGGATGCTGGTGAGACACGATCGTTCCGCTCCATGCGGATGTTGACATTCGTTTGGCTCGATCATCTCACCCAGCGCGCGTTAGTGTGCGTGCACTTAGCTGTGTTAGTTATTTTCTATTCACTGTCCGCTGCTGCCCACACACACGCACACACACAAACTCGGGATCTGATACTTTCAATCAACTGCGCTGGAAACTGCGACCCCTACGCGAGCCGCGACTCTAAACGGTTATTCGATCATTTCATTCTCACTCAGCTCACTCGCTCATCCCACTCACGCTCATTCAGTTCGCCTCCGTCAGCTCACTCCAAATCGGTGTGTCTCATTGAAAGCTTCTCGGAGACCCACACAGCAGATCACATTCTGGCGGTCATTTCCGAGTTCGCGACACACTGCCCACCCCTATCCCACCACCGCTTCCTTCGGCGATTATCACCAAAGGGGCACTTTTTCTGCGAAACACTAGTAGGCGGCGAGGCAACCCCAAACACGGAGAAAACTCGAGCGATAGGCCTCCGAGACACACCACACACACACACACACAAACGTCACTCCGTGTAAATGTCGTGTCGTTGCTCGCCGTTGTACGGTTGAAAACACTGGGGCGACCGACGACGACGATGTGGCCAGAAAGTGGTCAAGATTTTGGCACGTAAACCCGCCCTTACCCCGCTGCGGTTGCTATGGAGAGCGGCGCCTACTACTTACCTATTTTGATCTTCAGTTGCTCCTCGACACGGACTTTACGTGTGTCGTCAGCCATATTGAATCCATAACTATGTGAACGGGCGGCGGATGTCGATGGCCAGCGGACGGTCTCGGTCGGAAAGCTGTTGCCGCTTGTTGCCTGTTGTGTCGTGCCTTTTTTTTGTTTTTGCTGTTCAAATTCCTCGTTTTCTTTTCGCTCACGGCACTGCTGTAACTGTTCTGTGGCGCGCGGCGGTCACTTACTACTGTAAAGGGTTGATGTGGGCTGCTGCTGCTGCGAAACCGAACCGTCCACGAATATTGTGGTCCTGTTGTGAACGGAGCACACACAGTGACCGAGAGTGAGAGAGAGCGAGACTAGCGTCGTCTCACTAGCATCGGTGTCGCTGTGTTAGTGAACGAATGAATGCGCTGGAAGCAGCGACGACTCGACTCGCCACTGCTGCTGCTGAAATCGGATCGCGCGTTTGGTACGGATTTCGTTCCGACACTTCTCGCCACACACACACACACGCACGTAAACACGTACCCACGCATTCGACTCGACATCCGTTCGTTCGTTCCGGCGGTCCGCCGCGGGTTGCGTTGCGTTCATCAAATCCCTCCGCTGCTGGCCATGGATTGGGTCGCCTGCACACACACACAAGCACACCTAGAGGCCGAATCCCGTGTGGCCGCGGTTGAGCTTCATTCAAATCTTCGAACTCGCGCTTATACACACATCACACCACTGTGCACGGTTCCCGACCCCCGCGCCATCCCACCTTGCTGTTGCTGCTGCTGCGCCCAACCTCCTCCGCATAGGTATGCCACACGGTTTTTTGATTCATAAATCGGAGCACCAACACACCGTCAAACCGTTCGTGAACGGACGCGGTCACACCAATCGCACTTTCACTTCATCTGTCGCTCGCTCTCACGCGGGTATACCGTACACACTCATCCTGTTAACAAAGAACACCGAAACAATTGGCACACACAATCAATGTGTGTGTGTTTGTGTGTGGAGCGACACAAGGGTCGCCCGAACAGTCGATCGTATATAGAACAACCTCTTTCACATCGAAGCACTGGAACTGGACTGAGCGGCTCGCTCACCCTTGGCTCGATGCGATGCCAACATTTCTGTTCATTCACTGCTCTCTCACACACGACGTTCGCTCGCTCTTTCTGTCTCACCGAGCGTTTCTCTCACTACCGACTGAAGCTCGCACGCACACACACACGACCACCGCGTCGGTGTGCGAGCGTGTTCGTACACACCGCGCGTCGCCTGGCCTGCTGTTCGCTTTCTGACAGGATGTGTCAAAATTTATGATGTTTTCATCGAAACCGCGAAGCCACTCGGACGCTGGACAGCGCAAATATTCCACGGCCTACACCGGAATGTTGGTCCTGCCACTAGCTGTGGCCGTGCCGGTCGCCGAACGGCCGCACGGGCGGGCTCGGAATCACTCTCGATCGGTGTCGATGCTGTTTGCTGGTGGAGAAAAGGATAAAAAGGATCAAGAAAAGGGCCGCGGACACCGATGCTGGTTGGGAGTTGCGTTTGTCGCGCGTCGTTTGACCACATGCGGCACGCGAACTCATCATCAGGTACGCGGGTGGGTGGAGGCGGTGTCTGGCGCGCCCAATAAACGTTCCAAACCTGGAATATTTCCGTCGCCTCGGAGCGGCCCACGCAAAGTTCCCCCCCCGTGTGTGGGATGCCGCCTATTGCCGGAGGCCGGCCCCGCCGGACGGCTCTACACACAAACTGCGCGCCATCGAAGCTTCAGACGTCCGATTGAAGGTCACAGGCGGAAGGGGAAAGGGGCGCGACGTCTTCGGAGCAGACCACTGTGGGGAATTTGTATGCGATAGGAGGACATGTTTGGTTTTAGGAAGAATCTACGGACTTTTTGCAACGTTTTTGTGTTCTTTGCATGCGTTTTGATCAAATCAAATGTTTTTTGTGTAATACACGCGTTCAAGTATAGTAAATCCTCGTATTGGATGACGACGATTTATTGTTGTTCGAAATCATTATTCAAAATCTTACAAACTGGAATCAATGTAAATAACCCAATAAAATAGAATTAATTTTAGGGTCACTGCTATGTATTGCCCAAATAAAGGTGTCTTCTAAATTGTTCTCTCTGAAAGAACTTCTTTCTGACAGCTAATGGTTATTAAGATGTTCTTAAACCTTGATTGAATGATTGCGTTAAAGTAGCTGATCAAAGTTGGCTAATAAGAGAGTAATTCTTATCACTCTTTCGACCCTTGACAGATGAATTCTCGCAATCTACGCAACGCCTGAATGCTAAACATTCGGATTGCTCATAGATAGCTTATCTATTCTAGGAAAATATAACTAAAATCGCCACTTTTTAAAGTTGGTTTATGACCGCCCTTTCCGCCATAGTGCCCCCGAGCGCGGGGCACGTAAATATCCGCGACGTGACACTCGCTGCGAATGCAATAATGTGTTTGTTTGTGATGGTTTTTTTGCTTTTATTGCACACACCAAACGTTCCGCACACGTTCCGATCACACACACACACATCCCCGCAGGAGGCTGGTGCGCTGGCTGTGCTTCCGATGGCCTGCCGCTCCGGGTGCATCTCTCTCTCTCGCCGCCCTGCACGTGCTGCATTCAACAACACTGGCCATCTACCAATTAACCACGTAGCGACCACCGCGACACGTTCGTTTGAATGAAATATTTGGCGCCTTCACAGAGCCGTGCCGTGTGGGTCGTGAAATTCGAATTCACGTCAATCGTGCACCGTGGCCCCCTTTTTCGATCATCAGACCCCTCCCGTCGTCCCGTTAATCTCTCCGCCACGGACTGTCGTAGGCAGCGCCGTGCCGTGTGTGGGACGCAGCGACGGCGGCGGCAGAGCATTCATTCATGTAAATTCATTCATACCCCCCCGCCACTAGGCCGTCGTGGTCGTTTAGTACGGGTTGTTTTCTTTTTCTACGTCGCTGCTTCGCTTCCTTTGTTTTTGCTGTCCAACTTGCTCTTGCTCACTCGCTCACTCACTCATTCTCGCGCGTGCGTCTTTCGAGTTTCTTTCTCGCTTATCTCACGCCGCCAGCCACGCTCTCTCACTCGCTCTCGCTTTTGACAGCAACGGTCACCGCTGAGCAATGAATGAATGGCTCAGCTTTCTCACACAACACACACTTCCGACGCACTGCGCTCTCTCTCCCTCTCCCTGTGGTGCGTCGCGAGGTCCACTTCCGTCCGGCACTTCCGTAAGTGTTTTGAGCTTGGCTACGAATCACACGAATCGTGTGTAGACGATGCCGCTGATAGCGCGAATTGGCGACGTCTGCAGTTTCTCGCTCTTTCTTAGTCGAACACGCGAAGCCCTGAAGCACAAGGAGCGAGTTACATAAAACACACCTACTTCGATCGCAACCCTACCATCCGCCATTGAAAGGTCCGGTTTTGTTCGAAGAATTGCAAAGAAGTTGCTTAGTTAGACGCCCAAAACATTACTCGGTTTGTAGTTGGAAGTTTCAACAACAATCCAGTAATGTTTCTGGCACCATTGTCAGCAAAAAAGCCACTTCTCTCTCACATTTCGTGGCCAAGAGTCTAAACCACAGTTTACCGCATCCGAGAAATATGGAGAGCAATAATGGCAATAATTATATACTTACGTATATAAAAAAAAGCAAGCCCTTGCACCCTGCGCCGACCGATCGTTGTTTCCTCTTTTGCCTACCGGCGTATCGTTTGTCGCCGTCACGCTCTCTGTCATTCTTTGCCTAGTCTGGCCCTGCAACTGCACCGCCGAGCCGATATGCTGCGCTCTAGGTCGTCGCCGCCATCCTCCGTCGAAGGGACCCTGGTTCGCCTCGTCGTTCGGGTCGCTAGGCTTACTTCCGGCCCCGGGCTCCGGAGACCATGTAATGCGTGTACCACTTTTTTCTTGATTTCCCACGCTCGCAGCGCAGGGCTCACTGCATCCCTTGGCGGGCTTTGCTGTGCGTGCGTGCGTGCGTGCGCCGCGCATTGGCAAGGCGACGGAGCGGAATTCAAACATTGCTCCGCGCGCGGCTCTGCGTGGACCCCGCGCGTCTGACTCGGTCTGTCTGCGCTGCCAGCTGCAAAGGCGCCCCCGGCTTGTCCGTTGAATGGGCCCGGATGGATTGGAAAATCCGATCGAATCGGCTCGCGTTGGTGCAGCTGATGGAATAGCAGGGTTAAAAAACTGGCCAGGAAGGCCGCAGTCATGTGAAAGGTACGTCCCCGGTGCACCACACGACGCTATATGACTCCAACGCAAATATGGCCGCACCATGTGACAGAGCGAGCGGCGGCAGCTGTCTTTTCGGTGTGTCCGCTTGACTGCACGACCGGCGGCGGCGGCGGCGAGAGGGGAGAACCAACTGACAAAAAACTGGTCCGTTGGTTATCAAATGAAACGCACACCACACACCAATCATCATGCACCGAAAAGTGCATATTTTGTGGAGCAGATTTTCGAATCATTTGCATTCCTGCTCACCATATGTCAAGTAGGAACGTCAAAAAAAAAAACAGGGGCCATATGACAAAGGAAACGCAGGTCCCGAACGAAGCACCTGGCGGTTTACTTTGAACCGGTCGGAAGAGGGCCCATTCTGCTCGGGATCAGTGTATTGGGCACAGCTCGTTGTGTGTGACTTTCTCCGTTTGCTATTTAATCACAAAATAGACTTATTACATTATGCAACGAATAAAATTAAACATTGAGACCCTTTGCTGGAACCTTAGAACGGCAAACCGAAGGCCAAAGTTTTATAAATAAAATAAATTAAGCTGACACTTCATACTTAAAAACTTGCTTTTATTGTTTCTTGTTTGTTCCATTCGTTTGTGAGTTACAGGGTGTTAACTGTGGAGGTTAACGAAGACAAAATTCGGTACATTTTACAGCATTTGTCCGATAAAGGCGAAAACCTCAAGCTAGGCCGCTTAAATTGTGCATGGTGTTTGTGGTGTCGATACTCTAAAAGCTAGTAATGTGCAATTTTGGTTTCGTTGATCCGTTTCAGTTCTTTTTTATGTTTAAGTTGCACCTCACACACGCAAACCCGCCGTCGATAAAATTACAGAAATAATCGAAGTTGATTATACTCGTAGTCGTAGCATCGCCCAGGACATAAAGATTAACAATCAAACAATTTGAGGCCATTTGCGCAAAGCTGGATTCACAAAACAGCTCGATATGTGGGTGTCACAATAATTGACACCGAAAACATGATGGATCGAATGGCCATCTGCGAAGTTATGGCCAAACGGAACCAAATCGACCCATTTGTTAAACGGATTAGACATGGGAATTTATACTGTCAATACTGTGTGAAAACGATCGTGGATTAAGCGTCGTGAAGCAGCTTAACCGGTGGCCAAACCAGGACTAACGGCTAGGAAGGTTCTACTGGGTATATGGTGGACTTGAAAGGAATCGTTTATTATGAGTTGCTTCCGTATAGCCAAAAACTAAACTCAGATCTCTACTGTCAACAAATGCACCGTTCGAAACTAGCGATTGACCAGAAACGGCCAGAATCAGCCAACGGAAGAGGTTTTGTGTTGCAGCAGGACAACGAAATGTTGCGCACGTTTTCAGTGACACACCAGAAAATCTGGCACCTGGGTTGGGAAATTTGAATGCATCCACCGTATAGTCCGGACCCTGCACAAACCGATTGACACCTTTTTCGCGTATTACAAAATTTCCTGAATGATGAAAAATTTAGATCAAGAAAGAATTGTGAAAATAGATTGCTAGAGTTTTTCGCCAGTAATGACCAAGACTTCTATGAGACAGAACATTAAAAATAAAACATATTTTCCAACAAAATGGTGCACATTTAAAGTTTGAAATTCACGCAACAAACGTCGATTACTTTTTCCGCAGACTTTTAGGATTCCATGTTTCGGTCAAATCTTTACCTTGCCTTTACTTTCATCAACACCTGCGATGTTGTTGTGTTCCGCTTGTTTCCCGTCTGCAGTGGCGTTGCGTTGTGTTATTTGTGTGGTACTACCAACGATGGCCTAAGCCTATTTTGCCTAAGCGTGGGGCAGCCAATTTATTATGCTTCACGCCATTCTGGCCGCGGCCGTGCTGTGTGTTGCAGCGGACGGCGTCGAGGCACTTTTGTTGCTCAAACCGACAAACCTACTTTAGACACTTTAGTCCGTGCCCAGCAACACGCACGGAACATGGTCGAGAAATGGTGTTGCAGCCACCGCCGCCGGCGCCATTCCATTGTTGCCCTGGTGAAGAAACAATCGATCGCGTCGGGGTGGGTGAAAATACACCACCAACGGCAACAACGGCAACGGCTCAGAAAACGGAGGGAAACCGAATGAAACAACGAAGCAAACAAAGCAATGGAACAGGCAATCAGCGTATTAACCTCGCGAGAAAGTATGCATTGGCAAGTATGGATCGCGGGCACACGAAAAACCCATCATTTTTGCTGGACAATTTTCTTTTCGCGAAGGCCAACGCGCGTACCAAGACGATGTTGGCCAACGGCGATCGATCGCGAGTAACGCGCCCTCGATCGTTTCGTTTAGTGGCGCCGTCGGCCTGTGTGTGGATGTGGCCAACTCCGCCGCGTGTGCGTTGGTTGCATGTAACGCGTGTGTTAAGCCCACGCTTTAAATGCTGTTCTCTAAAAGCACCTGGACCGCGCACACCCGTGGGCCGGTGCTGGGAGTTTGAACTCCAACCGGAAGTGTCCAATTTTCTCTCTCCCACACATGACCACCGCCGCCCGTAGTATCCATGTACTGTAATGCAAATGTAGGCGGCCTTTTTGCCTTTCGGCCGCCATTCGTACGTTTGTAGTTGTTTTGCGCGGTTGTACCAAGCCGGACGAGATGTTATAATTAAGTTCACTGTATAGCCGGTGCGCCGAGGAGCACGGTTCCACCTGTCGGTTGGGGGTTTTTTAAATACCAACATTCTACCTACCGAAAAAGGAAGCCTCTAAAAGAAGCCTTTTTAACGAAGCCACGAGTATCCGCTTCTCCCTGCGGATCTCTCGCCCGAGAAGCCCCCGGGGTCCCCGGAAGTGGTTTGCAATTTGCATCGGATGAACGGAGGCAAGTGGAAAGCAAAGAGCGATAGAAAGATGGAACCGGCCGGTTTCAGCAGCTTCCGGCGCCCCTCGGCAGCTGCGGACGGTTCTGCTGTTATCGATTCCGAGGAGCAGTGCGAAAAATGACGACGAAACCCGCAGCCTCTCCGTTGGGTTCGTTGGCTACCTCGGCTACCATTAGAACGGATTGTGCTGAGGATTCCCTGTTGCCCCATTTCCGGTGGCTGCTTTAGTTTTTTGTGTTGCCCAATGTTCTACATCCGGTTCGGACTGACCGTCCACGGCCGAGAGCGCTACACAAGAGCACCGGGGCTTCCGGAACCGGTTTCGGAACTAGTGCGAGCTCAGTGGACCATGCGACCATGCTCCCGCGGGCCGATTGTAAAGTGGAAACCTATTTATCTACTTCCCGTACGCTTTTTCTGCACCC